>NC_050578.1:9741186-10341186 GCF_011100635.1 Trichosurus vulpecula
GAGGTCTAGAGTATCTAGGGTATTAATGAAAAGACACGCTAGAGAAGGTGGCTTAGCCACACCAGATATTAAACTGTACTACACAGCAGCAGTCATCAAAACTGCCTGGTACTGGTTAAGTAACAGGGGTGTGGATCAGTGGAATAGGATAGGTACACAAGTAGGAGAAATCAACAAGTTTGCAATCTACTCTATGATAAACCCAAAGAGGCCAGCTTCTGGGCTAATAATTCACTATTTCACAAAAACTGTTGGGAAAATTGGAAAATGGTAGGGCAAAAACTGGGCATAGACCAATATCTTACACCATATACCAAAATAAAGTCAAAATGGGTTCATGATTTAGGAGTAAAAAGCTGATACTATAAGTAATTTGGAAAAGCAAGGAATAGTTTACTTATCAGATTTATGGAAAAGTAAAGAATTCATGACCAACAAGAGATAGAGAGCATTACAAAATGCAAAATGGATAATTTGATTATGTCAAATTGAAATGTTTTTGTACAAGAAAAGCCAATGCAACAAGAATTAGGAGGGAAGCAGAAAATTGGGAGAAAATCTTTGCAACTAGTATCTCTGATAAAGGCCTCATTTCTAAATATATAGGGAACTGAGCCAAATATATATTAATACAAGCCATTCCCCAATTGAGAAATGGTCAAAGGATATGAACAGGCAGTTTTCAGAGGAAGAAATTAAAGCTATCTATAGGCATATGAAAAAATGCTCTGGATCACTACTGATTAGAGAAATGCAAATCAAAACAACTCTTAGATACCACATCTCTCCTGTCAGATTGGCTAAAATAACAAAACAGGAAAATGATAAATGCTGGAAAGGATGTGGGGAAATTAGAATATTGTTGCATTGCTGGTGGAGTTGTGAGCTGATCCAGCCATTTTGGAGAGCAGTTTGGAACTATGCCCAAAGGGCTATAGATATGTTCATACCCTTTGACCCAGCAATACCACTTCTAGGGTTATATCCCAAAGAAATCACACAAGCGGGAAAAGGACCCATATGTACAAGGATATTTATAGCAGCTCTTTTTGTGGTAGCCAAGAATTGGAAATCAAAAGGATGCCCATCAATTGGGGAATGGCTGAACAAGCTGTGGTACATGAAGGTGATGGAACACTATTGTGCCATAAGAAATGGGGATGATGTAGACTTTGTAACAACCTGGAAAAACCTACACAACATAATGCTGAGTGAGCGGAGCAGAGCCAGGAGAACGTTGTGCACAGCCACAGATATATGGATTCCGTGAGGACCAACCCTGACAGACTTCGCTCTTCTCAGCAACCTAAGGTGCAAGGACAACTCCAGGGGACTCACGATGGAGAACGCTATCTTCATCCAGAGAAAGAACTGTGAAGTTTGAATACAGATCGAGGCGCACTACATGCTAGCCTTTTTTTGCTTCTCTTTTGTTTTTGTTTTTGGGTTGTTTTTCTTTTTTGGTTCTATTTCTTCTTTCTCATGATTCATTCCATTGGTCATAATTCTTCTCCACGACTTGACTAGTGCATAAATTAATTCAATGCGAAGTTATACATGATAGTTATATGAGATTCCATGCTGTCTTGGGGAGGGAGGGAGGAGGGAGGGGAGAAAATCTGGAACTCAAAACTATGTAGAACCGTGCGTGGTAAACTAAAAATAAATAAATAAATTAAAAAAAAATATCTACACCCTAGCCCTATTACCCTAGCTTTCATCTCCAGGTAGCCTTCAGCTATTTCCCCACCCTGGAGTCTGACCTCATCTAGGTCCTCCTTAGAGTCCTCCTCAAAACCCTCCCTAAACCCCTCCTCTAGTCACCCCAGACCACCCCTCAGTCCCTCCTACAATCTTTGTATATATAATCTCCATCTTGCCTCCATGGAGGTGATCAGATTCAATCTAGCTCTGTAGGTTGAATCTGGCCCGCTTGTGAAAACAGGCATCACAAAGGGTGGGATTTCTTAAGATAACCCATTATGGCAAATCTTTAATAAACTTTGTCTTTCCCCTTGAAAAAAAAATTAAAAAAAATAAAATAAACTCACTTACTCCTCTGCATCCCTATATATTACTAACAGAGCCCAACAGCAAGAGATAGAAAGAGAAATTCCATCTAAAGTTACTTTAGGCACTATAAAATATTTGGGAGTCTCCCTGCAAAGACTAACTCTGGGCCTATATGAACACCATTAAAAACACTTCTCACACAAATAAAGTCAGATTTAAATAAATGGAAAAAAAACATCAATTGTTTGTGGTTAGGCTGAGGTAACATAAGAAAAATGACAATTTTACTTAAAGTAATTTACTTAATTAGTGCCATACCAATCAAACTACTAAAAATTATTTTATAGAGCTAGATAGAATAATAACATAATGCATCTGGAAGAACAAATGCTCCAGATTATCAGTGGAATTAATGAAAAGAAATGTTAGAGAATGTGGCCTAAGCCACACCAGATATTAATCTGTACTATAAAGCAGCAGTCCTTACACTACTTGGTACAGGCTAAGAAACAGAGTGGTATATCAGTGGAATAGGTTAGGTACACAAGACGCAGTTGTCAACAATGATGGTAATCTCTTCTTTGAGAAACCCAAAGAGTCTAGCTTCTGGGATAAGAATTCATTATTTCACAAAAATTGCTGGGAAAATTGAAAACAAAATATGGCAGAAACTGGCCATAGACCAATAACTTACACCATATACCAAAGTAAAGTCAAAATGGATTCATAATTTAGACATAAAGGCTGATACTACAAGCAATTTTGGAGAGCAAGGAATACTTTACTTGTCAAATTTATGAAGGGAAGAATTTATGACCAAACAAGTGATAGAGAGCATTACAAAATGCAAAATGGATAATATTGATTACATTAAATTGAAAAGGTTATTTTTGACAAGTAAAGCCAATGCAACCAAGATTAGGAAGGAAGCAGAAACTCAGAAAAGGATTTTTACAACCACTGTCTCTGATAAAGGACTCATCTCTAAAATACACAAGGAACTGAGTCAAATTTATTAGACTTCAAGTCATTCCCCAGTTGATAATTAGTCAAAGGATATGAACAGGCACTTTTCAGAGGAAGAAATTAGAGATATCTATAGTCATATGAAAAATTTTCTAAATGACTATAGATTAGAGAAATGCAAATCGAAGCAACTCTTAGGAACCACGTGTCTCCTGTCAGATTGGCTAACATGACAAAACAGGAAAATGATAAATACTGGGAAGATGTTGGAACATAGGAACACTTAAATTGACGTTGGAGCTGTGAACTGATACAATCATTCTGGAGAGCAATTTGGAACTATGCCAATAGGGCTATAAAATGTGCATACCCTTTGGCTCAGCAATACTACTTCTAGTGCTGTCTTCCAAAGAGATCATACAAGTGGGAAGAGGACCCGTGTGTACAAAAATATTTCTAGTGTCTCTTTTTGTGGTGACAAAGCATTGGAAAACAAGGGGATGCCCATCAGTTGGGAAATGACAAAATAAATTGTGGTATACGAATGTAATGGAATACCATTTTGCTTTAATAAATGAGGAGCAGATGGACTTCATAATAACTTGGAAATCTTACAAGATCTGATGCTGTTTCAACAATCTGGCTAGCAGCTGTTGTGGGGGTGAAAGACCAACAGAAGCCCAACAACAAGCACACTACCAGCACGCAGCAAAAGCACAGGTTCTTTTGATCTGCTTTAATAAGGAAAGCAATGGTTAAGGGGTTGACAAGCTTACTTTAATTCAGCATACAAATGTCATTCACTTAGTTCAGGGGAAAAATCCAGCACCCTGAACTTCAGAATAAATACAAACAAATTACAAACTTCAACAGACAGACCTTGTCTGATTCAAATCCCAATACATAGTTACCAGAGTTTAACAAAGTCTCAGCATACGGGTTACAAGCTGGAGGGCTCTTAGCTACAGCTGCCCGGAGTCTCTGAATAAACACCACCTCAAGAGAGAGCCCTTTAACAAATTACAAACAGACAGACTCAATACAATTCATAGTTACCAACATCTAGGTTCAGCCCAGGAGCTCAGAACAAGGGCTGGCCCAGAGTCATACATGCCACCACTGCCGTAGGAAGGAGCTCCCAAGAAGAGAAGGCCAACCCCTGGTTTTATATCTTTTTCAGCATGAGGGGTGAGTCACACATGCGACTCACCCACGTGACCTAAAATCATCACAAAGAGGTGACTTAAACTGACATGGTCTAAGAGCCTCTGATGTCCCAGACCTATCATTCAAACTCATTTGTAAACTAGGCCCTCCCCTAAGTTAGCTCTACCTTGGGCCCCACCTTAGTTACCACTCCACACCCATATAGGTTCTACACCTCATAGCAGTTTGGGCTTAGGGCTTAGCACCTAGTAAGGTTCAATGAAATACACTGAATTATTCAAAGGAAACAAACCAAGCTTTTCAAGGGCACTTGTTCAACTAAGTGCAAAGAGCCCATTTTGCTTACCAACATAGATGCTGAGTGAGGGGGGCAGAAACAGAGAATATTATACACAATTTCAGATACATAGTATCTGTTATGACTAACTGATGCACTTGGCTCTTCTCAGCAAAACAAGGTTCTAAGATAGCTCCAAAAGACTCATGATGGAAAATGCCATCCACATCCAGAAATACAATTACAGATTTTGAATGCACCTTGAGGCAAACTCATTGCCCTCTCTCTCTTTTTTCCTTTTTTTTTTGTTTTTGGTTTAGTTTCTACTAAACCATTCCATTAGTTATAATTCTTCTTTACAACTTCACTATTGTGACAATAAGTTTAATGTGAAGGCATATGTAGAACCTATATTAGCTTACATGCCATCTTGGGGGAGGGGGACGGAAGAAGCAGGAGAAAATGTGGAACCCAAAAACTTGTGGAACTAAAGGTTGTAAGCTAAGAACAAAAAATAAGTTTTAAAAAAATTGTATCTAGGGAAACAGGTCTATAACTTTCTCTTTTGGCTCATGCTGGTTTAGGTATCAGTACCATATTTGTATCACAGAAAGAATATGTGTAATAGTAATTAAGGTGGGACATTTTTTGCTTTTCTTCTCTTAAGTGCCTTTAATGATTCGGACCTTTGTTTGAATGGGGCAGATAAAGTAGGATCTTTTTGTCTTGGTTATTTCTCAACACAGAGACAATTTAGAGTCATTTGTATATGATGTGATACTGGGGATGGGGAAATATCCCACACCCAGCATGGGTGAGGTCAGAGCCTACAGGGCTTTGAACAGGATATAATAGAGGACAGCTTGGCGTTTGACTTTTGGGGGCACAATCATGGAAGGAGTGTTGAGACTCTGGGTAAGCTGCAACTGCCCCCTCCCATCTTTACAACTCAGTTGTTGGTTCTTCTCTGGTAACTACATGTTATGATTTGAATCAGATGAGGTCTGTCTGTTTACCTTTGTAATTTTTTTGTATTTTCTCTGAAATTCAGGGTGCTGGCTTTTTCCCCTGAACTAAGTGAATGATATTTGTGTGTTGGTTTTAAATAAGACTGTTAACCCCTTAATGGTACTCTCCTTAGTAAATCAGATCAAAAGAACCTGTTTTGGCAGTTTTCTGGGTGCTGTTTGTTGGTGGATTTTACACCCACACAGCAGCTGCTAGCAAGATTGTTACAACAATTTGGTAGGACTACATCTTCACCTGTTTTTTTTCTTCCAAATAGTCTATATGGTATTGCAATTAATTGTTCTTTAAGTGTTTGATAGAATTTGCTTGTAAATTCAACAGGCCCTGGAGATTTTTTCCTAGGGAGTTCATTAATGACTTGTTCAGTTTCTTCTTGTGAGATGAGATTGTTTAAGTATTTTTGCTTCCTCTTCTATTAATTCATGCAATTTTTTTTAATATTCATCCATTTCACTGAGATTGTCAAATTTATGGGCATACCATTGGGTAAAATAATTCCAAATTGTTTTAATTTCCTCTTCATTGGTGGTAAATTCACCCTTTTCATTTTTGATACTGTTAATTTGACTTTCTTCTTTCTTTTTTTTTAAATCAAATTAACCAAAGTTTTATCAATTTTATTTCTTTATAAAACCTGCTCTTGGTTTTATTTATTAGTAGAATAGTTTCCTTAATTTCAATTTTATTAATCTTTCCCTAGGTTTTCAGAATTTCTAATTTGGTATTTAATTGGGGACTTTTAATTTGTTCTTTTTCCAGCTTTTCCAGTTGCATGCCCAAGATCTCCTCTTTCTATATTTTATTCATGTAAGCATTCAGAGATATAAAACTGCCTCCAAGAACTGCTTTCACTGCATCCCATAAGTTTTGTTATGGTGTCTCATTAGTGACATTCTTTTGAATGAAGTTATTGATTGTTTCTATGAGTTGTTCTTTGACCCACTCATTCTTTGGGATTAGATTATTAAGTTTCCAATTATTTTTAGTCTATCTTTCCATGGCCTTTTATTCATATAATTTTTATTGCATTGTATTGGCAACCAAAAATGGGCTCCTTAGCACTTAGTCAACAAGTGCCCTTGACTAGTTTGGCTTTTTCCCCTGAACTGAATGCTGTTTGTATGTTGGACTGGAGTAAGCTTGTCGGCCCCTTCACCTTGCTTCCCTTGCTTAAGCTGATGGAAAGAACCTGTGCTTTCCCGGTCAACCCCTTCACCTTGCTTAAGCAGATTGAAAGAACCTGTGCTTTCCCTGGCGTACCTTACACCCCCACAGAAGCTGGATGGTTAAAAGCAGCTCCCGTTGGAGCCAGAGGCTGCTACAGCCACAGCCACAGCCACAGCCACAGCCACAGCCACAGCTGAAGCAGGAGCTGCCAGTAGCAGAGCTGACCTACGGGAGGAAGCTGAACAAAGAACTTCAGGCCAGTGGGTAATCTTTTTACCATAGAGGGGGAAGCATGATTTTGCTTTATGCAATCATGCTTCTCTGTAGCCTCCTGGTTACTCTTTCAAGGCGTACTTATTGGGCCTGGAAGCTTTTGATCAATATATCAAAATGGGGTTGCTGGTTCATGGGTTGGTTACTGTGGAGCCTAAATATATGTTTTGATTATTCTGCCTTCTACTTTGAGAGTTTCTTATATCCGGCGGTTCCGAACCTTTCAGACATGTTTATGATCCTCTTTGAGATTATAAACTCTGCCCTCCTAATACATGCATCAAAATCTGAAAAGGATGCATTGAATATTTCTGCAGTTCTAAACTGTATCAGGAGCTTTTCGTGCCCTAGTACATGGTCAAATTTTGTGTATGTGCCATGTACAGCTAAGAAAAAGGTATATTGCTTTCTATCTCCATTCAATTTTCACCAGAGGTCTACCATATCTACCTTTTCTAAAATTCTATTCACTCCCTTAATTTCTTTATTGTTTTTTACTTTGAGTTTACCTATATCATATTCATAGAAGGGGAGTTTAAGGTCTAGTATGGTTTTACTGTCTATATCTTCCTACAACTCTCTTAACTTCTCATCTAAGAACATGGATGCTATACTACCTAGTTCCCTGTGAGCCAACTGAGCTGCCTGAAAGGGGACTGAGCTAACTGGGTATAGTCCTCTCTCTCTCCTTCTCCCCCTCCCTCTCCCTCTCCCTTTCCTTCTCCTTCTCCTCTCCAATGGAAGGTAAATTTTGATGGCCAGTAGTTGCCCTATTAACTTGGTGCTTACTGGTTAGATTTCCTTCCTTTTTCCCCTCCCTCCTTCATTCCTTCTTCCTTCATTCCTTCCTTCCTATCTTCCTCCCTTCCTCCCTTCCTCACTTCCTTCTTTCCTTTTTTTCTTCCTTTTATCCTTTCCAAAAACCTTAAACCCAGTTCACTCTGAAGCTCATAGATTGGATCACAATAGGTCCCCACCTAAGGTCCTCTTAATGGCTGTTTGGGCCCTTCTGTCTTAGAGCAAATATCAAGGGTAACTGTTTTTCTTTGGAACAGGAACCCAGGGAGTCTTCTCCTCCCAACTTGATTTTTTTAAATTGCTTTTACTAATTAAAGCGGGCATCCCTTGAATCACTTCTAAAAGAGGCCTATTCACTGAATAGGCGTTCCATCACTCTAAGTGAGTACATGAAAAGGTCTTAGCCTAAAACGGCCAGGGTCTCCCATTGCATCCTGGGCCATCTCCAGTAATCCTGATGAATATTTGGTCACTGGACCCAGATGGCTCTGGAGTAGAAAGTGAGGTTGTGATCTTGCACAGCCCTCCCTCACTCAGATCAAAGTCAACTGCAAGTCATGTCATCATTTCCCTGATGTCATGGTTACAACGTTTTGTAATGATATTACTTCCTTATCTTTGTCCCTTTTAGCAGGATAGAGTTGCCTTCCTTTTCTCTTTTGATTAGATCTGTTTTTGCTTTTGCTTTGTCTAAGATTAGGATTGCTACTCCTGCTTTTGTTACTTCAGCTGAAGCACAATATATTCTACTCTGGCCTTTTACATTTACCCTGTGTATATCTCCCTGTCTCAAATGTGTTTCTTGTAAACTGCGTATGCTTTTTAATCCATTCTGCTATCTGCTTCATTTTATGGGAGAGTTCATCCTATTCATACTCACAAATATGATTATGATCTGTGTCTTTCTCTCCATCCTATTCCTCCATTTATGCTTTTATTTCTCCCTTATCCTCCTCAAAAGAGTTTTGCTTTTGAACACCACCTCCCTCAATCTTTCCTCCCTTCTATCAGCCCCATTCCCTTTTCTTTCCCTTTTCCTTCCCTTTTCCCTTATTACTTCTTCCCTCCCTTCTAATCACCCCTCCCTTTTCTTTCCCCTTTTCTCACCTATGGACTGTAGGAAAAGTTAAAATTCTCTACTTAACTGAGTATGTTACCTCTGCCTTAAACCAAATCTGATGAGTCAAGTTCAAACAATGCTCAATTCCTTCCCTTCTTTCCCTCTACTGTAATGTTTTTGTGCCTCTTCATGTGATGAAATTTACTCTTTTCTGCCTCCTCCTTTCTTCTACTCCCATTATAATCCCTTCCCCCAACTTAATTAGTTTTTTATCATCACATCAGTTAATTTACACCCACAGTCTCTTTCTATGTCCCTTTTAAATGTCACAGTAAAGATACAATTCTCAAGATTTACAAGGATCATCATCCCATGTCCTTTTCTACTTATAGAATAACATGTTTTTTTTTCTTTTTTTTCCTGTTTACCATTTTATGTTTCACTTGAGTCTTGTATTTGAAGAACAAATTTTCCGTTGAGCTCTGGCCTTTTCCTCAGGATGATCTGGAAGTCCCTTATTTCATTGAATGTTCATCTACTTGCCTGAAAGATTATGCTCAGTTTTGCTGTGTAGTTGATCCTGGGTTGTAGTCCACATTCTTTTGCCTTTCATAATATCATATTCCAGTCATCCTCCCACCCCGATCTTTTAATGTAGAAGCAGCAAGGTCCTGTGTGATCCTGACTGTATTTCCATGAAATTTGAATTGTTTCTTTCTGGTTGCTTGCAATATTTTCTCCTTGATCCTGTAATTCTGGAATTTGGTTACAATGTTTCTTGGTTTCTTCTTAAATTTGGAGTGTCTTTCACAAGGTGATTTGGTGGATTTTTTCAATGACTACTTTTCCCTCTGGTTCTAGAACCTCATGGCAGTTTTCTTTGAGGATTTCTTGGAAGATCCTGTTCAGGCTCTTTTTTTCATCAAGGCTTTCTAGTAGACCAATAATACTTAAATTATCTCTCCTGGATCTCTTTTCCAAGTCAATTGCTTTTCCAATGAAATATTTTATGTTTTCTTCTATTTTTTTCATTTTTTAAAATTTTGTTTGACTGACTCTTGACGCCTATTAGAGTCATTGGTTTCTATTTGTCCAATTATAATTTTTTAACGAATTGTTTTCTTTACTTATCTTTTGTATCTCCTTTTCCATTTGGCCAATTTTACTTTTCTACAGTTAGGTTTTGTACCTCCCCATTGTAACAACAATGTTGCTTGCCATTACTGTGGGTGTGTAAGGCCAATAACATCAGCACACTGGAGAGCTCCTAGCACACGTTCTCTGATCTGCTTTTCTAAGGAAAGCACTTTTAAGTGGTTTATAATCTCACTTTTAATTAAACATACATATATCATTCACTTAGTTTAGGGGGAAAAGTCAGCATGCTTAACTTCAGAGAAAACATAAGCAGAAGTTACAAACAGAAATTATATAAACAGAGCAAAATAACATGAATCAACAGATAGGCTTCTTGCTGTCTTTCTGAGACATTACATACATAGATACCAGAGAGAGAAGTGCCAACATTTGTGTTTTTCAAAGTGGGGGGAATGGAAAGGTATCCTTAAGAGCTACCCAGAGTCTCATCTGGTCAAATCACAGGACACTCTTCCAGTGAGTGAGCACCCAAAGCAAAATCTCTCTTCCCATAGTTCTGAGGGTTCAAGCTTAATGGCTACCTTCAGAGTGTATATACCCTTTTTTAGGACCTGAGGGCTTCACCTCTCAAAGACCTCACACCTCTCCAGGTTGTCACACCTCTTGTGACCTAATTAGCAAAAGGGTGTGGGCCTTCCTACAAACAAAAGTAAGGCACAATCAAGGGCACTTGATTGCCTTAGTACCGAGAAGCACTCCAAAAGAAAAACAAATAATTAAAAATCCGACTTTGCTTGCCCTTACACTTTTCCATTTGGCCAATTTTACTTTTTAAGTAGTTGTTTTCTTAAGTGAATTTTTTTTTCCATTTTTTCAATTGTATTTTTAAAATAATTGATTAGTTTTTCTTCTACCTCTCTAATTTGCCTTTTAAAATGCTTCTTGAGCTCCTCCAAGAATGATTTTTGGTCTTGATTCCAGTTCATATTCCCTTTTGAGGTTTCAGATGTGTGTATAGCATCAACGCTGTCCTCTTCTGAATTTGTATTTTGATCTTCCCTTTCCCCATATCAAGAATCTATGGTCTTTGTTTTTCTAATTTTTTTTTTGCTCATTGTGATTGCCTTTTTCCTGACTTCAAAAGTGATCTCTGCTTCTGGGCCACAGAGGGCTCTGTCACATACTTCTTGTGCTGGGGTTATGGTCCTGGTTACTGGCTTTGTGTGCTGTTGCTATATAATGTTGTAGTTTACCTGTGCTGAGCTGGAGCTGGATGGTGTGTGCAGAGGTCTGGTGATGTCTTTCTACATTTCCCTGAGGTTGCACTGAAGCTCGTGGCATGAGGCATGAGAAGGGGTAATCTGGCCACTGGAGGTCTCCTCCTTCCTGAGGGCTGCACTAGAGCACGGAAAGGCTCAGAACTGGTGGACCTCTTTCTGTGTTGGTGTCTACCGATTCCCCTGGCTGTGCAAAGGCATGCCTAGGCTCCTGGTGTTGTCACTTGCTGGCTCTAACACACTGCGACTGAGGATCTCCCACTGGTCTGCTGAGGTGGGGCTTGCTACTGGCTTGCTGGGGCACCTCCCATCCTGAACTAGTTCCCTTAAGCCACAGCAAGAGGTATCTTCCCATTAATTCCCCATAGTTTCCTTAGCCTAAAGGCTGCCTCCATTATTCAATGATTTTTTTTTCTGGGGCAATATTCTCTAGGTTTTTCAAGTTCAACAAAGGAGGGTGAAAGCAAATTACCATTTATTCCAGCATCTTCGCTCCCTGAAGTCCAAATAGGTGACTTTTAAACATTCAGTCTCTGTGCTGTTAGCCCACTGTACCTGCTGCAGCTTCTCTCTCACCCAGTTCTGGCAGACCCTGTCCTGTGCTGAGAGGTCAGGGAATCACTACTGCTGTCAGTGAATCAGTCCGCCGAGGCCTGGTCTTGCTTTGCTATGCTTGAGTCTGCACTGGTGCAGTGTGAGCATTAGACTGTGCTCCTCTACCAGCCTGGTGCAACACATCCTTCCTGTCCACCTTCCATGTTGTCTTGGGCTGGAAGTCTGCCATACTCTGTCTCTTTGTGGATTTTGACACTATAGAATTTGTTTAGATTCACTTTTTAGAGGTATTTGAAGGAGTCTGTGGGAGATCTCAGGTGAATCCCTGCTTTCACTCCACAATCTTGGTTCTGCCACTCAAAAACGTTATTTTGTTCAATTTTTTTCTGCTTGCTTTACCAAAACGTTTTTCATAATCATCTTGTATCACTCTCATTTCTCTTCCAAATTTTTCCTCTACCTCTTTTACTTGATTTTTAAAATGCTTTTTGAACACTTCCATGGCCTAGAACAAATTCATATATTTCATTGAGGCTTTGGATGTAGGAATTGTGACTTTCTTGTCTTCTTCTGAGTTTGTATTTTGATATTCCCTGACACTACAGTACCTTTCTATAATCAGAATCTTTTTCTGCTGTTTGCTTATTTTCCAGCAAAAATTTCGTTTCCTGGCTTTTAACTGTATGCTAAACTGCTTCTGAAGTGGAGGGAGCATGGTTATTTTTTGGAGCTGTTTTCTGAGGTAGTTCTGGGGACCTGTAAGTTTTCAGCTCTTCCAAGGTGCAGTGATCTAGGGAGAGTTGTGTTTACTATTCTCCACTGCTGTGCACTGTTCTGTGAGCAACCAGAAGCCCTCTTTTTTGCTCTGGAACTGTGACCAGGGTTCCCACTCCCCTGTGGCTGCATGCTCTGGTGTGCTAGTGCTAGCCTCCATATCCTGGGACTGAGACCCAGGACTAGGTCCCAAATCTAAGTGTAGGCAATGGAACAGATTCCTGACCCCGATGCTAGCAAAAGAACCCCTATAAATCATCTTCTGAGCTGTTGACTAATCCTCTTAACATCTGTGGGCTGAGAGGTCTGAAAACCACCATGGACACCACTGATTCAGTAGCCCCGGAAGCCTGCTCCCAATTTCCTGAGCTTTGGTCTACACTGGTGTGGTTTTTGTTCTACTATCACCCTGATGCAACACATCTCTCTTACTGACCTTCTAATTTTATAGAAAGTTGTTTCAATTGATCTTCATGTGCATTCTACCACTCTAGAATCTGTTCATAGTCATTATTTAAAGCTATTTGGAAGGGTTTTGGATTGATCTCAGGCAAATCACTGCCTTTACCCTGCCAGCTTGACTCACCCCCTCCAGCCTGCTCTTTAAATAAAAAGTCTAAGAAAAAGTTGTAAGCTCTGACTTTATAAAATCTTGACCTAAAAGTATAAGAATGCAGACTAGAACATCAATCGGTGAAGATCAAGGCCTTGCTAGGGAACTTCAGTATGCAGAGATAGAAAAAAGGAATGTTTTATATGGTATTTCACCTGATTTTTTGCTCAGGGAAAATTATGATCCCCAGAATAGTGGTTCAAATGTGTCATTGGTATGTGAGAAAGTCTTTCAGTTACCAGGGAGTAATACAGTCCACAGATAACACAAATGCAAATTTTCTACACTTAGCTGCCACATATAGTTCAACATTACTGGCAAAACACAAGTAAAAGCTTAAAACAATGGATCCTTCAAAGGTAAAATGAAGCATGGGATAGGTAAGTGGAATGGATAATCAGTTTTCTGAATGCTCCCAGAAATGGATAATGTTGGATTTGATAATTAGGGAATTAACTTTAAAAACCCTAGGTAGTGTAGGAGTAAAAGAGCTCTCCAATCTTCTAGAGTGGATTTATTATGTTGAAGGACATTGCTGGGAACAGAACAGAATTAGTAAGTAGACTCTGTGTGGAATAAGAATGAGGGACTGCCAAAGCATATGATGTGGGAAGAGTAGAGAGATAAAAACTAAAAGCAGAAACAAAGGGAATTATCAATTTCATTGTGGCTCTGTAGGAGGAGATAATTCCTTTCCTCAGTCAGTAGTAGTAACAACCCCCTGGTTAAAATAAATGGTGAGCCAAACAAATTCTGCAGGATCTTTGGCATTGGTTCAACAAAAACCAGGAGGATAAATGCCACGTGTCATGACTCCACCATTCGTGGAAGGGAAGACATAACCACCATTCAGATTATTTGTTTTCAGACAACCCCAGAGATTCAAACTCTTGAGTAGCCTGTAATAAGAGATAACAGGCCATGAAATTAATCAAAAAAAAACTGGACACATTGGAAAAGGGTAAGATTAAGAATGTGCTTGCCTTCAAGTATCTGAAGAGCAGTCATGCAGAAGAGGAATAAGATCTGACTTCAATGGGCAGAAGTAGGATGGATGAGCAAAAGCTGCAAAGAGGCCAACAGAGGCTGGATGTGAGGAAAAACCTTCCTTACAATTACAGCAGCACAAAAATCTAACAGGTTACCTAGGAGTAATGAATCATGCTACAGATAGGCAGATTTAGGATTGATGTAAGGAAAAAAAATTCCCAAAAACTAAATCTATCCCAAGGTGGAATGTGTGAGGTAGTAGGATCCCCCATCCCTTTTAACATTGCATGGCACCTGCTTGATATAATGTGGAATAGCATCACTATTTACTCAGGATGAGTTTAGACTAATTCATCAAAGAGGCCCTTTCCAACTCTGAAAGGTCAAACAGCATATAACATTTCTATAGGCACACAAGGGTTTGTGTTAATGGTTTTAAGGTCACTCACTGGCCCTCCTCACTTCCAGTCAACTTTATAATGTGTGGTGAATAAAATGTACCAAATATTTCACCATAAGTTGTCCAAATAACTGTGTGTATCAAGATCACAGCTGCAGGAGTAGGAGGGGTAAATTGAAGTGTACAGTGAACAGCATTAGCCTCTTCTCTTACTTTGGGGCAGAAGACTGTCCTAAATAACATTTATATTGATTATGGCTTATCCACTTAGCCCAAACAGCATGAGTCAGTTGCTTCCATCATTGACAGATTTGTCAAGAAATTTATTTTTCTGCATATCACAATGGAGTCTATATCAACAATACTTTTTCCCCATAGCCTCAGAAAAGTGACATTAAATCCATATCCTGGATATTTGTTAGGTAAATAGTATCATATACATTTTTATAATTCAGATTTTTTTATTTTTAGTTTACAATGCTCAGCTCCTCATAATTTTGAGTTCCAGATTTTCTTTCCCCCACCTCCCTCCCAAGATGGCATGGAATCTGATGTATCTTCTACATATAACTTTGCTTTGAAATTATTTACACAATAGTCGAGTTGTAAAGAAGAATTATGACCAATGGAATGAATCAGGAGAAAGAAGAAACAAAACCAAAAAACCCACAAACAAAAGAGAAAAAAAACACAGGGAAAAAAAGGAGAGCAAACAGTGTGCCTCAATCTGCATTCATGCTTCACAGTTCTTTCTCTGGATGTAGATGGCTCTCTCCATCATGAGTCCTTTGGAGTTGTCTTTGCTCCTCATATTACTGAGAAGAACCAAGTCTATCAGGGTTAGTCATCACAGAATCCATATATCTGTGGTTGTGTATAATGTTCTCCCAGTTCTGCTCCCCTCACTCAGCATTATATTGTGTAGGTTTTTCAATGTTATTATGAAGTCCGTATCATCCCCATTTCTTATAGCACAATAGTATTCCATTACCTTCATATACCAAAACCTGTTTAGTCATTCCCCAATTGATGGCCATCCCCTTGATTTCAAATTCTTTGGTACTACAAAAAGAGCCCCTACAAATATTTTTGTGCATATGGGTCCTTTTCCAACTTGTGTGATCTCTTTGGGATACAACCCTAGAAGTGGTATTGCTGGGTGAAAGGGTATGAACATTTTTATAGCCCTTTGGGCATAGTTACAAATTGCTCTCCGGAATGGCTAGATCAGTTCACAACTCCACTAGCTGCGTAACAGTGTTCTAATTTTCCCACAGACTCTCCAGCATTTATCATTTTTCTGTTTTGTCATTTTAGCCAATCTGACAGAAGAGATTGATATCTAAGAGTTGTTTTGATTTGCATTTCTCTAATCAGTAGTGATTTTGAGCATTTATTCATATGCCTATAGATATCTTTAATTATTTCTCTCTGAAAACAGCTTATTCATATCATTTGACCATTTCTCAATTGGGGAATGACTTGTATTCCTATAAATTTGACTCAGTTGCCTGTATATTTTAGATATGAGGCCTTTATCAGAGACACTGGTTGTAAAGATATTCTCCCAATTTTCTCCTTCCCTACTAATCTTTGTAGCATTGGCTTTTTTATACAAAAACATTTCAATAAAAATATGGAATGCTTCACAAATTTGCTTGTCATCCTTGCACGGGGGCCATGCAAATCTTCTCTATATTGTTCCAATTTTAGTATATGTGCTGCCAAAGCAAGCATGTATCATATACTCTTTGTACCCAGAAATGGCAAGAACCATAGAAAAGTGAAAGGAAAAAAACCAGTTGATGAAGCAACTCTAGCTACTGACTTCTACCTTCCTGAGAATCTGAGTATGGAAGGGAGGGTATAAATTTCACTGAGGCATGTCAGTTATCAGCCTCCATTATTAGCTGGATATTGTGTGAGACAGAGAATGAAGAACTAGGTCTGCATATTGGGAGAAACTGGGGAGTGGTAATAAAAATTCAGTCAGCAACTATACTCACATCTTCAATCCAAAATAAAAGCCAGAAATTTTAAAATCCCTCTTGAGATTCATACTTATACTAGGCAGTAATATATTAATAGGACTGAAGTGCCAAGCTGGGAGAATGAGAAGCCTAAGAATACTGTTACATGGGCAGAAAATGGAGACAGACTTTTCCAGTTTAGGCACTGCCTAGAGATTATGAGGAGTGGTCTATAGCCTGAATTATCAGTACCTGGGAAAGATAATAATGGTTACATAAAATCTAAGAAATACCCTAAAGTTTTTGCAAGAACTAGTTTAAATTTCCTTTTATGCCTCAAAACTCCTTTCTGGAAGAAAAAGAATGTGATCTCCATAAATTATAGGATCAGAATTTGGGACCCTCAGGCCAGGATGAAACAAACTAGCTAGATGGCCCATTCTAATTCCTAGGCAAGTAACAAAGGAGAGTGAAAATGTGGTTGCTATACTAAGTTTTAAAAATGGGTAGCAGAAAGAAGAAGGGTACACTTACAACTAATTCTCCAAAACTTAGTAACAAGCAAGTAAACGGTTTCTTTTTCACCCCTAAGGCTTTTAGAGTACCAGCCCATATATAGGAAGAAAGACACCAATTACATCCAGGGAAAGAACTAACAAAAGAAGTATGTATAAAATAATTATGAGAAAATACATATACACATATATACACACACATATATATCTATATACATATATAATATGTGTATATATAATTTGTGTGTGTATGTGTGTACATAATGTATATATCTATTTATGTCATATAGTAGCCATCTCTAGGGAGATGGGCAAGAGGGAAGATAAAAAGAAAAAAAAAAGAAATTTACATGATAATTTTGTTGTATATTTGAAAGGAATAGCAAGTTGTGCATAGTAGATTTCCAGTTTCATGTACAACTATTTTTATTGTATTATGTTATGGAAATGCTTCTTTTATTCCATGAATTAAAATGTTTTTTAAAAAGGGGAAAAAGTACCATGATGTGAGCTAGACTACATACTAATCATACATATGATACTGACTACCACAAAGTACTTGGTCCAGACCTCTCTGTTCCTGCCATGCTCCTGGCACAGTAGAAAGTTTCCATTTTTCATCACTTGAGTATATTTGATCTGAAATAAAGACTCCTTTTAAGATTGGATAACTTCTGCTCTCCACACATAATCAACAGTAGCTATTTGTAGTGCAGCATACTGCCCTAATTATCCCAAACGGAGTCAAGGAATGGTGATCTCACTTAGGGTTTTCTGCAGTGGCCCTAAATGGCACTAAGATATTTGAGCATCATTCTCTGCCCCTTTCTGATCAATAAAAGCCCTTTCTGCTATTTCAGTTGTGGAAATAAATGTAAGTCATGAGTTATTATTTAACATGGAGGAATATCACATACAAGATTAATGATATTAGTTTGTGGATCTCTAATTGGGAACCTCCGGCCACATTGTGCAATGTACGCAGGTGGAAAAAGTTACATATTTTCTCAATAGTTGAAACCTTTATGGCTACCTTAGTCCAAGCAGTAGTAGTAGTAGTAGTAGTAGTAGTAGTAGTAGTAGTAGTAGTTGTGATGGTGGTGGTGGTGGTGGTGGTGGTAGATTAGGACAAGAGAGAGGAAATGATATAAAATGAGAAAGTCTTTTCCACAACCAAAATGTTCTATCTGCATCTTAGGAGCTTTGGAAGCTAGCATCTACCAAAGTGTATTGTAGAAACAGGTCCTGGTTTCAAGGGAAGATATTAACAGAAGCATCTCATACAAATATCTAGAGCTATTGCCGAAGAAAGAGATATTGGTGAAGACAAGACACCTCCCTCATTATACCAGTATAATGTTAAGGAATCTCTCTCTTACATGTCCCTTTGTAGTACTTTCTTTTTCTCTTTCCAAGCTAAAGATTGTCCAATGACACCAAAAAAATTGATTATTCTCAAGATAGGAAGTGAGGGCTCACTCAGGGGTTTTTTATTTGTTCGTTTGTTTGTTTTCCCCTTCCTAACTTATTGACCTTCGAAAGGAATGAGTTTGAGAAGAAGTGATTTCTGATAGACATGTACTTCCTGAAGAATTATTTGTAAGGAATGTATTGTATGTTTTAAAGTTCTCCTTATAAACTATCATTATATGAATATTTGAAACAGAGATCAACAGAAACATTATTTTTCATTCTGTGCATAACTGTATAATGCTATAAATTGGAGGAAGAAATGTGTTATCATTTAGAAGTATTTTGAAACAAATTTTCTGATTATAATTGAGATTAGAAACAATCAAGACTACTGGCAGTCACCATTATATTGATATGTTCAAAAATTCCAAAATAAATGAATGAAGAATTCATTGTGATTGTGTAGTTGATTAGTAACTGTTTCAGAGCCCTGGGTTTTATTTTCTAAAACTATTACAAACTGTTTATGAAAAGAAATGATTAATGCTTTTTTTAGGAATTTGGGAGATTTTTTTTCAGTTCATTATCATTTGTTCAGTGTTACATGTACAAACTGGTTTAGAAATTCTATGTTTTAAAGGTCATAATGGAATTTTTTCAGAGAAACTATAAACATTTTTCCTTATTTATAAATATAGGAAATATAATGAAGAGATAGGTAGGGGAGAGGACATATAGAAAAATAGCTTAAAGAAATATTTCCAAAAGCCCCATAACCTAGGTAAACATTTGCAGTGGAATGTAAACTTACTATCCAATTATAAAATTGTCATTCACCATCTGTCAGCTTCCATATCTGGTCAATTATCTTCATGCTGAGTCACAGCAGAGAGTGATCAGTATAACCATTATTTTATTTAGTGAGGAACTTGTCTATTTGCACCACTCTTGACAGCATGTGTCCACATCATTCATTATTGTTGGTCTGCCAAGCACTGAATAGAGAGCATATCTTTTGTAATCCTCTCATTACAGAATGCTACAAATGCTCATATCCAATCATTAATATACCACTCCTCATCCCATGTCAGTCTGGCCTGACAGAGCCACTAACCACTGGCAAACTCCTTTTCCAAAAGCATATTCTCCATAAATATCAACAAATTGTAAAAGTATGTCTATGCCAGAAATAAATATGAAGGCTAACAAAACCAGCTAAAGTTGTGAAGCTAAATAAGAAAAAAAATGTATCTTTCTGAAGAGCACCAATTCCCCCAGTGACTCTCAAGGAAAATTATAAAGTGCATTGTAAATTCAAGACAACCATTAGGAGGAACATTGTTGTAGCAATTTACAGAAAACTTTCCTGGTAGTTATAAGAGCAGTACAAAAATGACTGTCAATTATCACACCCATATTACTGATAAGAAAACTGAGGAAATCATTTTCTGCATTCACATGACTGAAGATTATTCCATGCAGAATACAAATGAAGGGCTTTATTCTTCAATCATTTCTTTAGACTTGACAAGAATGCAAGCCCTAAAGGACTTAACCATTTAGTTAACCACTATATCCAGGCCCAGCTCAAGCCATGTGACCTTATCATCAGATACTGTACTGTGACTGCAGTATTCTCCATGCTTTCCCTCTGTTCGCACAGCTTTCCAGTTCTGGAACCAGAATCAAGTCAACTCCATCACTTCTCCTAGAAAGAACATGTCAATCTATTTCCCTGACTCCACTCACTACTGTTCTATCTTCCCAAACCCAGTAATCCCTCCCTGGCCACCACTTTTCCTATCTGTTGTCTCTTGTATCAGCTTTTTTTTTTTAATACTCAGCACTTAACAAAGGAATTAACACACAGTAAGTGATAAATTGGTTGCTTTTTCAATTATTCATTCCTTTTTTGACTCTACTGTTCTTTTCTTAATTCTGATAATTCAATATTTCATCATAGATAGGAACAGTTTCACAGCTAATAGCATATCCGTAGCTCAAAGCCTTAATGCTAAGCTATAAGTTATCTTTAGTTTAAGAGATACAACTACCAAAACCTACATTTGAACATCAACTTACGAAAATCAAATAGCTCCTTCGTTTGGCATTTACATCTTGAGAAGCAAGACCTGAAGCACATTCAACTGGTTTAGCTCAGCAACATATGCTGTACCATTTAAGTTGTCACTAAAAGTTTTTAATCAAAATCTTTGTTTCCAGAGCTAAAAATTATGGAAATGAAAAATGTCAGCCATATTTATTACAAGCATACTAGATAGAAGATAGTAGCAACTGAAAGGAATCTCAGAGGTCATCTACAATCTCCATCATTTTACATGTGAAGAAATTAAGGTCTAATGAGCTAAAGTGGATAATCAGAATCAAATAGTCATAATCAAAAAAATGAATCTAGAATCATAAAGGCAATGAGAGTCAGAGGCAGAATTTGAACCCGGAATCCAGGTCCTCCGACTCCAAAGACATCACCTATAGTGTATATCTACCAAGTTGCTTTTAAATTAGATAGCATGAAACCTTCTTCCTGCTTCTCACTTCTTTAACCTGTATTTTTTTTAATAGTGACTCAGGGAGGGAGATGTAAATTTGGCCATTTTGGGAAGAGGCCAGAGTAGGCAGCAGAGTCTGCCAGGAAGAGAAGATATAAGCTTCTTTTTTCCCAGTAAATTAATTTGGTTTCCAAACAAAAAACTCAAAATCAAATTTTTAAATTTACAACCTTTTGGGGAAGAATGGAGACACTATATAAATGGATTTGAAGTTCAAAAAAATTATTTGCCACTTCTGTTTGATAGTTTCTGATGTTTTTAGATTCTATTAGATTTTAAAACAAAATATTTGGGCAAAAGAACAGTGGAATTGGATAATTTAAATCATTAACAATCTGTTAAAGATAATTATGAGAGATGTTTCAAAAAGTGGGGAAGCTGTGCAGTTCGTTGAATGTCTCACTGAATCCTAATAGGGGAAAAGGGGCAAAAGCATAATCACTTAAATCCTCTGAACCAGGAACTAATTAAAACAGGCCTGTACAACCTGCAGCCAGGCTGCTTACAGCCTGCAGGCCTCTTACCGCATGCCAAACAATTTCCTATACTTACAAAGAACATTTTTCTCTATGCTCTTCACAAGCCAGAATCCTTTGGTATGCTGCAACTGGCCTGAGGGCCATAAGCAGCCTTTTGGGCTGCAGATTGTGCAGGCCTGGATTAAAGTAACCCTGTTTCTATATCTGTAGTTTCTAAAACCCTTGCTATATATTTCTCAATTGTAGGGATACAGAGCAAAAGATACAGAAGGAGCTCAAGAAGGCAAAACTCTTCTCCAAATAGGAAGGTGAGAGAAGCAGTGATAGTTTTAGCCAGGTATAAAGGAGGCTAAATCTGTTCAAGGTCCACTCTTGGAGTCAGTCGTGAAATAAGTAGCATCGTAGAAATTTTAGTGTGGAAGATTTGGGGCCTTGAGAATTTAATCATATTGATCCTTTAAAACCTAAGTGTCAGTGAGATGCTCCTAGAGAATTCAAGGTGCTGAGGTCACATATTTTGGTAGAGAAAACCATGATATATAGCTTGACAAGTGGGCAATGACCTATAGCTTCATGAGGTACTAAAACCTTTCACCTCCCTAAATGATAGGACCTCCTCTCAAGAGTGGGGGTTTGAGCTCAGTTCACACTGTCATATATGCAGCTTTGGGCTGAATCTACGACATAAACCATCATTATTGAAATTGACCAATGGATATGATTGGTGTCCAGAGTCTGAAATAGCATTAAGTTGCTACAGACACACAAAGAGTAACCACTTAGCATCATTTACCCATGGACTGGATTTAAGGGAGTTAGGGCTGTGGAAATTATCGTGACATCATGTTAAGAGCACCGGACTTGGAATCAGAAGAGACCAGGAATTGAATTCCATCTCTAATGCTTACTAGCTATGTGGCCATGCAATCTCCTAATAGGGTGACCAGAGCAATTAATATTTCCTCATCTGTAAAATAGGAATAATTTCTGAACTACTCACCACAGTGTTGTAAGGATAAAATTAGCTAACAAATGCAAAGTAATTTATAAATCTTAAAGCACTATAGATCAGGTGTCATAGCTATTAATAAGAATGCTAGGAATAATCCTCTTACCAAAAAAAACTCTACTTGGACATTAGTGAACTTAGAATAAAAGATTTTTATTTCATATCATTTCAGACAGGTGACCTGGCCATACCCTTTTGTGGAAAAAGGGTAACCTAACAGGCACAGGCACACTTCAGCATAATTACAAAGTCATTTTATTATTTCTATCCTGATTCACATGCCCCGGCCCCCCATCCCATTGGCCAGGCATTTCACAGTTGACAGCCTATCTGAAAACACCTAAACCCCACCCGCTGTTTACATTTCCCATTTCCCCCATTTCAATTCCCAGCCCCGCCATCTTCCTGATTTTCTTTATGCTATACTTACTAAAGGAAATGCCAAGTCATCACTGCTTTTGGTTTCATCTCAGGATGTTTGCATCAGATTTTATGATCTCCATATCATGAGAAATGCATTTTCTCAATTGCTAAGAGAGTAGACAAAAGGTCAAGATGAAGATTCAACCCGGGATATCCATAAGAAAAGTCCCATAATCTAAGACCCTATCTGGGTTAATGGGCCTTCTCTTTGGTGAGCTATACCTGGCCTGGCAGTTTTTGATACACAGGAAAAAGACATTCTCAGAGAAAAAAATAAGGGGAGTCACTCTTAGATATGCTGATTAATGAGCAGCTAACATCCCCCATTGCTTTCTTCTACCATCAGTTTATCTCTTATATTAGCCACAAACATAATTTCTTAGGTTTCACAAATTATGTTTCATATACTTTTTATGGAAACAAAATTCAATCATCCCTTACAATAGGACACACACACACAAACATACCATGCTGTAATAGCAATTTAAATTTGAAGATATTTTCCACCCATTAATAGGCCTTGTGACATGCTTACATCACAGGAAGCCTAGGTCACATGTAGTCGGGGGAGCTTGCTGAGAGGAAAAGGAAGTTGTATCACAGGAAATGCTGAGAGATAGCCATTATGGCTGTTAATGACCTTCATAATAGTTACAGTGGAGGTAAAGAAAGTTGACCTGTGATAGCTGTACTATGAGTTTTTGGAAAGACCCCAGCAGGGGGTAAGAGAGACTTTGGGATGGCGAGGCTCCATGCTGTGATATTGTGTTTTAAGTACCTTGCTGTTATCATAAAGTAGGCTTACTGGTTGTGGGAGTAGATTGCCTGATTATAGGATAGGGTTATCTGGTGTCTGAATAAATGCTTTAATTCTTCTACCTTCCATATGTAGAGTCTTTAATACTTTGCAATACAGATCTAATTAGGCATATTCATGATTATCATTGATATTTTGTGTATTGCCTGGCTGTTGCATTATTTGGTGATGAGGATGGGATGGGATCCCAAGGTATAACATCTCTATTTAGAGGTAGAAGGGCATTAGAGGAAGAAATGGTTATCCCACGATGGGAAGATGTAACATTCCTCCCTAGGAAGGGAATGGTCTAAGGGTACTGGTTTGTGTGAGGGGTAGAAACAGAGACACAGAGGGAAGAACCTAGAGATTTGCAAGAAGTTACAGTCAAGTCAGGAAGGGAATCGCCAACAGCAATCTCTAGACAAGGCTGGATTTTATTCACAGGCTATCATATTATATATGAAAGCAGAGACAAAGTGTTAGAAGAGATAACTCAGGTATCTGCTAACTCAAATTGGTTTCTTCTTCTATACCACAGGAATATGGGGAATCTCAGGCGGTAGAACAACAAGTTATTGTTGAGGAATTTACTGATTTTGCTGTAAATCCAACTAGAAGGCAGAGGGAGCCAAGGAGGTCAAGAGTGCATCTTGGTTCAGCCCACGTAGAGTCTAGCAGCTAGTCTGGTTACCATGGTGACAGGGGAAGAGAATCTAGAGAGACCGATACAACATCAGAATCTGAGGCATGACATGATACTTTGTTGCATGGTGTTTCTCACGTAGAGAATGAGACATTGTTAGACCCTCAGTCAGAAGGGTGACCCATACAACAAAGGAAGCAAGAAATCCAGGATAATAATACTGTGTTCAGAGAGTTGTTGGGGGATTTTACACAGCAGGAGATCGCAGACATATTGACTAGGTTCACCCAGAGAATGGGAGAATCATTAACACCTTGGATAGTGAGAATCAGTGATGAAGGGGCTGCAGGAGAGTCTGTGGATACTGTGGATTATATGAGATTCGTAAGTATTAGACTCCTTTTGTATAGCAAGTTTTTAGGGATTATCATTTGCAAGGAGGTAAACAAACAACCAATCTGTTAGCTTTGGCTGGAACAGGCTATAATAGAGAATACCCTGCTGATTCTATGTGGCCTACTGCAGATAGACTCTGGTATTCAATTAGGGACTGTATGAGAAAGTTAAAGGAGGAGGTAATGAAGACTGCTATTATTATGGGGAACACTGGAGTTTATTATGAAACACCCTTGGGAATCTCTCACAAAAATTTGATTGTTAAAATGTCACACCTCACTTAAAAACACATAATTCTGACTCTGCTAATTGCAGAAGTAGCAAACCCTCTTTCAGAGGGGCTGGATAAGATTTCACAGTTAAGTGACTTATGACACCGGGGAAAAGATAAATTTCCTCAAGAGAGAAGGGTACATACCCAGTAGATTCAACATCGGAATAGAATGACAAAGAAATGAATGTTTACTTCTCTGTTGAAAGCAGGGATAGATTTTAGAAGAAAAGATGGTATCTCAACTAATGAGCTGCACAAAATGTACCAAGATAAGGGGCTTAATAGCAGATGGAATAGAGAAGTAAGAACTGCCCCTACAAATCCTACAGATCTTGAACCCTTGTGTCCAAGTGTATCACATCTTCAGGGAGACTAGGACATAGGTTGAGCCCCAGCTCAGATTAAAGAAACACACAGACAGGATTACAGACCCCATATTAATCTGACTATATATTGGAAAAATGGATCAAATACTGTAACTAGCACATTGTTCAACATTGGGGCAGAGGCCAACTTGATATATAGAAACCCGGACAAATTTCAGCATGGAACACCTATTACCATCAAAGGACTAGGAGGGGCTGAAATAACAGCCAAACAAGTCAAAATGATGATGAAAATTGGACAATTGCCTAAGTAAGAATATACCATAGTCATTTCACCCATTCCTGAATATATCATTGGAATAGATATATTGAAAGGTATGACTCTGAATTTACCTGAGGGGAGATACCAATTTGCCCTAAGGAAAATAGGAATTAATATAGTTTTAGTGGGAATAATAAAAATGGACCCAATCATTTTACCTGAACCTTATAAAATAATTACTTTGAAGCCAAGTGGGCAAGATGAAATTGCCAATACTATAAAGGAGTATGTTGAAGCAGGAGTGTCAGTCCCTACAATCACTCTATGGAATAATCCTGTGTGGCCAGTATGAAAGTCAGATGTAATTTGGAGAATGATAGAGGACTATAGACAGTTGAATAAAGTGATCCTCCCCTTGTATGCTGCTGTTCCAGATACTGTTACCTCAATAGAAAGGATCCAGAAATATGACAGGACATGGTACACAGTTATTGATTTGGCCAATGCTTTCTTTATTATCCCAATAGACTAAACAAAGGGAACAGTTTACTTTCACATGACAGGGCTGACAATACACTTTTATGTGTTTGCCACAAGGATATCTGCATAGCCCAACTATTTGTCATAGGATTGTGGCTGAACATTTGGATGAATTAAAGTTACTTGGTGTACAGCTTACCCACCATATAGATGATATTATGACACAGGAAGAAAATGTAAAAGAAGTAGAGAAGATTTTGATACTTTTAACTGAGGATATGAAAAGCAAGGAATGGGAAATTAACCCTGTAAAGATTCAAGGGACAGCTCAAATGGTAAAGTTTGTGGGTATACAATGAAATAAAAGACTGTGAGAAATTCTCCCACAAATCCGACAAAAGATTCAAGATTTTCCTATCCCCACCAATAAGAAAGAGGCCCAAAAGTTCATAGAACTGTTTGGATATTGGAGACACCACATTCCACACTTAAGACAGATTTTGAAACCTTTATATAAAGTTACCAGGAAAGGTATGAATTTGATTGGGGACTTGAACAGAGTAAAGCTTTTGAAGAAGCAGTTACTATACAACTGGATCCAGCTTCATGGCTTATGAAAAGTGGACTAATGGAATTACAAGTGACTGTATAGGATGACTATGTGAATTGGAGTTTATGGCAGAAACAACAAAGCCAAAATATACCCTTAGGATTTTGGTCAAGGAAACTATCTTCATCCAGAGTGCAACATACACCTTTTGAAAAGCACTTGTTGGCTGCATATTAGGCTTTGGTAAAGACTGAACAACTGACTCTGGGCCATGAAGTGTAACTAAGGCCTGAAATCCCGATTGTGACCTGGGTAATGAGTCCCCCAACAATGCACAAAATTGGACATGCTCAAGAGGCTAGCATAATTAAATGGAAATGGTATATTCTTAATACACTGGAAACAGGCCAAAGTGGAGTTTCTGTTCTACATGAATCTATGGCAAATGTAGACACTGACCAAAATGACAAACCCCCTGAACCAAGGCAAAAGTTGGTACAATCCTTGGTAAATTGGAATGATGGATATGAGGAATTGACTGAAGAAAAGAAGAAACATGCATGGTTTAGTGACGGGAAAGCAAAATATTTAGGACATAAAAGACATTGGAAAGCAGTAGCCTATAACCCATTTACTAAGACAACTTTGGAAAGTACTGAGATAGGTGGAAGTAGTCATTATGATGAACTTGTGGCAGTACATCAAGCTATTAAAACAGAGAAATGAGGACAGTATTATATATTCACTGATTCATGGGCAGTAGCTAATGGGTTAGCTATATGGATGCCAACGTGGAACAAACAAAATTGGGAAATTCATGGTAAACAAGTTTGGGGCAAAGAATTATGGGTAGATATATGGGACATGTTTCTGGTTACTAATTTGTCAGTTTTTCATGTAGACACTCCTGTGGCACTCACTACACCAGAATGTGTGTACAATGCACATGCTGATCAACTAGCAAAGATTGGCACTGAACATATTGTCACTACTCTGACACCAACTGCTGATCCAGTAGTAGAAAAATGGGTCCACCAAATGGCAGGACATTTAGTGGTCCAGGCCACACAATAGTGGACACAAGATTGAGATATTAATGTCTCTCATTCATTGTTAAAGCAAGTAACAGAGGGATGTCATATATGTCAATTGGAAAAAGAAAAAGAAACTGTTCCTCAGGAAGTAATTGGAGAAATGGCCAGGGGAAAAGTTCCAGCCCAGATCTGGCAGATGGATTATATTGGACCACTACCACAATACGAAGGCTGTGAATTTATATGTATTTGTGTTGACATCTATTCAAGTGTACTAGTGGCTTGTCCTTATAAAAATGCAACCCAGAAAAAAATTCTGTAAAGCTCTACATATTGTAAGTCTATATTATAGAGCCCCAGTGCAGATTCAAAGTGACAATAGGTCACATTTCGGAGGAAATGAGATGAAGAAATATTGTGTGTTAAACAATATAGAGTGGATATATCATATTCCATGGTATCCACAAGGATCTGGGTTGATAGAAAGAATGAGTGGATTGTTAAAAGAACAGTTAGGAAAGCTAAGTTCTAATTTAGTTTCAAAATTGGAAGGATAATTTGTTCACCGCTTTATGTAATTTGAATAATAGACCATTAGGCGGAAGTACATCTCTATCCAGAATGATGACTCCAAATCTGCAAATTAGAAAACAGCAAAAACATGAAATCCAAAATTTTGGATATTGGACTGTGAGTGAAGATGTCCCACCATTGTAGCCAGGAATACCTGGTTTGGCAGGATACAATTTACATTGTTTAGAGGACTTTTGGTTGGATATAAAAGAGATAAAAAAAATCTCTATTGGGATATGTATGAGAATGCCTAAGAATCATTTTGGACAGATATTACCTAAATTAGGTTACATGTATTGTCTGGAGTGATAAATTCTTGTTATCAAGGAGAAATTATCATAATATTCCAGAATTTGGGTGAAAAACCTATACAGTTTTGTAAAAATGATAGAATAGTTACATTGATTATTATACCTTGTAAAATAATACCCCTTGTGAAAACTGACCCTTCTTACAAAATAACTATCAGAGGAAAGGAGAGGTTTTTTTCTACTGATAGAATAAAATTGGTAGCTAAGGTATGGGTAAAACGGGAGCCAGACAATGTTTCAAAGGCTGCAGAAATTATAGCAGATGGGAAGGATAATACTGTAACAGTGGTTTACCCAGGAGAAAATGGTTATGAAACTATATCCTTGATTCATGTATTCTACCATGAATGAGGCTATGATAGTCTTTATTTCTTTTTTGGATTTTTGTCTGTTAAATTGGTTTGTGAGATTTGTTTCCTGCAGGCTTAGTAACATCCACCTGCAGATGCCTGAATGCTTAAGCCAGATGTCACCCTCTGATGTATTCAGATATCACCTCTGGACCTGTCTATGACTGTGATGTGCCATACCTGGACCTTTTCATGACTGTGATATGTCATCCCTGTACCTAGCATCAACCAAGTTCCAGATGCCAGCTAAGGAACTGGCCTCTGAATGGGATGATTTATCTCTTGGGGGAGATCTCTATGTCCAGTTTCAGCAGGATGAAGCTTTGAGGGACAAGACCTTGACCCCTTACCCCAAGATTTTGAGCCCCATTCGTTTGAGGGCAAAATGATGACATTGTTTTATATGCTTATCTCTTGTTATCCCTGTTACATTGTCGTGTAAAGTTCTGTTGACACCACTTATCCCAGAATTTCCATTGCCCCATGTAATGGATAAGAAAGATCTTGGGGCCGAAAATAATAGTAATTTAGATTTGAAGATCTTTCCCACCCATTAATAGGCCATGTGACCTGCTTACATCACAGGAAGCCTAAGTCACATATTGTGGGGGAAGCTTACTGAGAGGAAAAGGAAGTCATGTCATAGAAAATGCTGAGAGAGAGAGCTATTATGGCTATTAATGGCTGTCATGATAATTAGAACTGAGGTAGAGAAAGTTGACCTGAGATAGCTGTACTGTGAGTTTTTGGGAAGACCCCAGGAGCAGGTCAGAGAGGTTTTGGGATGGTAAGGCTAGATGCTGTGATATTGTTTTTTGAGTTCCTTGCTGTTATGATAAGGTGGGCTTACTGGTTGGGGGAGCAGATTGCCTGGTTATGAGATATGGTTTCCTCATGTCTGAATAAATGTTTTCCTTCTTCTACCTTCTATATAGAGAGTCTTTCATACGTTGCAATACAAAACAACATAGACATATTCATGATTATCACTGATGTGTTTATGGCCTTGCTGTTACACATGCTTACTTTTGTACACCTTTCCCAGAAGATTATTGCCCAGATAAATAGGAAATAGCAGAGACAAAAGGATGTCCTAGGCCTCAGAGCACTTCAAACAACATTCTAAACTAATACAATGAGCTTTTGTTCCTACCCAAATAGTTCTCTTGCAAGTGTTGCAACAATTTAGCTAGCAGCTGCTGTGGGGGTATAAAATAAAAAATAACCAGTTCACAGAATACTGCAAGCCCATGTTCTTTTAATTGGCTTTACTAAGGAAAGCAGCATTAAGGGGTTAACAATCTTACTTTAATCCTGTATACAAATATCATTCTCTTAGTTCAGGGGAAAAAGCCAGTACTCTGAACTTCAGAGAAAATACAAACAAATTACAACATCAATAGACAGACCTTGCCTGATTCAAATTTCAATGCATAGTTAACAGAGTTTAACAAAGTCCTAACATCCGGTATTATAAGCTGGAAAGCTCTTAACAGCTGCCCTAAGTCTCCACATCAGCACACCACCAAAAGTGAGAGCCTTAAACAAATAACTCTGTCTTCTCTTTTTATGCACTCTTCAACCTTCATCAAACATCATCTGAATGACCAGAACTTAAGCTCTTACTATTGGCTCTGAAGTTAGGACCTTCCCTAGGATCTAGAGGGCTTCCTGCCTACATCAACTTAGCACCTAATAACTAGGGTTTTGAGCCTACTTGGGAGGGAAGATATAATCAGACCTCCCTTCCTGGGCCCTACCTGGAGCCCCACCTTAGTTACCAAATTTAATCAAGGAGATAAAGGCCAAAACCTTCAAGGGCACTTGGTTGAATAAGTGTTAAGAGCCCATTTGATCACCAATACAGCAAGACACTAATTAATGACCGGTTTAAGATACATTGATGTTGTAAGGGCTTGCTCTTCATAACTATTCTTAATAAGAATGCATAATCCCTCACAAATATATTGATTCTCTTCCTTTTTATGCTAACAAAAGATCCTAGCTGGGCATAAGATTCTCTGCCTGTAGTAGCTAAGTCACAACAATTACTATGAAAATTCTGTTAGTGAAAATTCACTGTTCTGTGTTTGTAGATAATAGAACGCATACACAAAACTGAGAAAAACACTAAACACTTTCTGAGAATATGAAACATATCAATACTCATCTAGTTTGCTCACACAATGAATTGTTCTATATGTTAGATGACTGATATGAATAAACATTTGAGCATCCTTTAAATAAAAGCATACTATTTGCTCTAACTAGTTTTTTTTTCTTTATTTTTTCATATTTTATGATTTAATATTTTAGTTTTCAGCATTGATTTCCATAAGATTTTGAGTTACAAATTTTCTCCACATTTCTACCCTCCCCCTCCCACTCCAAGAGGGCTTATATTCTGATTCCTCAGTCAGGCCTCCCTTCTATCACCCCACCACTCCCCATCCCCTTTCCCCTTACTTTCTTGTAGGGCAACATAGATTTCTATGCCCCATTCCAGATATATCATGTTTCCCAGTTGCAGGCAAAAGCAACTATTTTTTGAGCATCTTCTTTAAAACTTTGAGTTCTAAATTCTCTCCCCTCTTCCCTTCCCGCCCCCCTCCCTATTAAGAAAAGCAATTCAACATAGGCCACACATGTATCATTATGCACAACACTACCACAATAATCATGTTGTGAAGAACTAACTATTTTTCCCTCCATCATATCCTATTTCCCCTTTGGATTACCTCCTCCCTTTATCTGCCCTTCTTTCTATCATCCCCCCTTCTTTATCCCCTCTCCCATACTTTCTAGTGGGGTAAGATATCCAATTGAGTGTGTATGTTATTCCCTCCTCAAGTCAAATCTGATGAGAGCAAGATTCAATGAACTATCCTAATACTGAGAAAGGTCTCATGAATTACACACATCATCTTTCCATGTAGAAATTTAAACAAAACTGTTCAACTTTAGTAAGTACCTTATGATTTCTTCTGCTTGTTTCCCTTTTCATGCTTCTCTTGATTCTGGTATTTGAAAGTCAAATTCTCCCTTCAGCTCTGGTCTTTTCATCAAGAAAGTTTGAAAGTCCTCTATTTTATTGAAAATCCATATTTTGCCTTGGAGAATTATACTCACCTTTTCTAGGTAGTGGATTCTTGGTTTTAATCCTAGCTCCTTTAACCTCCAGAATATCGTATTCCCAGCCCTTTGATCCCTTGATGTAGAAGCTGCTAGATCTTGTGTTATCCTGATTGTGTATCCACAGTACTCAAATTGTTTCTTTCTGGCTGCTTGCAGTGTGTTCTCCTTGACCTGGGAACTCTGTAATTTTGTGACAATATTCCTAGGAGTTTTCTTTTTGGGATCTTTTTCAGGAGGTGATCAGTGGATTGTTTCAATTTCTATTTTACCCTCTGGTTCTAGAAAATCAGAGCAGTTTTCCTTGATAATTTCTTGAAAGATGGTAGCTAGGCTCTTTTTTTGGTCATGGCTTTCAGGTAGTCCAATAATTTTTAAATTATCTCTCCTGGATCTATTTTCCAGGTCAGTGGTTTTTTCCAATGAGATATTTGACATTGTCTTCCATTTTTTCATTCCTCTGTTTCTGTTTTATGATTTCTTGATTTCTCATAAAGTTCCTAGCTTCCAATTGCTCCAATCTAATTTTTAAAGTAGTATTTTCTTCATTGGTCTTTTGGACCACCTTTTCCACCTGGCTAATTTTGCCTTTCAAGGCATTATTCTCCTCATTGGCTTTTTGCAGCTCTTTTGACATTTGAGTTTAATTTTTGAGGTTTTATTTTCTTCATTTTTTTAGGTCTCCCTTAGCAAGTCATTGACTTGTTTTTCATTGTTTTCTTGAATCACTCCAGTTTCTCTTCCCAATTTTTCCTCCACTTCTCTCACTTGCCTTTCCAAATCCTTTGTGAGCTCTACCTGGGCCTGAGACCAATACATATTTTTTCTTGGAGGCTTTTGATGTAGGCTTTTTGACTTTGTTGACTTCTACTGGCTGTATTTTTTGATCTTCTTTGTCACCAAAAAAGTATCCAAAAGTCTGCATCCTTTTACACTGTCTGTTCATGTTCTCTGCCTATTACTTGGCCCCTGAGCTTTTTATCGGAGTATGACTTCTTGTAGAGTAGAGAGTACTTTGTCCCAAGTTTTTTGGGCTGCACTACTGTTTTCAGAGCTACTTATACTCCACCATCAGCACAACCTCTGCCACACCAGCGCTCCTCCTCCCCCAAAACCTATCTACAAGGACCTCGACCCAGATCCAAGTAGAGCAAAGCAAGAAAACCTGCCTCTGTCCCAGCAAAGTGCTCCTTCCACTCCTGCCCTGATCTGCTGCTTGCTTCCTCCCACCATGTGAGCCAGGGACACCATAAGGAGCCACAGCCGGTGCTATGGAAGCAGCTGCAGGAGCTGATCCAGAATTTTTCCCACTAAACTTCTCTGTGGTCTTTGGCATTTGTGGGTCGAGAAGTCGTAACTGCCACAGCTCAATGATTCAGGGCCCTCAGACCTGCCCTGCCTGACTCATTGCGTGGTTGGTCCTGTTGATGCCCATGCTTGGCTGCACTCTGCTCCCAGCACTGTGTGATAGACCCTTCCTGGAGACCATCCAGGGTGTCTGGGCTGAAGTCCTGCTTCCCTCTTCTATTTTGTGAGTTCTGCAGCTCTAGAAATTGTTCAGAGTCATTTTATACAGGTGTTTGGAGGGATTTGGGGGAGAGCTTAGGAGAGTCCCTGCTTTCCAGTCATAATCTTCTTCCCATCCCACCCCCCTTGTTTCTTCTTTCTGGTGGTTCCTCCTATTGGTTCTAATTCTTCTTTATAATATGACTAATGTGAAAATGTTTTAAAAACATTCCTTTTTTGGAGGTTACTTTTTGCAAAATTGAATAACCTAGGTCATAGATATCAGTTATATCTGATATCTCAATATTACACATTTATCAAAAATTGAGAATAATAATTACATTTTTGGCATTACTTTGACTTGTTTTTAAAGTATGAGACTCGACTTTTACAGCTGATATGAGGTGATTTAAGGAGTCAACAGTGTGATACATAGGCAAAAAATAAAAGCAAACACTATCTTAGGTTGCATTAATTGGGAGTCATAGATAGTGTGTTGTATTTTTCTGCTCTATATCTGAAAGGCCTCATATGGAATATTATGTTTAGAGGGAAACTGACAAATTGGACATACATATCCACAGGAGAGCAACCATGATAGTGAAGGGTCTGGAAATTTCAGAACTAAAATCAGCTAAAATATCTGGAAGCATTCAGTCTAGAGAAGAAAGAAAATGAAGGGAACACATGATAACTTTTCAAATATCTGAAGGATTGTTATGAGAAAGGGGGATACTACTATTTTCTGTTTAGCAGCATAAAACATGGCTAGGAGCAATAACTGGAAGTTCGAGGTAAACATGAGCTCTTGGTAGGTAAAAATAATAATAAAAAACTGTCTGAAAGTTGAATGTGGTAGTTTCCAATCAATGGAGGTATTTAAATGGAGGCTGGATGATCTTTTCTCAAGAATATTGAAGAAGGCATTCCAGGTCATGATTGGGCTGGAATACATGACTTCTCAGGCCCCTTCCAACTCTGAGATTCTGTTAATTAGTGAGGTTTGGGGAAGTGCTGGTAAGAATAGGGAAGAGCGGGAGTTAATCCTTACAGCAGTGGTGGTGCGTGACTCTGGGCCAGCTGTTGTTCTGAGCTCCCAGGCTGAACCTAGATGTTGGACCAAACACAACGAACTTATTCCATCTTCCTGGTAAAAATTGCCGCAATGGGGACTTCCAGGGGTGGAGCCAAGATAGCGGCTGGAAAGCAGGGACTTGAATGAGCTCCCCACCACATCCCTCCAAAAACCTATAAAAAATGGTTCTGAACAAATTCTAGAACTGCAGAACCCACAAAATAGCAGAGGGAAGCAGGGATCCAGCCTAGGACAGCCTGGATGGTTGCTGGATGAGGTCTATCATGCACGGAGTGGAGGGGAGCAGAGCTCAGTGGGGGCCACGTGGGCCAACCAGACCAGGAGCCAAGTGAAACAGGCCCTAGCGCCCTGAATCAGTGAGCTGTGGCACTTACCAGACTTCTCAGCCCACAAACACCAAAGACAACAGAGAAGGTTAGTGGGAAATGCTGCCGGAGACAGAATTTGCTGTTCGGCCACGGCCCCAGGGGCAGTGGGGGAGGTGCAGCTACAGAACTACAGCTGCAGTTACTTCCGGCCCAAGGCCCAAATGGTGGGAGGAATTAAGCGGCAGACCAGAGCAGGAGTGCAGAGCCTGCTGAAAATTTGCATCAGGTCCGAGTTTGTGGTTCTTGAGGAAGGAGGAGTGCTGGTGTGGCAGAGCTGGCTGTATAGAAATAGCTCTGAAATCAACGGCACATCCTCTCAAGCTTGTAACAGAGTACTCTTTGCTCTACAAGCAGTCATACCCCGACTAAAAACTCAAGGGTCAAGGAAGTTGGCTGGGAACATGGCCAGGCAGGTAAAGACACCCAGATTCAGTCTCAGACTTTGGAATCCTTCTTTGGTGACAAAGGAGACCAAAACATACTGCCTGAAGAAGTCAACAAAGTCAAAGAGCCTACAACAAAAGCCTCCAAGAAAAACATGAACTGGTCTCAGGCCATGGAAGAGCTCAAAAAGGAGTTGGAAAAGCAAGTTAGAGAAGTAGAGGAAAAATTGGGATGAGAAATGAGAATGATGCAAGAAAACCATGAAAAACAAGTCAATGACTGGCTAAAGGAGACCCAAAAAATACTGAAAAAATATTGAAGAAAACTACACTTTAAAAAATAGACTAACTCAAATGTCAAAAGAGCTCCAAAAAGCCAATGAGGAGAAGAATGCCTTGAAAGGCAGAATTAGCCTAATGGAAAAGGAGGTCCAAAAGACCACTGAAGAAAATACTACCTTAAAAATGAGATTAGAGCAAGTGGAAGCTAGTGAATTGATGAGAAATCAAGATATTATAAAACAGAACCAAAGGAATGAAAAAATGGAAGACAATGTCAAATATCTCATTGGAAAACCAGTGACTTGGAAAATAGATCTGGGAGACATAACTTAAAAATTATTGGACTACCTGAAAGCCATGATCAAAAAAAGGGCCTAGATATCATCTTTCAAGAAATTATCAAGGAGAATTGCCCTGATATTCTAGAGCCAGAGGGTAAAATAGAAATTGAAAGAATCCACAGAGCGCCTCCTCAAATAGATCCCAAAAAGAAAACTCCTAGGAACGTTGTCGCCAAATTCCAGAGCTCCCAGGTCAAGGGGAAAATATTGCAAGCAGCCAGAAAGAATCAATTTGAATATTGTGGAAAAACAATCAGGATAACACAGGAACTGGCAGCTTCCACCTTAAAGGACCAAAGGGCTTGGAATACAAAATTCCGGAGGTCAATGGAGCTAGAATTAAAACCAAGAATCACCTACCAAGCAAAACTGAGTATCATACTCCAAGGCAAAATATGGATTTTCAATAAAATAGAGGATTTTCAAGCTTTCTCAGTGAAAAGACCAGAGTTGAATAGAAAATTTGACTTTCAAACACAAGAATCAAGAGAAGCATGAAAAGGTAAACAAGAAAGAGAACTCATAAGGGATTTCCTAAAGTTGAACTGTTTTGTTTACATTCCTACATATAAAGATGATGGGTATGATTCATGAGACCTCAATATCATGGAAGTTGAAAGGAATATGCATATATATATACGTATATGTGTGTGTGTATACATATATATACATATGTGTGTGTCTATGTATGTATGTATGTATATATGTAGGTATATATATACACACACACACACACACAAAGGGCACAGGGTGAGTTGAATATGAAGGGATGATATCTAAAAAAATAAAATCAATTTAAGGGATAAGAGAGGAATATATTGAGAGAGGGAGAAAGGGAGAGATAGAATGGGGTAAATTATCTTGCATAAAAGTGGCAAGAAAAAGTGGTTCTGTAGGAAGGGAAGAGGGGGCAGGTGAGGGGGAATGAGTAAATCTTGCTCTCATCGGATTTGACCTGAGGAGGGAATACCATACACACTCAATTGGGTATCTTACCCCACAGGAAAGAAGGAGGAAGAAGATAAAAAAGGGGGTATTATAGAAGGGAGGGAAGACATGGGGAGGGGCCAATCAAAAACAAACAATTTCTAGAAGGGACAGGGTCAAGGGAGAAAATTCAATAAAGGGGGATAGGTCAGGAAGGAGCAAAGCATAGTTAATCTTTCACAACATGAGTATTGTGGAAGGGTTTTACATAATGATACGCATGTGGCCTATGTTGAATTGCTTGCCTTCTTAGGAAGGGTGGGTGGGGAGGTTGAGGGGAGAGAATTTGGAACTCAAAGTTTTAAAAACAGACATCCAAAAACAACAACAACAACAACAAATTTTTTTCGTGCAACTAGGAAATAAGATACACAGGCAATGGGAAATAGAAATTTATCTTGCCCTACCAGAGAAGAAGGGAAATGGGGATTGGAGGGGAGTGGGGTGACAGATGGGAGGGCTGACTGGGGAATGGGGCAACCAGAATATATGCCATCTTGGTCGGGGGGTAGAAACGGGGAAAAATTTTGTAATTGAAACTTTTTTGAAAATCAATGCTGAAAACTAAATATATTAAATAAATTTTTTAAAAAAAAAGAATAGGGAAGAGCTTACTTACTTAACTAAACAGGGATCACAGACCTAAATAAACATTTCTCAGAAGAGTAATAAACTTAAATTTGCACTTGCAGAATGCTCAAATTTACATGGACTTAATAACATAAAATCAGAGAAACCACTGCCAAGTTGTGAAATTCATGATAATGTCAGCTCTTTTAAATGAACCACTGGATATGCCTTCCTGTCTCTATTATAGGTGTTGATATGAGTTTAAGTGACAATAAATCACTAGCACCAGTCAACATATACCTGTTTTTCAGCTTTATTAATCTAATTGAGCAGATGAAAATGAGATATATCAAACTAGAAAGATTAGCCACAGTAAAGATTCAAGTTACAAAGAGAAAAATGAAATTAATCAAAAGAGCACTTAACTTTTGGGGGAAAAGAACATTTATTTCAATTCAGCAAATATTTATTAAGCACCTATTACATGTAAGACACTGCACTAGCTGCTAGGAATAGAAAAATTTTAAAAAAGTGCCTTTATGATATATTCAGTGGCAGTAAGCATTTCTCAAACTTTTTCCACTTGCTACCCCTTCAGCACTTCTTAAACTGTGCAGGTTCTGAACCCTACCATTTAAGAAGCCCAATGCAAGGTTTTTATGGAAGGTGAGCTTCTTCAGATGCTCCCACTTGAAGACGACATTGTGCTGATACAGAGAGGGACAACTTATAGACATCAATTCAGAAATACACACCAGCAAACTAAGTGGGAGTGCTCACATAATTATTAGATAGATTTGGACAGTTGCTATATTAAGGACAGTCCTGTATATGGTCAATGACCTGAGGCCATAATTTAGTAGAATTTGGATCCAGGTGAAGTGGATGGTAGGAGAAACTGCAGGGGATTTTCAATTACCTAAAGCAAATTGCTGCCACAAAAGCCCATTTTTTTAAAAGCATTGATATTCTTTGAAAGATGTTATATGACTGCCAATCATGGGATCCTATTATGTTGGAAGAATAAAAATTACATAAGACCAAAGGTCATAAGGAGACAAATTTTATTTTAAGTAGGTTATTGCCTACTATAGCCAGTTATAACTTGTTTATGGAAGAGGTAGTGAAGAATAATACACAGGTTATACCTATCCAGAAAATGTGGTAGGCAGACCGTGTAGTCTATGAGAGATAACAGAAGAAAAATCCAATTGTTGCAGTAGTATTATTAGAAAAGTACCAGGAAAGGGAACTACTCATACTGCTGCAATTACATTGAAGTATCAGGAAATTGCTTTTTATAGTAGAATTTCCAGTTTAAGACAACCAGCCTTTCATAGATGACCTATTTTGTTGTTACTAATCAACCTTAATCTTTCTGCTCTAGTTTTGAAATTTGTTTTGTCATGTTGTCTTATGCGAAGAAAAGACTGTGAAGATGTAGCTTTTCAATAACTGCTAAATATATGTAGAGATATGTTTCATAAGCAGTTATGAAATGTGAAAGAATATAGGTTTAAACTGGAAAAAAATAAGGAATGTAAATTATCAAAGAAACAGTTAAGTCACAGAAGTCTGTTTTTAGCAGCAGGAAATCTACAATATCCCTGGAGTATTAATAGATAGGCATTATTATATGGAAGAATAGGGTAAATAAACAGCTCTTTAAGTAGTGGGTATTTAACAAAAGTAGTTTAGGTAACTAACACTTTATTTCCAAAACAATGCAAAACAGGATGAACAGAGGCCATAGACTGAAAAATTGAATGATATTAGATTCCAAGGTGTGGTATAAGTGAAAGAATATATAAGAATTATTATGCCTTTAAGTTATGCACCTAGAACAGATGTTAAAAATATTTTAACAAATTCATTATATATGTAAGATTGAGTATGTATTTTTAAAATAGATCTGAAATATGAACTCAACTTCTAATTATTATTCCTATCCCTCTCCTCCAGCTAAAATACCATGTGTTATGATCAAAATATTTTTGGAAAGCTCACTAAACACACAGCATTGAGCACATACTCTTTTTTAAATAGATTTGAAACAAAGTAAAAGCATTGGATTGTTTTTTGGATTTCATAATTTGGATACAGCATGATGTAATGAACATTGAATTAGGATTCAGAAGATCAGGATTCAAGCTTTAGCTCTATAACTTAATGGCTTGGTAGTTTCAAGGAATTATTTTCATATGTGTGTATTTATATGTATGTATATGTATATATATATATATAATATATATGCGCACATACATATATACACATGCACACATGTATTTTTATGTGTGTATGTGTCTATATCTGTATATGTATATATGTATTGATATGTATGTGTGTGTGTGTTTATTGAAGTATAAGAATCCCTGTCTGGCTATCACAAATGATCATTGTTATGCTCAAATAAGATATATGCAAATGCACTGTTAAAATTATAAAATGTTATACAAATGTAATGGATGATTATTGTAATAGGGGATAGGATGAGAGGATTTCCAAAGTTCCCTATAAAACAACCTTTGAAATAAACATTTAAGTGTTGTACCAGAAGCGAGCGAGACACACCACAGAGTATAAGTTTTAAGTGGAGAATTTATTAGCCGGCGGCCATCGGGGTACGGCACCACAAATCAATGGCAAATGTGTTGGGGTGATGGCTTGGCTTATATAGGATATGGGGGTACAGAGTGGGGGAAGAAACAGGAACAAAGGTCCTGGCTGATCAAAAGATTCAGTCAGGTTATCGTACTAATGGGATAATCTCATTTACATTCCTTGGTGGAGTCAGGGAGTCCCAGGGATATCTCCCAGGAAGGGTCTGCCAAGTTATCTCTCAGTGGGATGGTCCTATCTATTGACATTCCTTGGAGGAGCCATGGAGTCCCAGGGGGTTTGCTAAATACCAAAGATATCTGAGTCCATTCTTTCTGGGGGTGCTTGTCAGTAGGTAGGGGTTTCTCAGGGGTTCCTAATTTTCCTTGTATTACATAAGTACATTTTGATGCATGAAGGGCCTTCCACACAAATAAAATCATCCATCAACAAGCATTTATTTAACAGCTACCACTAAAAGGCCACTGTGGTAAGGAAATGAACTACATGTTTTGAAAGGCATCATAGCTCCCATTTTGCCCCCAATTATTTTCCCCCTCCCTCCTTTTAAAACAAGGTTGTTGAAATTGCCCAAGTTCTGACGGTTAATTATTCCTTTACACTAAATAGGTCTTTGCTAAACTTTCTCTATTTGGATAATTGGCATGGTCCTTCCTTCCCAGACTGCTCTCTGTTCTCAGTGGAGAACTGAACTGTGGGGACCATAAAAAGTGCTCGGTTTCTCCAGAAGCAATGCACCACCTTCAGTGCCTCCCTGTTCTTTTAGGAGGATGTATGCAGGGCTCGCATCCCATTTGCCCTGCCAGAATCATGGCAATCCCAAAGTCATTTTCCTTAAGACAGCCTAGACACACATTTTGTTGGCCTCAGACCTTAATGAGGGGGACTGTGCATGTGCACAGGTAAAGCATCAGTTGGGTGAGGACATGTTGCTAAGCAACAGGAGGGCAGGATATAAGTTAGTTTCTACGTAACCCAAGACATAGCATCTTCCTATGTGTGGACACCTCTGTCGGTCAACCAAAGAAAACTGAAGGAAAATCTGAATTAACTGACGATACAAAACTAGACACTAAAAGGGTCTTTCATTATTAGATGCTTTGAAAAGCCTGAATGCAAAGATGAGAAAGTGCTGAAGGTTGCAATGTCTGCTTTTGGGGTTGTGCCAAATAAGGGCATTTAAAAATGTAGCAGAAATCAACAAGGGATTTGACACCTTTACTTTTGAAGGTTGACTCTGAAGAACATGAAAATGAGTGAAATGGATGACAAAAAAAATAACATTTGAAGGAGTTCAACTTCTTTGATAATGGTGATAATGATAGCATATAGGAAATATTATATGTAAAAATATTTAAAGGATTGCTAAACTATTAGGACGAAATTAATAAGGTGATTGCTTTAGGAAATGTTGGAGGAAATTGATGGGCATGGGGATGGAGAAATAAATAGAAATTTCTGAGGATAATGGAAAAGGCCACTCTTTAACCTGCTTAGGTGTAATTTTTAAAAGATCATTATTGAAATCTCTTTACCGTTTCCAATTTTAGTATGTTTCTTTGTCAGTCCTATTGTGAGACAATCATCTCAAACTTCTCCTTTGAGAAAAGATACCTGAACTTGGTTTTCTGTCTTTCTGTACAGGTGGAATGGAGATGCTTTTCCACCTGAATTGGTTTTTCCCACCAGAACACAACTTCAGGAATAACTAGTGGCATCTTTGAATAATTATAATGACAGGTGACATATTTATATGATATAACATTAATTATATCAAGTATTGGAAAAAAGAAAAAGCTTTCCATGATGTATGGAAATAAGAATGTCATATTATTCCAAAATGTGTCTTGCAAACATCAGTCTACAGAGATAATTTCTTTCTCCTCTTTTCCTAAAAGGCATCCAGTTTTCTAAGTGCTAATAGAGCAAAAATTATAGATAAAAATTAAGCAACAGCTATTACACATTAATTAACCTTAAGGACAATTCTGTAACACAGCAATATTAATTATACATTAGTAAAAATAACCATCTAGTGGAGTAAAAGGGATTGACAGTAGGACATATAGGGAAGGAAGGTAAAGAGAAATAGAAAGTAAAATGTGTCATGTTAAAAAAAAGTGCAGTGAGAAGGGAATACAAAAGGAGAAAAGAGCTGAAATATAATTTCAATTACTATACAACTTTTGCCAACCTACTACTAATCAAGAAACTTTAATTGTCCGCTGTTTGCCTGATGCTGTGCTGTGCACTAAGGATACAAAATACAATGGATGAAATAATCCCTATTATCAAGGAACCAACATTCTAAGGCATGGCTTGTTCTTTCATTTCCATTTTGACCATATAAATAATTTTAATAATGGAAAATATCTACCTTGAAACTACAGTAGAAAAGTAAACCACTACCACCACTACAACAACAAAACCACAACAGGTGACTAATTTGTCTTAAATATTTTGGTCCCTCATCTTGTCTCCCAAATTTTCTAATGAATAAAGATGAGAACAAATATGCGATATGAACAGGACCTGGAGTGAATTCAATTATAGCTTCAGTAATTTACTAATTGTGTGACCCTCAGCAAGTCACTTAACCTCTGTCTGACTCAGTTTCCTCATTTTAAAATGAGGATAACAATAATACTTAACTTCAATGGTTATTGTGAGGACAAATTGGGTTGACATTTATAAAATACTTAGTAAATCTTAAAGTGCTACATAAGTGCTAGTTACTATTTTTAATAAAGTAAGGGTGGGGCACAGTGTTGAAATTCTGTTCAAATAATGTTTATTCTCTGCTGTCACCTAAACTGTAAAAGTGATGCTCAAATCTAAGCATGTGAAATAAAACTCGTAAGTCTTATTTCTCCTCTTCTCAATTAATATAATTTTTCACTGTCTACTGGGCATTGCAAAAATATTAAGTAGGATTACTTGGTCATGGTAATACAGTATCTCTACATCTTAGATAAAACTAGATAAAAAGTTTGCAAGTGAGATTAACATTATTGAAACTCTTGGAAAATAAAGTTTTGTAAGTTAACAGTTTCTGTGTCCTAAAATGTCCATTTCCTCTCATTTCCCCACCTTTAAAGGGAAGAAAAGATGTTATCTTGTTAACTAAGTGCAGCAACAACCTGCTAGCAGCTGTTTTAGAGGTACAAGACACACCAACATCCAGCACCCAGAACTCAACTCAAGTTCTTTGATCTTCTTTACTAAGGAAAGTAACCTTAAGGGCTTAACAATCTCAGTTTAATCAAACACACATATATCATTCACTTAGTTCAGGGGGAAAAGATCAGCCCCCTGAACTTCAAGGCAAATACAAACAGAAATTACAAACATCAACAGACAGACCTTGTGTGATTCAAATCATAATTCATAGTTACTAGAGAAGCACCAATATTTGGGTCTCAAAGCCAGGGGGCAGTTATGCCTGGCCCAGAGTCTCAACACTCCTTCCATGTGTGTGCCCCAAAAGTCAAACATGAAGCTCCCCTCGATTATATTCTCTTCAGAGCCCTGAGGTCTCTGACCTCACCCAGGCTGGGTGTGTGAAAGTTTCCCATCCCTAGTATCACATCATATACAATTCAATGACTCTCCATTGTCTTAATGCTGAGAAATATTCCAAGACAAAGACAACAGAAAGGTTTCCCACACATTCAAAGAAAAGGGAGACTTGCTAGTCTTAGCATCCCAAAAGGGAAGAACAGGGAGAAATCTGAGTGCCTTAACACTAAGTCATTAATTACAAAGTTAGAAACACATTATTTCTCTAATAAATAAAGATGAAATTAAGTAGCCTGTAAGCACTGGACCTGCAGTCAGGAATCTACAGGTAGATTTATAGCAAATAAGACTTACAGTCTGCTCCAAAAGCTGTTGCTTTAATTTTGTTGTACTAGTGTTGTTAATTCTTTGATGTTTAAGATAGCTCCATCTCACAATATTGTAAGACCAAGAATTTCCTGCTGTTATCCGTTTTGCTCTCATAGAATCATAATTCATAAAATTTTAGACCTCAAGGCAAGGAAGGGTATTCCGGACCCAGCTTGAGCCAGCTTGAGCTAGTCTGAGAGAGATCTATTGTTAAACTTTCAATATAATCATTTAAACCTTGGAAATGGGCAAATGTTACAAATCATTATTTTTATTGTTTTATTGGTTATATGTAAGAAAATGGTGGAGCAATTGTTAATGATGCAAACTGAAAATGTGTGCATCCTGTGTACATTTTTTGAAAGCCTGTTGTCAAACATTTATCAGCACACCTTACAGATTATCTAGTTTGGCCCTCTCATTTTGTGTATGAGGCCCAGAAAAATATGGCTTATCTAAATTCTTACAGTAGCTACATTCAACATTCTGTAAGGTAGAAACACAGGATTCAAACCCAGTTCCTCTGATTCCAAATGCTCCCTTGCCTTAGGGAAGTGAAATAAGTATTCATCTTCTAGAAATTTTTATCATTTCTCAGTTAGTAGCTTCTGAGATTAATGGGTAAGAGGTATTGTCATCTCTTATGGTTGAACCTGGGTCAAGGGATTGATTAGGCAGAAATTATACAAGTTCTTATTGAAATACTGTATCTTTTATCTCTGTATTTTATGAGGGATTTGAAGAAATTAGAAAGCATTCAGTGAAATGAAAAGAGATGATCAAAGGGATATGAGTAAGATTTATAAGGAAAGATTAAAGATGTTGGAGTTAGTCCAGAGAGGAAAAGGTTAAAAGGCAATTTATTAAACTGTTTTCTTCTATACAGACAACTACTATGAAAAGAATACTGACCAACTTTTATCCATAGTCATAGATCAGAGGTCTACAAACTTTTCCATAGGGGGATCTATATTTTATTTCCTCAGAGCCTTAAGATCACTCTTGGTGTTGCCATCAGTGAACATAGAGGTGATCATGAGCATTCCAAATAACTGAGGTATAGGAAGTTATAACAGCACCATTTCTAAAAGGTGTGGGTGCAGGTACTGGAAACATGTAAGCTGAGTCATGAAGAACATGGCAGCATGCTGAGAATCAGAAAACACCCCAATTTGCCCTCCCCTACCTCTATGCATTGCATATATATCTTTACTGACTCCACAACTCAAGTTCCAAGTGAATTCCTTATCCCCCAACAACACACATATTTCTACCTATAGAATTACTTATCATTTTTGAAAGTTTCGCTGTCTTAACCACTTCTTTAGATTTAAGCCTTTGCTGATCCCCTTTTCCTGCCTATAATCTCTCATACTCTGTGGCCTTTCCTTTCCACTTAATGCTACTATATCCATTTGTGTACATTTCTAAGTTTTCCTCCTTGAAAGCAGATAATATATAATTTTACAATCAATGAACACATTTTATTAAATGTCTACTGTATATGCTAGATGTTCTGCCTTCAGTTCCAGTAGTGTGGATCAAGATGGGCTCTTAGCACTTATTTAAGCAAGTGCCCTTGAAGAGTTTGGCCTTTGTTTCCTTTGATTAATTCAGTGTCTTTGATTGAGTCTTATTAGGTGCTAAGCCCCAGGCCCAAACCCCTATTAGGTGTAAGACCTTAGTGGGTGTGGATTGGCAACTAAGGTGGGACCCAAGGTGGGGCTAACTCCAGGGAGGGCCTAGTTTACATGTCTGGGACAGCAGAGGCTTTTAGACCATGTGGGTTTAAGTCCACCTCTCTGTGACGATTCTAGGTCGCATGTGTGACTCACCCCTGACCCTGAAAAAGATATAAAACCAGGGGTTGGCTGTCTGTTCTTTGGAGCTCTTTGCCAAAGCAATGGTGGTGCATGTGACTCTGGGCCAGCCCTTGCTCTGAGCTCCCGGGCTGAACCTAGATGTTGGTAACTATGAATCTGTATTGGGTCTGTCTGTTGATGTTTGTACTTTGTAATTTCCTCTGAAGTTCAGGGTGCTGGTCTCTTCCCCTGAACTAAGTGAATGATATTTGTATGCTGAATTAAAGTAAGCTTGTCAACCCCTTCACCTTGCTTTCCTTAGTTAAGCAGATCAAAAGAACCTGTGCTGTTGGCAGCTCTTAATTATCCCTTTGGGAAGGATATTAATAAGCTTGAAAGTGTCCAGAGGAGAACAGTCATGAAACTGAAAGACTGAAAGTTTGTGCCATCTAAGGATCAATTGATAAAACTTAGCATATTTGGCCCGAGGAACAGAAATTTAAGGAAAATGTGATTATTTTCTGTTGAAAAGTTATTATATAGAAGAGGGATTTGTTCTATTTGGCTCTATTTGGCAAAATTAGGAATAGCTGGCGTTATTTCCAAAGAGGCACACTTATGCTTCACAGAAAGAAGACCTTCCTAAAAATAACAGCCATCCACAAGCGAAATGAGCTGGCTGAAGATAGTGGCTTTTCTCTCATGTAGGCCTCCAAGAAGAGGCTATATGGCCACAGTTGGGTATATTGTAGACAAGACTAATTTTCAGGTGTGCACTATCTAGGATGGCATTTGGAGTCTCTTCCAACACTAAAATTCTCTGCTTCTGAAGGTTAGAGTACATAAAAGAATTTCCTGAGTGCATACAACTAGTAAACATCAGAGTTGATGGAGCAGAGACTCTCAGTTAGGTACCAATGTTTTAGCTATACTACATTGTCATGAACATCTTTCATTATGCAGTTTAGGATATGCAACTGCAGATCTAAATTATGTGAGACTTAAGTGTGAATGGAGACTTACCATTGCAAGAGCTTCCTCACTTCCTGTCTTGAAAGAGTCCCTAGATATCAGGTGGATTTCTGCTCATTTTCTCCGAAAGGTAGCATGAATAAAATATAGCTAAATGACAGTGAAGAGTTGATAGCATAAAAAGACTTCTTGACTGCAAAATTAATTATTGGATCATAGGTTGAAATGACCTCCCAAACAAACAAATCAAGCTCCAAAAATCATCATTGTAGATTTAAAACTGGAAGAGGTCTCTGAGACCAGCATGTGGAACAACCTCATTTTATAGATGAGGAAACTGAGGCAGATGAAGTTTTAAATAACTTGCCATGGGTCAGAAAATTAGTAAGGGTCTGAAGCAGGATTTAAACCCAGGTCAAGACTTTATGCAAAATGGCTTAGGAAAAGTAGTGTTTAATGTCTTCCTAAGTTCAGCAGCATGGTTTGAGTCAATCAATCTACTTAGTTCTAATGATTATGACAGATAATAACACCTTGAATGATACAAGAAACATGAGGAATGAATTAAGTGTGAACAAGTCCCTAGACAACTCTATTGAGTCAATCAAAGGCATTTTTACAAGGTGTAAAATTAAATCTGTTCAGATTTGTTGAGAGATTAGTGACCACTGGGCCTCTCTAGCTTCTGGAAAATTGAGAAATTCTGTTTGGAAGTAGTCATTTGATTATCTCTCAGCAAAAAGACAGAAAATTATTACCAAACTTCTAAGTCAATCAGAGTGGAGAGTAGTGGTACAAGAAGCACTATGGTCTCCAGAATAGTAGCAAATGGAGATAGTATTTACATTAAGGGCCGAGGACAAATTAGACACACTGAGCAAAGGCAACTTCAAAGCTCTGCAAGGAACCCGGATGAGAAGATGCATCAGGCCTAAGGTAAATTTCATGAGTAACCCACATAAGGGAGAAAACAGGTCAGTTATCTGGATCTATGAGTTACTCTATTGACAATATTTTTTTTTAATCTTAAGCCAACTGGACTCTGTATGCAATGGTAGAAAATTATATCATAGACTTTTCATGGGTTTGATACAACGCTTTTTATACTGCCTTTGTAAATACCCTTTTCTAAAACCTCATTACACCTATCAAATTTACTGATGATTGTGGATTGATTGATTGCTAAAGGACACACAAATAGTAATAATAGGATATTAGGGGTAGGATTCATATTGAGATCTGGTGACTCCCTGTTACCTGATCTTTTTTTTTGTGCAATGGTCACATTTTCATGAGTTACTTCCTAGCCACCAGATGTGTAGTCAGACACATTGTCAGATTTGTTTGTTTGTTTCCCCTGGGTTTAGTGCCATATTAGATTCTCAAGTTTCTCAGAATGCCTGTCCATAGATTAATAAACTATTATAACACTTAGGTTCCTTTGAAGAGTCTTAGATGGTGACTCCTGGCTTCAGTCAAATGAGCTGGTAAATCTTTATAGAGTTATATTGCCATGGCCTCACTCCAGCCTACTATCATATAATATAATTAAATAGTTTCTCTTTATTTTAACAACCAGTTATCTTAATGAATCTTGAAGATAGTACATCTAGACATCCCAATTTATTTCTTAATGCATTTTTTATGGCTGCCATTGCAGTAAGCTGGAAATGATCCTGACTGACTGCATTTGGTGTAGTTAAAAACATAATAGAATTAATGAGTAAGCAGTACATAAAATTCTAAAGCCTGACATTAAAAATGGGGTTGTATAAACACAGTAACGTATTTGAGACATTCTTATATCTTGAATAATGACTTAACACCACTGCTACAGAAGTATACAAACAATTCTGCAGAGGAACAATAATGTATCTGGGATTACAGAAACTTACTTCTGTATTCTAAGGCCTCCTACTCTTCCAGTGAGATTTAATAATGGGCAAGGGTCGACAGGGAGTGTGACATATAGTAAATAGAAGTGTAGCTGTGGAATCAAGATGGCCAGGTTCAGGCCTTGCTTCTTACACATGTTAACAACATATCGCACATCAGAGACTCAATCTATCTGCAAAGATTATGAGTTATAGACAATTGCTCTTCTGCATTGGTGGAAGGAATTTTCGCCCAGGGAGTTCCCTATACCAATGAAATCATAGGTTAGAAATCAAAGTTTAAAAAAAGAGTTAACTAAGACTGGAATATACTGAAGTAGAAATGAGAAAGAAGATGAGGAGTGTATTACAAAGATTTCCTCAACCATTCATTTAAATATTTACAGAATACCTACTATGTGCAAAGCATTGTACTCCCAATAATGTAGGATACACAAATGCATTATGAAGAATGTGAACTTAAGTGGCATAATTCTTGACAGCTTTGTGAAATCTCCCAAAGAAACCTTTGTTCTTCCTCATATGTGGACTGCTATTAGTTTGTAATGATGTCTCTTTTTGTTTTCTTTTTACATTTTTCCCCTTTGTTTCTTCTTTGACCACTCTTCTTGTCTGTTCCTTTCTAGAAGTGATCATAGCATCTCCCAGAATGCTAGACTTGAAGATTTACTTGGCTTTACACACTCATTGTAACACATTTTAACACTTGACCTTGGAAATGGGAATTATAATTGCTTCCCCCAGCCTTTTGTTGTGAGCGTTCATCTAAGTGTGTCTAGATGACAGAATGTGCTCCAAGCTTCTTTAGTTTAAATATCCTACTCTCCCAGTTACTGTGGAGAAAAACTCAATATTTGGCAAAATCTTCGAGGAAAACCAGTTTGGTCTGATAGAAATTAAGTTTGGACTCACAGCTATACCATAAACCCTTATATGTTTATGTATATGTATGTGTATATACACACACATATATATATATATACATATATATATATATACACATATATATATATTTCAAATGAATACATGACCTAGATATAAAAACTCACATCATAAACAAACCTGAAGAGCAAAGAAGAAATTACCATTCATATATGAATAAGGGAGGAGGTCATGACTAAACAAGTGATAGAAAGGCTAACACAAAATAAAATTAGTAACTTTGATTATAAGATTAAAAAATATTTTTGCACAAACAAACATGATAAATTTTGACAAATATTGGAGAGTGCTAATGTGCGAACAATAAAGATCTTTTTAAAAGGGCATTTAAGAAACTAAATTTCTTCTTAATAGAGAGAAGGCTTTTGACAGCATCTCCCAAGATGTCATCAAGGAAAATTGCCTTGAGTACTAGAACCAGAGGGTAAAATAGTCATCTGAAGAATCCATTAATCATCCCCTGAAAACAATCCGAAACAGGAAAAGTCAAGGAATATTATAGCCAAATTCCACAATTATCAGGTCAAAGAGAAAATGCTGTACACAGCCAGAAATAAATAATTCCGAATATTGTGGAACCACAGTCAGGATTGCACAGGACCTCGTAGCTTCTACATTAAAGAATCATAAGGCTTGGAATATGATATTCTATAGTTCAAAGGAGCTTGTATTACAAGCAATGATCAACTACCCAGCAAAACTGAACATAAACTTTCAGGCAAGGAGATGGACATTCAATAAAATAGGAGACTTTCAGACCTTTCTGACTTAAGACCAGAGCTCAACAGAAAATTTAATCTTCAAGTGCAAGACACAAGAGACACATAAATGGTAAACAGGAAAGAAAAAAAAATGCGTTATTCAATAAGGGCAAACTGCTTATCCCCCTACATGGAAAGATAATGCTTGTAACTCTAGAGAAATGTATATTTATTTCTACATTTAGAAGGGATATACATAGACAGAGGGTGTGCATATAAATTGCCTTTAATGTGAAGATAAAAAAATAATTAAAGGGTGAAAAAAATTCTCTGGGTATAGTAGCAATTTAGATTTGAAGATCTTTCCCACCTATTAATAGACCACGTGACCTGCTTATGTCACAGGAAGCCTAAGTCACATGTAGTAGGAGGAGCTTCAAGTTTTGTCACAGGAAATGCAGAGAGAGAGAGAGAGAGGCAGAGAGAGAGAGAGAGAGAGAGAGAGAGAGAGAGAGAGAGAAGGAGAGCAGTTATGGCTGCTAATGGCTACTAATGGCCACCATCCTGATAGGTAGAACTGAACAGGCTGACTTAGCTGTACTGTGAGTTTGTTTTGGGGAAGACTGCAGCAGGGGATCAGAGAGGTTTTGAGATAGTGAGGCTCCATGTTGTGATATTATGTATTGAATGTTTTACTGCTCTGATAGATAGATTGAATAAATGGCTTGTGAGATATGGTTCTCTGGTGTCTGAATAAATGGCTTACTTCTTCTACCTTCTATGTGGAGAGTCTCACTTTGCGATACAGACCAAAATAGGCATTTTGACAATTATGATTTGCATTGTTATTATTGCCTTACTTATACGTTATTTGGTGGTGAGGATGGGATGGCAAGGTATAAGGGCTATAGAGGAAGAAATGGTTGTCCCAGGATGGGACGATGTAACTTATTTTTCCTTAGCAAAGGAATGGTCTAAGGGCACTGGTCTCTGTGAAGACTGGAAGCAGAGGCTACAGAGTGGAGGACCTAGAGATTTGGAGGGATGCCTCAGGGGGTTACTGTTGATCCAGGAAGAGAAGTGCCAACAGAAATCACTAGACAAGGCTGGATTTTACTTACAGCCTTACATACAGTATTATATGTGAAAACAGGGACAGACTATTACTAGAGAGAGCTCAGACTCAGTTGCTGAAAGGTCTGATAATTCAAGTGAATATGCTTCTCCTATACCAGAGCAAGATGGAGAATCTCAGGTAGTAGAACAACAGAAACTTGCTAGCCATTTGTAAATTCAGCTAGAAGGCAGAGGGAGCCAAGGAGATCAACTCAGCTGAGGTTTAGCCTAGCAGTCAGTCTGAGGGGCAGAGAATGTAGACAGAAGGATACAATGTCAGAAGATGAGGCAGTAGATGATACATTCTATGATGCTACTTCTGATCCACAGTGTGTTAATGTATCATACCAGACTTCTCAATGAAAATGTGCCCCATAAAGTGAAGAAGTCAAGAAACCCAGGGTCATAATACTGAGTTCATGGAGATTTTGGAAGATTTTACATGCAAGAAATCACAGATATCCTGAGTAGGTTTACCCAGAGAATGGGAGAATCATCAGTATCTTGCATGGTGAGAATCAGTGATGAAGGGGCCGCAGGAGGGTCTGTAGATTAAGATTGGGGAAATGATAAATTTCCTTGGGAGAGAAGGGTACAAAACCAACAGATTCAATGTCAGAATAGAATGACAAGGAGAGAAATATTTACTGCTCTATTGAAAGCAGGGGTAGATTTTAGAAGAATAGATAGTATTCCAACTAATGAGATATACAAAATGTACAAAATATACAAAATAAGGGGTTTAATATTAAAAGGAATAGAGAAGTAAGAACTGCCCCTACAAATCCTACAGATCTTGAACCCTTGTATCCAAGTAAGGCACACCTTCAAGGAGACTAGGGAATAGGCTGAGTTCCAGCTCAAGTTAAAAGAACACACAGACAGGATTGCAGACCCCATATTAATCTGACTACATATTAGAAAAATTAATCAACTACTGTTAACTAGGAGAGTGGTAGACACTGGGGCAGAGGCCAGTTTGATTTATGGAAACCTTGACAAATTTAAGCATGGAACTCCAATTACCATCACAGGACTAGGAGGGGCTGAAATATCAGCCAAACAAGTCAAACTGATGATGGAAACTGGACAATTGCCTAAGAAAGAGTATACTATGGTCATTCTACATGTTCATGAATACATCATTGGAAGAGATATATTGAAAGGCATGACTCTGAATTTGCCTGAAGGGAGATATCAATTTGCAATAAGGAAGATAAGATTTAATACAGTTTTGGTGGGAAAAGTAAAGATGGGTCCAATCACTCTACCTGAACCTTCTAAAGTAATTAGTTTGAAGCAGTATTGTGTGCCAGGTGGGCAAGATGAAATTGCCACTCCTATAAAGGAATATGTTGAAGAAGGAGTGTTAGTCCTTACAACCACTCAATCGAATAATCTTGTATGGCCAGTACAAAAGTCAGATGGAAAGTGGAGAATGACAGTGGATTACGGACAATTGAATAAAGAGACTCCACCCTTGTATGCTGCTGTTCCAGATACAGTTACCTTAATAGAAAGGATCCAGAAATATGATGGGACTTGTTATGCGGTTACTGATTTGGCCAATGCTTTCTTTAACATTTCAACAGAAACCAAACAATGGGATCAGTTTGCTTTCATGTGGCAGGGCCAACGATATACTTTTATGCACTTGCCATAAGGATATCTGCACAGCCCAACTATTTGTCATAGGATTGTGGCTGAACATTTGGATATATTAAAGTTAACTAGTGTACAGCTTATCCAATACATAGATGACATTTCGATACAGGGAGAAAATATAAAAGAAGTAGAGAAGAATTTGATACTTTTAATTGAGCATATGAGAAGCAAAGGATGGGAAATTAACCCTGCAAAGATTCAAGGGCCAGCTCAAACTGTAAAATTTTTGGTTGTAGAGGGGAATAAAGGACTGCGAGAAATTCTCCCATAAGCACAACAGAAGATTCAAGATTTTCCTGTCCCCATCAATGAGAAGGAAGCACAAAAGTTCATAGGACTGTTTGGATATTGGAGGCACCACATTCCATGGTGCCTTGGACAGATTTTGAAACCCTTGTATAAAGTTACCAGGAAAAAGTATGAATTTGATTGGGGACTTGAACAGAGTAAAGCTTTTGAAGATGCTAAAGCTGCTATACAACTGGCTCTGGATTTATGACCTATGCAAAGTGGACCAGTGAAATTACAAGTGACTATACATGATGACAATTTGAATTAGAGTTTATGGCAGAAACAGCAAAGCCAAAACGTACCCTTAAGATTTTGGTCAAGCAAAGTACCTTCATCTGGATTATAATATATGCCTTTTGAAAAGCTGCATATTGGGCTGTAGTAGAGACTGACCAACTGATTCTAGGCCATGAAGTGATATTATGACCTGGGTAATGAGCACCCCAGCATCTCAGAGAATTGGACAAGTGCAAGAGGCTAGGATAATTAAATGGAAATGGTATATTCACAATAGACCAAAACTGGCAAAAGTGATGTTTCTGCTCTACATGAATCTATCGCAATCATCAATATTGATGGAAATGACAAATACTCTGAACAAAAGCAACAATTGTCACAATTCTTAGTAAAATGGAATGCCAGATATGATAGATTGACTGAAGAACATAAGGAACATGCATGATTTTCTGATGGGACAGCAAAATATTTGGGCCATGAAAGACATTGGAAAGCAGTATCTTATAACCCATGTACCAAGAGGCCTTTGGAAAGTACTAGGACAGGTGGAAGTAGTCAATATGCTGAACTTATGGTAGTACATGAAGCTATTAAAATAGAGAAAGGAGGACAGTGTCATATATTCATGCCAATGTGGAAAAAAATCAAAATTGGGAAATTCATGGTAAACAAATTTGGGGCAAAGAACTATGGGAAGATATTTGCATATGAAGAGAGACACAAACACAGAGAGACAAAGAGAAAGACGGGCAGAGAGAGAAAAAAAGAGACACAAAGAGACAGAAAAAGAGAGAGTTGTGGAGAGAGGGACAAGCAGAGAGAAAGAAAGACCTAAGGTCAAGCTCTTACTGACACACTGAAACATCCTGGCTGTGTAATCATAATCAAGTCACTTAACTTGTCAGTATCCCCAGGATAATCTTTATGACCCTAAGTTGTGGAAGAGTTGCCACTTTTTGTTGATAGAAGAAATTTCAAGAAATGTCTTTAGAAGAAATTGTCATAGAAGAAAATATCCACAGAGAAGAAATCACAGTTTCAGGTAAATACGCAAAAAGGAATACTATTATTTAAAATGTTTTATAGTCAATGTAATTTTAAAAATTTATCAGAAGTATGTTTTCCACACCATTTTGTGCCTACTCCAACATTTTGTATTTCATCCATTGATTCCAGTTCCTGACTATTTTTAGGTACATGTAAAATGTTATTTCTTGATACCATTTCTCTTGTTACTGGTGAGTTGGAGGGCAGGGGATTGTATTTTATTTGTTGGAGGTGGGAATTATGACATTGTAATAACACTTCCCATTCTTTTAAATAATTCTTATACTCATTTAAGAAGGTATTCCTACACTTACACATTCCAGAGAGAGGCTTTAAAAGGTGTAAAGAGAACACTACAGAATTAAACAAAATAATCAGGAACCACTAGGAATTCCCGAGTTGGTTAAAATGATCAATATAGATGGCAATGTTCTCAAGTAATAAGACACTTGTTATTATAAATCTTATTTTTTCCAGTGCCCAACATTACATAATAATAAAAACTGACATTTATGTAGCACATTAAGGTATACAAAGCAATTTATGTGCATTAATAAATGCTGCTGATAATAATAACAATAGTAAAAATTGGTATTTTAGATAGTGCTTTCTGGTTCACTAAGTCGTTTATATACATTGCTCCATTTGGTCATCAAAACAACACTGCAAGATTGATGCTATGAATATTCTTATTCTTCTATGTGTATTTCTATTCCTATTTTGTAGATGAATACACAGAAATAATAAAAAAGAGTCAAGAATTAAACAAAGTCAAGTTCTTAGACTCCAAATCCAGAACATTTCCACCATATCACACTGCCCCCATATAAATGTTTTTTGAATGAATAAAAGAACGAATGAAAATATGGGTAGTGTGGTGACGGTGGGTAAGTGCATGAGTGGGAAAAGTCCAGTTATCATTTTTTCAATGTAGTATTTTTGAATGAGTTAAAATTACAGGAATTTGTCACTTAGAACACTTTATTACCTCAGCTTTTGGGATAAAAACTCTTTTGACAAAAACTGCTGGGAAAACTGAAAAACAATAGGACATAAACGAGGTATAGACTAATATCTCACACAATGTAACAAGAAAAGGTCAACATGAGTGCATGATTTAGACATAAAGGAGCAAGAAATAGTCTACGTGTCAGATCTATGGGGAGGAAAAGAATTTATGACCAAACAAGAGATAGAAAGCATTACAAAATATAAAATAATTTTGATTATATTAAATTAAAAAGCTGGTGTACAAAAAACCCAGTGCAATGAAGATTAGAAGGAAAGCACTGAGCTACACACATGCAACTAGAAAATAAGATACACAGGCAATGGGGCGTAGAAATTTATCTTGCCCTACAGGAAGGGAAGGGAAAAGGGGATGGGAGGGGAGTGGGGTGACAGAGGGGAGGGCTGACTGGGGAGCAGGGCAACCAGAATATACACCATCTTGGGGTGGGAAGAGGGTGGAAATGGGGAGAAAATTTGTAATTCAAAGTCTTGTGAAAATCAATGCTGAAAACTAAATATGTTAAATAAATAAAAAAAAGAAGGAAAGCAGAAATCTGGGAAACAATCTTTGCAGAAAGTGTCTTTGATGAAGGCTTCATTTCTCAAATATATAGAGAACTGAATCAAATTTTAAGAATATAAGTCATTCCCCAATTGATAAGTGTTTAAAGGATAGGAATGGATACTTTTCAGATGAAGAAATCAAAACTATCCATAGATATAGGAAAAGTGCTCTAAATCATTTTTATTAGACAAATGCAAATTAAAACAACTCTGAAATACCTCACACCTCACAACAATCAGAATGGCTAATATGACAAAAAACAAAAATGTAACTGTTGGAGAGAATGTGGGAAAATAGGCAAACTAATGCACAGTTGGTGGAGTTGTGAACTGATCCAAGTATGGCCAAAGGGCAACCAAACTATAAATACCCTTTGATCCAGAAATACCCTTATTAGGTCTGTATACCAAAGAGATCATAAAAAAGGGAAAAAGACTTACATGTGCAAAAATATCTATAGCAGCTCTTTTTGTGGTGGCAAGATATTGGAAATTGAGGGGACGCCCATCAATTGGGGAATGGCTGAACAAACTATTGTAAATCAATGTAAAGGAATACTGTTGTACAATAAGAAATGATGAACAGGTAGATATCAGAAAAGCCTGGAAAGACTTGTACAAACTGATGCAAAGTGAAATGAGCAGAACTACACCATATCAGCAACATGGTGTTATATTCAATTATGAATGACTCAGGTCTTCTCAGGAACACAATGACCCAAGACAAGTACAAAAGACTCATGAAAAAAATGCTATCCATATCCAGATAAAGAACGGGTGGACTTTGAATGCAAATTGAAGCATATTTTTCCACTTACTTCATTTTTTCTTGTGTCTTTTTTTCCCTTTTGAGTTGTTTCTTCTTTCACAACTATGACTAATATGGAAGTATTACACATGCATAAGCTATATCAAAGTGCCTATCATTTTCAGAAGAGGGGAGGGGGGCAGAGGGAGGGAGAAAAATTTGGGACTCAAAATGTTGTGAAGATGAATGATAAAACTTTTCTTGACATGTAACTGAAGAAAAATAAAATATTAAACTAAAAAAACACTGTACCAATGCTGAGTATTGTTAATCACTGTTGCAGGTTCAAAGTATTTTATTTTCTATTTCTGCAAGTACAAAGTATTCTATTTCTATTGTTAATCTATAGGGACACATCTGTACTGATTGGCTTCTGATGTAGTGTACTTTTTCAGGATCAGTAATCAAAAGTACCCTAAAGGAGCAAGGTTTGTTGCTGTTGTTTTTATTTTTAGCTCAGGCCTGTTTGGAATCTGCCTGTTCAGATGTTGGCAGTATCATAAGTTAATCAACTGACACCCAAGTACAGTAAAGAATAACTTATTCCTTCTGAATTCAGATTCAGTCAGAACTTAGGAATCTGAGGCCCATTATGCGCCATATAATGGAAGTGAGGAGATAGTTTTCTTATCTGTAAAACAGGGAAGAAATAATCTGTAAGTTCCCTTCAAATTATGCTAATTATACATTGGTGCCACCTAAATGAAATCCAGAAGTACTCAAAAGACTTTAGCCTCACACTCCATGCAAGATAAGTCAAATGGATGAAGAATGCTTATTGTTAGTCAGTAAATGTATGAAGCACCTACTCTGTTCCAGGCACTGTGCTAAATGTTGGAGATTTAAAGAAAGGCAAAAAAAAAAAATAGTCCCCACTATCAAGGACCTCATAGTCTAAAAAGCTAAGGCATTCAAAGAAGGGCTATGCCCAGAAGTGAAAAAATACAGGAAGGAATCATTCTTCTATACCCCTCCCCAATCCTACCCCAGTCTCCAAATGATTTTTTTTAATGTTTTTGAGTAGAATATAAAAGTTTAGACTTGGAGGTATTTCACATCCCGGTTTAACATATACTAACTGTGTGACCCTTGGAAAATCATGTAAGCATTCTGAGATTCAGTTGTCTTATCTATAAAATGGGAACAATAATACTTTTTTGTATCTGCAGCATGAGGTGGTGATGAGATTCAGATGAGGTAAGGAATATGCTTTGGAAACTTGAAAACAAAGGCAATAATTATGATAATCATAATGATGATGATGATGATGATGATGATGATGATGATGATGGGAACGATCCTAAAAATGCAGTTTCTGACATATGATAAGAAACCTGTATCTATTATAATACTTGCATGTAAAGTTAGTTAAAAACCAAAGGGAAGTATATCTTTCTTGGTCTCTCACTGACAGACTTTTTTGTAAAATGATTAAACGCACAAGTTCTTGCTTTACATCAAAGTAGAGGAGATCCCTAAGTAAATTCTATTTGAGCAGAAGGTGGCTAGTTATGCCTGAAACTCTCTATGTTTGTGCATCTATTTAAAAATAACCTCAGCCAGTCTAACTAAGAAATCTTTTGAGAAATATTATATCTGATTTTCATGTAAAAGTAAAAGGAGGCTGGAAATATTCTTTATAAAAATAGTTATTTATCAAACCAATACAAAAAATAATTTGTTGCCAAAAGACTATATTTCCATAAAATATCTGTGATGCAATCTAATGCAAAATGCAAAAAAGCAAACCCTAGACTAAAAAAAAAGACTGCAATAACTTTAAAGTCACAAATTATGTCAAAACTTTTAATTCTAAAAAACATCATTGTCTTCAAATTTAACTGCTATTTATCTTGGCAACTCCACAGTTCTCAATTAAGAAATCTTAATGTGATAATCTAAAATAGTCAATCAGATTGAACATTTTACAGTCTTTTCACATAGACTTTCTTTTCAATGAAAAAGCTGATTTTGTGTGGAAAATAACCCCAGTAATGCTTTTACCTAGCATAGGCAAGAAAATCCTCAATATTTCTTTTAAATAGTTGATATGGCATTTAAGATATTTTCTTTTAGTTAAATGTGATTGGAAATGCAAGCTTTTTATGAGCTAAAAGACTGCCAGCCTCTCACAAAGCTGGCTATGATGGGATACTTTATTCATCATAGGAACTCATTGTAAGATTTCATGGAATGGTGCCTCATTCCATATAAGGCAATGGCACTTCACAGGACCTTGTAGGATACCCATGTCAATAAGAGCTGATCACACAGGCCTTTAGAAGCAATTAAGAGTTCACCAATAGTGTTATTTCATCTATTACCTTGACTTCCTGGTTTTAGTATCTTTCCTCAGCTTTTGTATTATCTGACAGGCAAGCAATTTCTTTGCAAAAGTTAACTTCTTTTACTTTATGAAGTCATAAGACCTTGGCCTGGTGTTGTGGTGGTATCTATATATTCCATTACCCATTGTCTTCCCTATCCACCCACTCAGGGTTTTCTCTAATAAGAGAACACATGCCAGTCTTGCTTTGGGTAGCACAAACACCCACGAAAAACCATTTACTAAAATATAGACATATGATTTATAGCAAAAGCAACTGTACATGTAAGTGATTTAAGTCAGAGGTACCAAATTATGAAGTATTCAACGAAACTCTCTAGTATTACCTGAAATCAACTTAAAGTGTATTGGGAAATGCTTAATTAAACAAATAAAGATACAATACAACATTGATTTGTGTTTTTCAAGTCAATATACAATCTGAAAGGATCTTGCCCATAATGACTCCCTTGGGGCCTCAAACTGTACTTTAAGGATTCCCTAGATCTGCCCAGTTGAAATTAATGAAAGCTTAGATATTATAGTCTCTTAGAGACTATGCTTTAGGATGTCACTGTTTCCTATTTCCAATATGAAAGATTTCTTCCTAAGATCAAAACAACCTGCTCTTCTGAGATTAGGAGCTGTCCTTGGTGAAAGCTAGCAAGATTGACAATGCCCCAACTTCATCTGTTGGGACATTCCAATTTATTTCTAACCAGAATCCACTCTTGCTTTGGCCACTATGGCCTTAGAGTTCCCAATAATGCTTTAGCTGATTATGAGTCACTCACATGATCTTGTACTCTGATAATCCTTCTCATTTCCTAGATCCTGGAATCTGTCCCCTGGGACCATAAGTCTTGATAGGTATTAGATACCAGAATTTAACAGCCTTGAAAGCGGAGGACATTTTGCTTGCTTGTATCTGTATCCTTAGCATTTACCATGATGCATGGCACCTAAAAAATGCTTCTCATTCATTCCTTCATTTTTAGTGTCTGTTTCCTCACCTAAAATGGGGAGGTGCTTGTAAAGGATATAAATATTTAAAAGAGATAGCATGGTACAATGAGTAGAGAGCTGATCCAAGAGTCAAGAAGACCAGAATTCAAGTCCATATTGGGTATTTAATCCCCTAGGCAGATCACTCAATCTTTTAGTGTCCTCAAACATCACTTTGGCTATGAATACTTGAAAGATGCTGGCCTTGCAGGGTAGATGAAGTTCATCACTGATAGATACCCCATTGCACCTATGACGTTGCAGACCTAATATATGCTCCCCCCCAAAAAAGAAAAAAATAATGGGGGCAAAAATGCAGCGAATTCCAAGCACCTTACAATCAAACGCAAGCTATAATGAGCAGTACTTTATAATGGAAAAAGTTATTGTATTTAGATACAGATTCAAAAGACTATATCTTAGCCCTGACTACCATTTGCTTGCTATATGATCTTGGGCAATCATTTAAGATCTCTGAGTCTCAGTTTCCTTACTTGTAAAGTAAGAAGGGCAAAGGACAGTGGAGTAGAGCAAGGTTTTATTAAATGCTTATTATACGTCAGGCTCTGTATCAAGGACAGTACAATCATTATACCATATGAGCAACACTTTTTCAAAAAGTTAAAGCAGAGAAAGTACTTTCTAAATTGGAAGTGCTATATAAATGTGAATCACGATTTTTTTTTATAATTGACTATTCCACCTCTGTCAGAAAGAACTCTCATCTCTTCCTCTCCTGCTTTTTCTTCCTCTTTCCCCTGGTTGGAAACTTCTGTAGCAGATTCTGCTTGGACTGACCTATGAATCTTTTCTAGTCAAGCACATTGTTACATTTTGGTTCAGAACTCTTTAGCACTTCCCTTTCTATTCCCTACCCCTACTTTTTTTTGATTGTACTCCACCCCTCTATTGTGTTGGGAAAGTCACTCCACCAACCTGGGCCTCTGTTTCCTCATTAGTAAAAGGAGGGATTTGGAGGAAATTATCTCTAATATCCCTTGTGACCTAAGTGTTCCAGAATTCTACAGCTTCTGTACCTGGTCAGCTGTCTTTACTTTGACTGATCATTCTTGTAAATCTCTACTGCCCTGATTTAAACAGTTTAATCCCACATACCCACCCCCAGCCCTCTTAAATATAGCAAGAAGGTAGAAGATGAAGGAGTTGAATTCATTTTACAGGGCTAGCCTTTCTATTTATGTTCATTTTTTCACACTTCCCTTTAAATCTACTTATGCAAGTTATTTCCTGTTTTGATTGACCCTAGACAGGGTTCTTTTCATCTTGAAACATAAAATACATTAAATAAATTTGTCAAACCATAAATATTTGTTGGCATAGTGTTTAATTTAAAATAAAAAGACGCTATAGAATATTTGTGAGAATTCAGAATATGAGGTCATTTTATGTAGTGAGCTCAACAATCAGAATTCATGAATATCTATGTCATTATGATCTTAGGAAGAATATATTTACATTCTTTTGCCTTGCCTAAGCTCTCAGGCATGGATTCTGGGTAGAAGATGAATAATATTAAAAGGCTGAAATGCCTTGCCAAACCTCACATCTCAATTTTCTTTAAAGCTGCCGTTATTAACATCTTACATATCTCAAGGAACCAGGTCACTGCTGAATCTCCACAGAATAAAGATGACTGGCAGGTAGTTCCTTCTGTCCTCTTTTCTACTAATACTGTTTCAATCATGGTGAAATACTCCCTATTAAAACATGGCTTTACAACTTGACAATTAGGGAACACATTATTTGCCAGGCAATGTCAGTTTTGCCTGCTTTTTATAGCAAAGTGGAAATAGCACTGGATTTGGAAGAGAGCAAGATTTGGAATTTAATTTAAGCTCTGACATTTACTTGTTTTCCATCCAGGAGAGAGTCAATTAACCCCTCTAAACCTAAACTTCCAAACCTCTAAAATCAAGATAGTAATACCAGTGGTCATAACTCCTAGGGCTGTTGTGAGGCTCAAGTATGATCATGTTTTCAAAATGCTAGGAAAACAATAAAATGTTCTATAAACACTAGCTATTATTTGTATTGATTAGTACAATACCATGAGCCTAGAGCCTTACTAAGTCATATCCTCCCCAGGAAGGATTATATTTTTGATAGAGATATGGACAGTGGTAGAAGAATTAACATTTATATAGAGCTTTGAGATTTACAATATACTTTATAAAAATCTCATTTTACCTTCAAAACCACCCTTGGAAGTAGGTACCATTTTATATATGAGGAAACTGAAATAGAATAGTCATGTAGCTATCAGGTATCTGAAACTAGATTTGAACTTGAGTCTTCCTGACTCCAAGTCCAAGAAGATAAATTAAGTTTTTTTTGAGAAGTATTTTTTGCCAACTAGTTACTTCCAGCTAGAATACTATAAACTAAGAAATGACTTTCTTCTGTACATTCAAATTGTCGCTTGTGCAAGGCACTTTGCTAAGTGTTGGGTATACAAAGCTAGATGTGAAATAGGCCTTGCTCTCAAGGAGTGTCCATTACTGTGGGGGTGTAAAACCAACAACAACCAGCTCACAGAACGCTGCAAGCCCAGGTTCTTTTGATCTACTTTACTAAGGAAAGCAACGTTAAGGGGTTAACAATCTCAATTTAATCCAGCATATAAATATCATTCACTTAGTTCAGGGAAAAAAGCTAGCACCCTGAACTTCAGAGCAAATACAAACAAATTACAAACATCAAAAGACCAAATACAATTCATAGTTACCAAGAGAACCATCAACATCTGAGTTCAGCTGTAAGGCCCTTACAATGGCTGCCCAGAGTCCCATGCCTCCAGAAGTGAGAGCCTTAAACAAATAGCTCTGTTCTCCCTTTTTATAAAGTTTCAGACACCATAAAATGTCATCTGAGCAACCAGAACCTAGGCTTTTATGATTGACTGTGGTGTTAGCACCTCCCTTAATTGGCCCCACCTTGAACCCCACCTTAGTTACCAATTCATACCCACATAGGCTTAGCACCTGATAGATAGGGGTTTGGTCCTGGGGCTTAGCACCTAGTAAGACTCAATCAAAGACACTGAATTAATCAAAGGAAACAAAGGACAAACTCTTCAAGGATCCCCAATACACATCCATGTTTATATAAATTATGTATACAAAATAAATAGCATAGAAAATGAACCTTTCTGTTTGATTATTAGAGGGTTTTTTCTGAGGTTGTCTTTTGCCTGTCAGTGCAACATTGTCTGACTGAGTAATTAGAAGGCTAGAACGAGTAGTAAAAGCACATTCTCTCTTCCTTTTGGAGCTGAGGGAAACAGAAAATGCTAAACACAGAAGATGACACTTGTTAAATATTGAAGAAAACCAAATATTTCAAGTGAAGGCAAAGATGATGTAAATTCTAGCCATGGGGGACAGCCATTATAAAGCTAAGGAGGTCAAAGAAGGAATGTCAAGTAAACCTGTATGACTGAGTCATAAAATGTGGGGAGGAGATTTATCTATAAAAACCAACAAAAACCGAAAAAAACAACCAAAAAGATAAGAAAAGGAGAGTTTGTTAAGATGTTCAATGCAAGCAAAAGAATTTATATTTGATCCTAGAGGTAACAGAAAACTACCGGTGTTTAAGGAGTTTAGGGTGACATGGGAATAAACATGCTATCAGAAATTCACTTGGAGGCCACATGTGTAATGGTAATACAATATGAAGATCTTCCCATCCATTAATAGGCCCATATGACCAGTCTGAGTCACATGGAAGACTGAGTCACATTAGCCTGTGGTGGGAGAAGCTTGCCGAACAGGTGGAACAGAGCTGAGAGGAAATGAGACAGGGCAGTCAGAGCCCGGAGAGAGACACAGAACAGCAGCTAGTTTGAGTAAGAGCCAGGGAGTGATTCTGCTTGAGGGTGATCATTTGTGGGAAGGCCATAGCAGAGGGAAGGCTTGGGGATGTTGGTGACCCCTGCATTGATAATATGTATAGATTTCTTTGTTTCTATGATGGATCTGGCTTTCTGGTGTTGGGATTTGGTTTTCTGTTGTTTGGCTAAGTATTTTGGTTTCTCCTTCAATGGAGAGAGTCTATTTTATTTTGCAATTCAGAACTATGCTCGCATATTCATAGCAGGCATAGCCACTGTGAGTATCATACTGGTGCTATAATGTGGAAGAAGCATTGCGCGTGAGAATGGCTTGAAGTAGAATGTCAAATGGAAGGACATTTCAATAGTCTAGGTGAGGGAAGACAAGGGTATGAAAAAGAGTGGTAGCTATTAGAGAATATATTTTTTTAAAAAAAACTTATATAGATAGAAACAACAATATTTTACAACTGATTGAATATGTGGGGTGAGAAAAAAAAGGATGAAGTTGAGCATAACAGGTAATGAGTGTGAATGACTGGAGGGATGATGGTGCCTTTGACACTTATAGGGAATTTGTTAGAGAAGAGGAAGTCTATATCCAATAGTAGTTGTGCATCCACAGTCAGTGGACAAAGCAAAGGAACTCTCAGACAGGTAGAAATAGGGCCCAGTAGAGAACAATATCATGGGAAAAAAATGACAGGAAAAAGTGTTCAGGAAAAGAAGGTGATAAATAGTCTGAAATGGTGCAGAGAGATCAAAAGAAAGAGGATTGAGAAAAAAGCCATTAGATTTTGTTAGTAAGATATTATTGGCAATGGTAGAGAAGAGTTTAAGTTGGGGTATGAGGTTCAAAGCTAGATTAAAGATATTGAGAACATAGGAAACGTAGTTATTAAATGTCATTTGTTTTGTTTTTTTTAAAGTTGGCCAAGAAATGCTTTAATGTTATTAACTCTACTGAAAATCTACCTTTTTTCCCTTTAGTATGTTGTATATAACTTGTTTGTGTGTGTTGTTGTCCTTCCTTTTACATATTTTCTATATTACCCTGTGTACATCAGAATGGGCTTTCTTGCTATATGATTCATTTCTTCCTGGCTAATATTTTCTCTTTGGTTTCAAACTGAAAGCTCTGAAATTTGGCAATAATATTTTTGGATGCATACAATTTGGATTTTCTTTCAGGCAATGACTTGTGGGTTTTATTTTCAATTTGCCTATTTATATTTAAGTTTTCAATAATCACTGGGAAATTTACTTTTATCGTTTCTCAGAATATAGTATGTAGGATTTTGCTTCATAATATTTTTGGGAAATCACAAGTTTATTAAATCATCACTTATTTCATTTCCTAGTTTCTGATAGTAGCTTTCCTATGTTTTCATATATTTTTTTTTGATTTTTATCTACTTTGTCTTTATTTTAATTTAGCATTGAGTTAAGTTTTCTTCATTCTATTTTCAGAGTCCATTTCTTTTTTTTTTTTGGAGGGAGGAAGCAAGGCAATTGGGGTTAAGTGACTTGCCCAAGGTCACACAGCTAGTAAGTGTGTAAAGTGTATGATACCAGGCTTGAACTTAGGTCCCCCTGACTCCAGGGCTGTTGCTCTACCCTCTGTGCCACCTAGCTGCCCCTAGGGTGAACATTTCTTTGGTAAAATTTTCTCTTTTCTTTCCTAAGCTGTTTTTCTCTAATATTAGATGAAAGAAAAGAAAAAAAGGAAATGATAAAAAAGAAGAAAAGAGTCATTGAGGCATTTTTGTTTAAAATGCAGAGAGGAATAAAGAAAGAAAGTCAGAAGAAAATGCAAGCAAGCAAGATAACTTCGAAAGTTACAAGCTAAAGTTATCACATACTTAAGAAGAAAAGCAAGTTATACTTAAGAAAGTTTTGCAGTTCCATGTCCAAATCTTTATTTGTTCTATGTTGTTTTTGGAAATACTAATTTTATTGGTGTTATGAGATTAAGTACCAAAGTAACAAAATTGCAAAACCAAGCTATAACAACAATGTTGCTAGCAGCTGCTGTGGAGGTGAAATACCAACAATGAGATCAACAGCAAGAGCACGAAGAGGGCTGCTAGCCCTTTGATCTGCTTTTCTATGGAAAGTAATTTTAAGGAGTTAGAAATCTCACTTTAATTAAACATACATATATCATTTACTTAGTCCAGGGGAAAAAGTCAGTGCTCTGAACTGCAGAGAAAATTCAGAGAAAAGATAAACAGATCAACAGAAAGGCTTTTGTTTGATCAAGAGATCACATACATAATTACCAGATAGAGAAACACCAACATCCGGGCCTTCAAAGTCAGGGGGTGGGGGCAGTGATTCAATGACTACCCAGAGTCTCATCGCCACCACTCTCCCAATGAGTGTGCCCCCAAAACAAAATGCCAACCTCAGAGTAAACATACCCTGGTCAGGGCCATGAGCGCACAGTGTCCACTTAGCAAACAGGTGTGGGATAGATGTTTAACCACTAGCACTACATCATATACATTGTTTCCAATCAATGTCTCTTGATTCAAACAAAGGCAAGATTCAAAAACCCCTGATTGCCTAAGTGCTGAGAAGCACTCCAAAACAAAATGCAAAAAAGTTCCCACTTCACTGGCCTGATTCAAACAAAGGCAAGATTCATTAAAGGCACTTGATTGCCTTAGCATTCAAAAGAGAAAATAGTAAAAAAGAAATGTCCCACCCTGTTTACCACTTGTTAAGGCAATCAGTAAATGAGAAGATCTTCCCCCCCCCACACTCCCCATTTGAACGTGCCCCAGGGAGGGCCAATGAAGGGGGTCTGATTATATCTTCCCTCCCAAGTAGGACCAAAACCCCTAGCTACTGGGTGCTGAGCCGATGTGAGTGTGAAGCCCCCTGGGTCCTAAGGGGAGTTGCAAAGACCAGTGCCAGTAGTAGGCACCTAAGCTTGGGTTGCTCAGATGATGCTCTAGTCGATTGGATAATGTCTAATGACTGTATAAAAAGAGAGAACACAGCTTGGAGATTGAGACGTAGTGGAGGCAGGAGAAGGAGGAGCAGTGGAAGCAGCAGAAGCAGAAGCATTTGGTCTGTTTACAAATATATGTTTATAATTTGTATTTGCTCTGAAGTTCAGGGTGCTGGCTTTTTCCCCTGAACTAAGTGAATGATATTTATATGCTGGATTAAATTGAGATTGTTAACCCCTTAACGTTGCTTTCCTTAGTAAAGCAGATCAAAAGAACCTGGGCTTGCAGCATTCTGTGAGCTGGTTGTTGTTGGTTTTACACCCCCACAGCAGCTGTTAGCCGAATTGTTGCAACACAACTACACAAGCAAATCAGATTTTCCTAAGGAGTTCTGATTTGTCTCCTTATCTCTTCCTGTATTTGTTTTAGTGACCTTCAATCCACCCTTCTCCTGTCTGATCTATTCTCTTTTGTGATTTTCTACCAGGAATTATTGCTGAGTTACTCTCATCTTTTGTAGTTTTATCTCAAAGTTTTCAATCTATGGTATTAAGGTGTTATTATTACTATTTTATTTTCCTCCATGTATTCATTCATTTTTTGTTGCTTGCTTATTAATTTCTTTGTTTAATTAATTTTTAAGTGTTTGCCTAATTCTTAAAATTCTCCATTGGGGAAAGCTAGTCAAAATCCTTGCTAACAGCTTCTTCTGAACTTCTGTCAGCTCTGTAAATTGCTACTGTTATTGTCATATCAGTGGCTCAACACGAGGACCACAGTTAGAGGAGAAGACTGTGACAAGAGATTTAAGTCCTTAGACTGAAGCAGGGCAACCAGTATGTTCTAGTTTTTATTTTAATTTTAAAAGTCAGTCACATTATGTTATAATCACAGAATCCCAGAGTTTCAAAATTTGAATGTTAGAAAGGATCTCAGATTCTTCACCACTTGTCGAATCTCATCAAAGGAATCTCCACTACGATATTCTCAAGAAATGTTTGTCTAGCCTCTGTTTGAAGAGGTCCAGAGAGTGGAAGCCTATTTTTCCTCCAGGAAGCCCATTTGAATAATTGTAATTATTATGAAGTTTTATCCCCCTGACATTAGATCTAAACTGGTATTTTCACAACTTTCAGCTATCAGTCTTACCTCATCAATAAGCACTTGATGGGATGAATTGGAAATACAATTCAAAGTGCCCTTACCCCCAATAAGAATGGAAAATGAAATATAATCAAACAACTTTGATTGGGAAGACTACCATGAAAGAGCTGGGTTCAAGCTCTGCTTCTGATATACATTGGAGGCATGTGCTTTTATATTGGCTGTATATAAACAAGTCACTTAACCTCTGTGTAATCCAGATAACTTTCTAAAATTAATAGTTACAAAAAAGCTGCTATTCCCCATCATTGTAGGTAATGTACACACTTAAAGTTACTTATACTAGGAAAAAAAATTACAGGGCAGAGCCAAACAAAATATCATGGCCAAAGCGCTATATTGAAAAGATTCTGGAAAGTTAAATCTACCAATGCCTTCTTCTTCCCCTTCAAAGGAGGGGAATCTTACCCATTTGAGTGATTTGGAATGCAAGCTTGAGACAGGATTTTTATAAGACCAATGAAGTAGTATATTGCTTCATAAATCTCACACACTCTCACACACATACAAATTGTCCCAAGGAGGACTGGGCAAGAGAGTAATGATGACTCATTAGAAACTCATTCTTCTTATTGGGAGGAAAAACACAACAACTCAAAAAGCCCATCTTACAGATAGCCGCAACATCCTCATATTTAAAGAAAAGTACCATATTTCCTCATGTATAAGACACACCTTAACTTTGGGGCCCTAAATTTGAAAAAAAATGTGTTATATAAAGTTATTAAACTCAAGTTTTATTCATCATAAAACTCATACAATAAGATCATCAAATTCAAGGACCCTCTGGTCATAGCTTTCAGGCATCTTTTGGGCAAGTCTGGTGCATGTACATACGCATGCTTAGTCCATTCCATTTCATAAACCTGAAACACCAATTGTGTCCTCCTTTGAAATCAGTAACTTCTTTTTCATTCCCAATTCTTCTTGCCTCATGCTGAACCATCTTTGTGGACACAGGAATTCCAATTGCCCTTTGCTTTTCAATCCATATCTTCAGTTCCCTCTCTAAATCAGGCCATTTTGCTCACTTGCCTCTCATGACCTTCTTCTGCTGTGCCGTTTTCAGTAGGGTTTCTGCTTCCCATAGACAGTCGGATCATTTTCTCAGTTGGAGGAGGACCAAACTTACATTCAGCAGCACAATTTTCATTCACTTTTGCAAACTGGATCACTTTTAACTTGAATTCAGCACTTTACAAAAACCTTTTCTGAGCTGAACATGGCAAAATGTAACTTAATATACCAATAACAAATGCAAAACAATGAGCATGAAAAAAAAACAAGCTCGAAAAAGTGGGAAATGAAAATAAAAATACTACAATGATGAGCCCTAAAACAAGTGTGTAAAAAAGGGAAATGCAAGTAAAAAATCAACAACCACTGTATAAGATACACCCAGTTTTTAGACCCCAAATTTTTCCAAAAGGGTGTCTCTTATACATGGGGAAATGCGGGATATTATAAATATAGATGGAAAAATATTTTCTGATTCTAGCAATTACCTAGTCATGAAAAAAAACAAACAATCAAAGACACATGAAAACACCATAATGTATACAATTTTTTCAAAACCTAAGAAGATTCCATTTGAGTTTGACTTCAGAAAGAATAAGAAGTAATTTCGTGTAGTGCTGGGATTTAAACTTTTGCATTACTGGAGCTAGAATTCTGACAGAGATGCTATCAAAGTGTACTTTAATGCAATTGTAACACATTTGGGAAGACTGCTATGGTTTATCATATAGTAATAATGTATTTTTTGTCAAAAATAAGACGCATTTTAATTTTTAGTTCTAGTTTTAGCAACAGACATTTTCTAAATATCTGTTATGTGAAGGTATCGTTCAGTTACAGGAATACAAGAACTTTTTAGACATGGTCCCTGTCAGGAAGTGCCGTTGGAATAACAGTAATAGGAAGGAAAGGATTACCAAATCATTTCACTTTCATCTTCTCACTTAACTTTCTATACTTATATTAATTTTTTTGTAATGCAAATATATTTCTGGCAAAATGTGTAATGAACACTGGAGGTTTGCCTGACTTTGTTATTAGAGGGGTATGCGACGAGTAATTTTTATTAGAATTTCAATTAGCTTTCCTGCTCTTATGAAGTTTTACCTCTATCTTCCCTTTTCAGTTTCTTCTAATGTTACTTAGAAGGATCACTTTAGGGGACTATGTTAAAAGGTAAAAATAAAGAATACATTATTTCAGTTTGTATATAAAATTGAGGTTACCATATGTTAACCAAATCAGATTCATTGAAGAGAAAACATGCTGTAATTCATGAAGGATTATTCAGGAAATCCTAATTTGGAAAAAAAAGGAAGGTTTCAGTTTATTGTAAAGGGAAGAGGTGGAATAGTATTGCCAACATAAGTAAGTGGGAAAATCCAAAATAGGTTTTACAGATAATTGCCATAATGGCACCTAAAAAAACTTGAGAAGAAAGGAAAAACAGGAGTAAAACCTTTAAGATGTCTGTGAATTGGATTTTACAATTTCTATCCACTAAGGTGGATTCCCTTAACAAAAGAAAATTCAAGCTGATAATCCATTCACAGAATTAATGTAAAAATCAGATCTCCACACTTAGAGGTGAATGGGCCCATAAGCCCCATTCTGTAGACCTCTCATCCTCTTGTTTCACAGATGAGAAAACTGAGGCCCACAGATGGTAAATGAATGACTTGCTCCAACTACCAGAGGTAGGTAGCAAATCTTGGATTTCAATCTGAGTCTGCTCCTGACACTTTTTCTTCTCTACTACACAGCGTAGATCAAGCTCAAAGAACAGAATGTCATACATTTGACTAGTTAATGTTAGAAACTGAAAAAAACTGTTGGGAAATAGAATAAAATTATTTTCAAATAAAATTCTAAAATAATAATAATCATAGTCTATAGCAAGTTAAAAGTAATACAAGCAGCTACAGTGAGAAAGAAACAGAGAGAGGAGAGAGGAAGAAGACATGGCTGAGGAGAAGGTAGAGATAAAAAAGAGGAGGGGAGGATAAAACCTAAATTCTCTTTGAGGTCATAGGCAAATAATATACCTTTTTCCATGTAGAGAGTCTACCCACTTGTAATGCTATCTCTCCAAACCTTCTCCGTTACCCTGCAGGAGCTTTGAATGACTAACAACCATACACCCCATGTCAGGCTAAGCAAAAACACAGAGATTAGATAATATTTGACATGAAGCAAGGAAAAGGAGAAAGTAAAAGGAGCAAGTGTTTCCTAAAGTTTCCCTAAGTTTGTAGCAAACAGTTAAGCACTCCTTCCACACCCCTCCCAGGCCCCGTTATGTCAAGGACAAATATTTTCCTTAAGGAGTCGTTAGCTAGTAATCTAGCATTAAGGATGCTATTTCCAAACAGGGAAATGAAAAATGCGATTTGTGTCCCAGGGAGAGTGTCACAGGTAATGTGTGATAGAATCACATGACTATTACTGGGGTGCTCATATTGATAACATCAATTCTAAAATTGTTAATCCCCCCACCTTTCTATTTTCCTCGGCAGCAGCAGCAGAAGCAGAAGAAGCTGAAGCAGCAGGTGCTACTGAGAGCAGGACTGACCCACGTGCAGATCAGAGACTGCTGATCAAGAGCTTGAGGCCAGTGGGTAATCTTCTTACTGGAGGGTCCTACCATTGGAGGGGAGCACAAATATGATTTGGGTTACTGTCATAATGTTTTTCTGTAAACTCCTGGTTACTTTTGTGAGATGGACTTATTGGGCCTGGAAGCTTTTGGCCAGGATATCGAAATAGGGACACTGGTCTGGGGGTTTGCTACTTTGGAGCTTGAATAAATGCTTTAATTCCTCTGCCTTCTACTTAGAGAATTCCTTATATCCTGTGATTCTGAACCATTCAGGCATATTTATGATTTTCTTTGAAATCATGAATTCTTCCTTTATGTTATACTAGGACAACTGCTTAGGTTACTCCTTCTCTATCAGTGCCCAAGGTATAAGTCTCTCTTCTTGAAGGATTTTGATCAAACAATTATTCCCTTTCTTGCATATTTCCAGTTTCTTCCTCTCTGCTGTCTCCTTCCTTTCTGCCTAAAAACATGGTCAAGATCTCTCTAATGTCCCCACCTTCAGCCAAAGCATAATCTGGCCCTTCTATTCCACCCTGGTTACTGCCTACTCTCACTTCTCCTTTTTATCACTGCTGAAATTCTTGAAAAATTTTTCTATTCCTAATGATTTAATTTCCTTATTACTCTATGTTTAAACCCTTGGAGAATGGTTTTCACTGCTATCACATTACTGAACTTGTTCCCTAAAGTCACCAATGGTAGCCCAATTGCCCAATCCAATAGCCTTTGATTCCTTCTTATTTTCCTTGATCACTGTATTTCTTATTGACTACACTCTTCTACTGGATATTTTCTCTATAAAGACTTTAGAGATTATATACTTTCCTTCAGTGTTTGCTTCCCTAACCCCTTGTCCTATTCCTTATCTGTTATTAGGATCAATTCTTTGCCTTAGCAATACCCTTCTGCCCCATTACTTCAATGTTTAGGGTTCTAAAGATGACTTACAAATATTTTTTTCTCTGGTCCTGAACTCCATTCCAAGCTCCAGATCTGCATCATCAACTGCCTGGGTATCCCCATGTGCAGTTGAAAGTCAACATGTTCAAAATCTAGCTGATTATCTTTCTCCTTGAGTGAACTATTTCTTTCAGACTTCAGCTGCTGGCACCACTGTTCATCTCTGAGGGTTACCTCTGGTACTCATCTCTCTCTAAACTCTTAGATCAAAATCATGAATTGTCAATTTTATCCCTGCCATAACTCTCACATTGAACTGTTTCTTTCTATCACTACTGTCATTATCCTAGTACACAAAATGTTTATCTTTCTGCCCATACTATTAGAATGGTATCCTTACAGGGTCACCCATTAGACTTTCCCCAAGCCTTGTCTCACAACACTACCTGTACCTTCTATGCCCTTACTTTCTCTCATTTAATTCCAATCTGTTTTAGGTCCAACTCAAATGCTACCTTTCATCTTTGAGAGGCAGCATGATGGATTGGTAAAATGCTTGCTTTGGAGTCAAAGGTCCTGAGATCAAATCCTGTCTTTGTCATCTTTGACTCTGAGTCTTAATTTCCTCAACTGTAAAATGAAGAAGTTGGACTAGATAGTGTCAAAAGTTCTTTCAGTTCAGCTTGATTAAAAATTTCTTGATCAGGATTTCCCTATACCACTGAAATAGCAGATATGGATAAAAATTACATATATGTGTATACAATGTATTGTTTTATAGAACATGTTGTAATTAGGAATAAAAAAATTAGAATTTAAGAAATTGTACTTCTGGTAAGATTACAAGACAATTGATATTGAGCACTGGAAAAATATTAAGAGGAACAATGCAAAAATTTTAACCATGATGTCATTATTCAACTTTTGATATTACCATTGATGGATACAGTGAAAACTTTTAATGTTAATAATAATAATGCATAATTAAAATAACTAATTTGTGTTAAGGCTTACTAAACTCTTAAAATAGCCCAGTTTACTTCAAAGTATAAATAATATCATTTTCATTTTACAGATGAGGATATTGAGGCTCAGAAAGGTGGAAGAACTTTCTCAGAGGCACAGAAACAAAAGCTGTTAATCAAATTTAGACCGTTTATGGTCAGGTAGAAATGAGGCCAGGTTTTGTCTATTGGGTCCTTGATAGTATTCCAAAATCATTAGATTCTTTTTTTTCTTTGCTAAATATAAAGTAATCCATATGTAAATTTAGGCTACTGAGACAAGGAGTGTCTTTCTAGTATCATGTTTAGTTTCCTTAAGTGTCAAGCTAACCTTGCTAATGAAATATTTATCTTATCAGGGAAGCAGTGGTACTTCTAAGTAGTTTGAATCATTCATATCTCTTCCAGGGAGGAAAGAAGCTTTAATTTGCCTACTATATTTTGACATAATAAATTTTTGTAGAAAATGTGCAAATAGAAGAGATTGTGACCCAGACAGAGCCCTACCCAAGCTATCTTTTATTCCCTCCTTTCTCACTGTCTGAAACCCTCGTTTGACTTTCCCTCATATGCTACATTGTCCATTTATCCTTTTTATAAGTATATGCCCTATCTACCCACCTAGGTTGTAAGCCCTGTGAGCACATATTGCCACAGTACCCAATAAATAATGGCTAGTTGATTAATTGAAAATTGGAGAAATAGAGATTGAGCTGTAAGATTTGTCATTTACAAATGATCTTTTCCTGTGCCCTTCCAACATTTGTGACCCCAAGCTACTTGGAGGTCTTTAAAAACTTTATGAAATTCCATGTCAAAATAAGCCTTCTTAGTCAATGCTGTATAGAATACAGAGAAATGTGGCTGAAAAACCCTGACCACGAAAGCAGAACTGAAACTTAGTTCAAGCTTAAATCCTTACCAGTTTTATGATCTAGGGAAAGTCTCTATATCTGCTCAGACCTCCATCTCCTCATCTGTAAAATGGGGAGAACAGCAGTTATCTCATGGAATTGTTATTGGGATCAAATATAGTTATGTGTATAAAGTGCTTTACCAACCCTAAAGTGTAAAATAAGTTTTACTAGTCATTCTCTCAGAAATTTTCCTGTTTCATGTCTTATCTTTTCTTCCACCAATCAAGATTACCATTACCCTAAGAATTACCCCAAGCATTGGCCTATGGTGGTCCTTTCTTGGGTAGTGCAGACCATTTCATATTGTAATATTACATTGATAATATCCTGCAGCCTCTACATAGCTAGTGTGTCTTTACATTGCACTATGTGGGATAAAGATATTTATTCAAGCACATACTTCTTTCACAATGAATTCATTCAATGTACAGTCCCCTGAAAAACAAGGTATTTTATTTAGTTCTAGAATAAAAATCACAAACATTCTCCTGAAGTTATGATCAGAGTTTGTCTGAAGTGTGGAACTTGTGTAAGAATGTCATGATTCAACACCCAAAGGATGATGGTCATCAAATATCTAGGAGAAATTGCAAGCATACATTTATTCCTCCTTCACAACAGAGAAACTACTGGATTGCAACCAAGTTGATCCTATACCATAATTGTTATTGTATGTATAGATTTCATACTTTTCTTCATAATAGGCAGTGTAGATTGTGGTAGGTATATATGAAAAGTCATCACTCACAGCCCCAGATGATTTATTGGGATGCTAATTGGTTCCTGACAAAGCAATATTAATACCTTCCTTCTTAAGTAGAAAGGGAAAATGCCCGTCATGTAGTGGTGGTGGTGGTGGTGGTGGTGGTGGTGAGGGCATAATGCAGCTTTTTAGACTTTTTCTTTATCGTTCCTTAATCAATCGAAAACTATTTTTAAGGACCTCCTATGTGCTAATCATTGTGCTAAGCGCTCTGCAAATGTTTTCTTATTTAATCCTCCCCAAAACTCTGGGAGGTAGGTGCCATTATTATCTCTATTTTACAGTTAATAAAACTGAAACAGACAGCAAAGGTCATACAGCCAGTGTTTGAGGCCATATTTTACTTAATTCTTCATGACTCCAGGATCAATGTTCTCTTTATCTACAACACCATAATAATGTACTAGCTTTGGGCAAATAAATTATCTTGTCATTATCTCAGTTTCCAAAATTAAAAAATAGTTGGTTTAAGGAATATATGAAGAATTAGAACTACATTCTGTGGGTTGAATGCATTGTATATTCACATCTTTGAATGAATCAGCACTAGGTTTGAATTCAGAATATTTGTAGTCACATCATGATTGTTCTGGTTGTGACAAATATAAACTTGGGAAATTCAGGGATGAAGGCAGCTGCAGTAAGATGGAAATATTGTTGAAACTGAAGTCAGAGAACTTTCTATATAGTCCTTGGAGTTGGATGTCTGACAACGGACCACTTTGGATTGCCATATGCTAATCTGTAAAATGAAGCCTTTTTATTAGATGAGGTTTAAGTATACTTATTGTTTTGATACTCTCTGACCTTCTGTTTTCTTATCTGTAAAATGTGGCTGATAGTAACACTGGCATCATCTTATGGAGTTGTGAAGATCAAATTAAGTAACAAAGAAAATATTCTACAAAATGCAAAATACAAGGGAAAGGCCAGTCATCATCATTACTTGTGTTCATGTTTATACTCTTTTTGTCATCAAACCTTTGCTATCACTGGGGAACAACTATTGAATGGGGCTGAAGAAATGACTCAGGGTACTCCAATCATAACACATCTTTGATATAAAAGGGATCATGAAATAGCAAAAAGAGAACAGAAAACAATTATTCCAAGAAATAGGAAGAGTGGCTTGAAAAGAAAAAAAATAATAGAACAGGCTGGCATAGCCTTGAGGGTTTCTATTTGGTCCAAGAATAAATTTAGGTTTATGACTCATAGTCCTAAAAATGAGCTTTTGTTGTGTTAAGTTACATACTTTTATGACTAGAGATCAGTCTATGATAACTTTTTTGACTCTCCATTAGAACAGAAAACTGTATTAATACCTAGGGACAGTTACAATAGAAGAGAAGAGTTCATGTCACTGAAAATCTAATAGCTAAAGGAGTAGAAATAATAAATTTAGGTATACACACAAGCGGAAGAAATATGAAAATATACATAGCACATTTCAGGAACATGTACATGTAAATACCAGGAAACTGGGGAGACAGGAAGGAAAAAGTATGGAGAGATTAAAGTAGTCATTGAAATAACCATAGTCAGAATCAAATAACCATAGACATTGAAAGGCAAAGAAACTTTCAGAGGTCATGTAGTTCAACCTATTTCTAAGCAGTAATTCTTTGTACAAGGCAGCTAGGTAGCTCAGTGGATAGAGTGCCAGGCCTGGAGTCAGGAAGAATCATCTTCCTGAGTTCTAATCAAGCTTCAGAAACTTATCAACTATGTGACCTGGGGCAAGTCACTTAACCGTGTTTGCCTCAGTTTCTTCATCTATAAAACGAGCTAGAGGAGGAAATAGCAAATCACTCCAGTTTCTTTGCCAAGAAAATCCCAAATGCAGTCAGAAAGAGTCAGATATGACTGAACAACAAAATTCTTTCTACAATACCCTCAAAAAGTGTTCTTCCACCATCAACTTTAAGGCCTTTTTGATGAACAAACCATGTCAATTTTCAATTTGATGGAGCTTTAATTGTGAGAATATTTTTAATAGACCGAAAATTTCCACCTTCAAGTTTTTCCTTTCAGTTCTGTCACCTATGGACAAGCATGACATGTCTAATCTCTCTTTCATTTGAATTCCTATCAGATACTTCAAAATATTTATTATACCCCCACCCCAATTCTTCTCTTGTCCAAGCTGTCTTCCATTGAATTTCTGAACTTGATCCTTGTATGGGATGACCTTGAGTTCGTTGATCATTCTGATCGTAATCCCCTGTAAGACTTCTTGATATGTTCCAATGAGAATGTCTACATACTTGAGTAGAGAAGAACGTAAAGCTAATCATAGATTTCATTTACACCTTCAGCATAAATGGATGGTGGTGTGGGTCTGAGAGTGGGAGAGAGTAGCTGCAATGATTGAGTTAACGTAAGCCTGTCACAAGAGAGTAAGAGTACATAGTTAAGTAGCTATGGGAAATTCAATAATCTACAATGGCTTCTCAGTCATCTCATGTATAAAGATCTCTATAACGTGGCCCTTCATTTACAGTCTTCTTATATTGTATAGTTCCTCCACAAACTCCACGAGTCAGGCACATTGCCTTACTTGCTGTTCCTCACAGATAACCCTCTATGTCCCCTCACCATGACTTTTCACTCACCATCCTCATGCCAGATTTGCCCTCCCTCTTAGTTTTCATAGGTTCCTTTAAGACTCAATTCAAATCCTGACTTCTGTAAAAAGTTTTATTGGAATGTCTTTCTCTCTGAAAAGACCTTCTGTCTTTTCTTTATATGCTTCATATTTACCTAGTAATCTATATGTTGTTTAATCCATTCGAATTAGAACTCCTTGAGAGTGGGGACACTTTTTGCCTCTCTTTGTATCCTCACCAAGCACAATGCTTGACACATAGTTTTGACTGACTGGCCAAGAAACACATCAACATCTCTTCTCTACCCCTATCTGCATGCAAAAGAGCATTTGTCTTTCAGCATTCTTATAGAAACCCTATTTTCTGAAAATATTTCTTCATAAAAATCTTCCTCCCCATAGTTCATTTCAATTTATATATCTGATCTTTTTCTAATCTCAAAATCTTTTCTACCCTCTGAATTTATGATTTCACCATCTTAAAACAGTGGCTGTAATATAACGTGAAGGTCATCCAATTGGGAAATCAGACTTCAAGTCCCTGTTTACAACAATTGCTATGGACAAGTCACTTCAGCTTTATAAACACTTGTTTCTATGCATGTAAAATGACAGAATGAACCGTTTGATATGATTCTTTAGATTGCTTCTACTTCTGAAGTTATAGGATTTTCCCAGTCACTCCTGCTGCTCAAAATCAGTTCTATTTGGACTGTCCCATCCATATGTTCTTTCAAACCATTATGATTCTATCTCTGCAATATATCTTATATTTATTCCTTTCTTTTTTAATATTTTTTTATTTTATATTTTTAGTTTTCAACATTGATTCCCACAAGATTTAGAGTTACAAATTTTCCCCCCATTTCTATCCTCCCCCTACCCTACGATGGCATAAATTCTGATTGCTCCTTTCCACAGTCTGCCTTCCCTTCTGTCTTCTCATGCCCTGCCCCATCCCCTTTTCCCTTACTTTCATGTAAGGCTACATAGATTTCCATACCCCATTGCCTGTATATCTTATTTCCCAGTTGCATGTAAAAACAACATTTAAAAAAAACATTTGTTTTCAGAACTTTGAGTTCCAAATTCTCTCCCTTCTTCTCTCTTCACCCACCCTATTTGAAAAGGCAAGCAATTAAACATAGGCCATGCATGTATCCTTATGCAAAACACTTCCATGGTAGTCATGTTGTGAAAGACAAACTATATTTCTCTCCATACTATCCTGTCCTCCTATATTCAATTTTCTCCCTTTGTCCTGTCCCTTTTCAAAAGTGTTTGCTTTTGACTACCTCCTCACCCAATCTGCCCTCCCTTCTATGATTCCTCCCACCCTCATCACATTCCCCCTACTTTCCTGTAGGGTAAGATACCCAATTGAGTGTGTATGTTATTCCCTCAAGTCAAAGCTGAGGAGAGCAAGGTTCACTCATTCCTTTTCACCTGTCCCCTATTACCTTCCATTATAACTGCTTTTACTTGCCACTTTTATTTGAGATAGTTTACCCCATTCTGCCTCTGCCTTTCTCCTTCTCCCAATACATTCCCCTCTCACTCCTTAAGGTTAATTTTTTTAGATAGCATTCCTTCATAATCAACTGACCCTGTCAAATACTCTAATTCTGAGAAAGATCTCATGAGTTACAAATATCATCTTTACAGGTAGGAATGTAAACAAAATGGTTCAACTTTACTAAATCCCTTATGATTTCTCTTTCTTGATTACCAATTCATGCTTCTCTTGATTCTTGTATTTGAAAGTCAAATTATGTATTCAGCTCTGGTCTTTTCATGAAGAATGCTTGAAAGTCCTCTATTTCATTGAAAATCCATATTTTCTCCTGGAGTATTTTCTCAATTTTGCTGGGTAGTTGATTCTTGGTTTTAATTCTACGTTCTTTGACCTCTGGAATGTCATATTGCAAGACCTTCGATTTCCTAATATAGAAGCTACTAGATCTTGTGTTATTCTGTTTGTGTTTCCATAATGCTCAGATTGTTTCTTTCAGTCTGCTTGCAATATTTTCTCCTTGACCTGGGAACTCAAGAATTTGGCTAGAATATTCCTAGGAGTTTTCTTTTTGGGATCTTTTTCTAGAGGCAATTGGTGGATTCTTTCAATTTCTATTTTACCTTCTGGCTCTAGAATATCAGTGCAGTGTTCCTTGACAATTTCTTGAAAGATGATGTCTAGGCTCTTTTTTTTTGATCCAAGCAGTGCACAGCAAGAAAACCTGCCTCTGCGCCAGCAAAGCTCTCCTTGCACTCCCGCTCTGATGCACAGCTTGATTCCTCCCAGCATGGGAGCCAGGGACTCAGGAAGCAGCTGACATTGGAGCTCTGGAAGCAGCCGCAGGAGCTTCCTGCTACTGCCACCAACACACCTCCACAGCTGTACCACCTCCATCACCCACAAGGCTGGGTCCAGGCTGCGCAATTATCTCATCCAAATCCAGTAGTTTTCCCACTAATCTGTCCCATTGTCTTTGGCATTTGTGAGTTGAGAAGGCTGGCAACCACCAAACCTCCATGATTAATGTCCCTAAGTCCTGCTCTGCCTGACTTCCAGTCTGGTCTGTCCTCGCACAGCCCATGCTAGGCTGTGCTCTGCTCCCAGCACCATGCAATAGACCCTTCCCAGAGTCCATGCAGGCTGTCCTGCGCTGGAGACCTGCTACTTTGTGGGTACTGCAGCTCTAGAATTTGTTCAGAGACATTTTCACAGGTGTTTGGAGAGATTCTGGAAGAGCTTAAGTGAATCCCTGCTTTCCTGCCACCATCTTGGATCAGCCCCCACATTCCCCCCCCAAGGTGTTATTTTCTTTAATATTTGTTTGATTCTCCTTTAGCAATCAATTGTCTTGTTTTTCATTATTTTCTTGCATTACTTTCATTTCTCTTCCCAATTTTTCCTCTATTTCTCTTATTTGTTTTTCCAAATCCTTTTTGAGCTCTTTCATGGACTGAGACCAATTCCTATATTTTTAGAGGCTTTTGATGTAGGATCTTTGACTTTGTTGGCTTCTTCTGGCTATATGTTTTGTTTTCCTTTGTCACCAAAGAAAAAAATCTACAGTCTTTTTTTGCTGCTTTGCTGCTTGCTCATTTTCCCAACCAACAACTTGGCTTTTGAGCTCTTTGTCAGTGTATGACTTCTTTCAGAATGCAGAGTGTTTTGTCCCACATTTCAGGGCTTTTGCTCTGCTATTTTCATAGCTACTTTTTATTCTGATGTGGTATGATGCTCCTCTCCTGGACTGTACTCTGGTCTGTGAGTGCAGGCACTCCTTTCTGCCATGTAATCACTAGGAGGACTCCCTCTCCACACCGGCCACAAGCTCTGCCATGCCCCAAGAACTTCCAACCAGGACCTGACCAGATCCAAGAAGGGCAAAGCAAGAGAACCTTGCCTCAGTGCAAGCAAAGAGATCCCTGTGCTCCCTCTCTGATAAGCTGCTTGATTCCCCTCACCATGTTTTCCTAGGGCTCCAGAAGGAGCTGGGGCTGTTACTGCTGCTGTTGTTGCTGCTGCTGCTGGTGCTGCTGCTGCTGTCACCACTGCCACTGCTAAAAGCACCTCCTCGACCCCTGGGCTGGGGCCAGACCATGCACTTCCCTCACCCAGATCCAGCAGTTTTCCCATTGACCTGCCCTGCTGTCTTTGGCATTTGTGGGTTGAGAAGCCTAGTAACTGTAGCAACAATCTGCTAGCATCCGCTGTATGCGTGTAAGATCCTCCAACAACCAGCACCCAGAAATCTGCCAACACAGGTTCATTATCTGCTTTTCTAAGGATAGCAACTTTAAGGGGTTAACAATCTCAGTTTAATAAAACATATATATATATATATATATATATATATATATATATATACACATACATATCAATCTCTTAGTTCAGGGGGAAAAGATCAGCCCCCTCAACTTCAAGGCAAATACAAGCAGCAATTACAAATATCAACATACACAAGTTGTATGATAGAATCTCAATATATAGTTACCAGAGAAGAATCAATGGGTCTGGGTTAGCAAAGCCAGGGGGCATTTACAACTTGCTCAGAGTCTCAACACTCCTTCTATTAGTGTGCCCCAAAAATCAAACACCAAGCTCCCCTCAATTATATCCTGTTCAGAGAATTTTGGAGGTGGTTTTTCTGTGCTGAAAAAAAGTGAGCGAGACCTGGATTTAAATTTTGATGTGGATTTATTCAAGTGTGTGACTGTTCAGAGTAAAGACTCAAATCAAACAGCCCCAAGCAGGGTTAGGGTGAGGTTATTTAAAGGGAAAAAACACAAATTTATTTCCGTGGAGATGGGAGCACAAACGGGGGGTGAGCTGGGGCAAGATGGAGGGTAAACTGGGGGATGGGGCACAACAGTTTTTGGGCCTGACTTCCCAGGTCTCCAGCAGGTTAGACAGCTGCTCAGTGTCTTGGACCATTTCTTAAGACAACCCATTATGGCGAATCCCTAATAAACATCGTCTTTTCCCCTGGGGGAAAAAAAAAGATGTTATCTGTATTTTAAATTTTTTTTTAATTTTTTGTCTTTATTTTTTATTTTATACACACACACACACACACATACATACATATACATACATATATATATATATATGTATATATATATATATATATATATATATATATATATATATATATATATGAATTTTCAAAGTTGATTTCCACAAGATTGTGAGTTACAAATTTTCTTCCCATTTCTACCCTCCCCCAAGATGGCATATATTCTGATTGCCCCTTTCCCCAGTCAGTCCCCCCTTCTGTCTCCCCACTCACCCTCCTATCGCCTTTCCCCTTACTTTCATGTAGGGCAAGATAGATTTCTATACCCCATTGCTTGTATATTTTATTTACCATTTAAAGATAAAAAGTAACTTTTTTTTGAGCATTTGCTTTTAGAACTTTAAGTTCCAAATTTTCTCCCTTCTGCCCTCCCCACCCGCACTCCTTGAGAAGGCAAGCAATTCAACATAGGCTACACATCTATCATTATGCAAAACACTTCCATAATAGTCATGTCTTGAAACAGTAACTGTATTTCCCTCCATCCTATCCTGTCCCCCTTAATTAATTTTTTCCCCTTGATCCTGTACCTTTCCAAAAGTGTTTGTTTTGGTTACCTCCTCCCCTGCTCTGCCCTCCCTTTTATCATCCCCCCTCTTTTATCCCCTTCCCCCCTACTTTCCTGTAGGTTAAGTGTAATATCAATTAATGTGGGACTTTTTTACGGCTTTCTCTTTTGGAGCACTTATTTAATCAAGTGCCCTTGACGAGTCCAGCCTTTGTTTCTTTGATTAAAGTAGGAGTCTTTGATGAGTACCTTGCATCAAGGAAAAGCCTCCTTTGCATGGGTTTGAGTCCTATCTTTGTGATGCTTTTAGGTCACATGGGTTTGAGTTGCACATTGTGTTGCCCCTTTACCCTGAACAAGATATATTAACCCAGAGGTTAGCATTTTCCCTTGCAGCTCTCAGTTACAGGAAGAGTGGCATGGGACTCTGGGCAGTCAGCTTGTAAACCCAGATGTTGATGCTTTTCTGGTAACTATAAATTGTGATTTGGTGTGTTTACATTGTGTATGTTTATAATTTGTTTGTATTTGCTCTGTAGTTCAGAGTCATGGCTTTTCCTCCTGAACTAAGTGAATGGTATTCATATGTTGGATTAAAGTATGATTCTTACCCCCTTAATGCTGCTTTCCTTAGTAAAGCAGATTAAAGAATCTGTGCTGGCAGCTATTGTTGCTGGTCTTGTTGGGTCTTACATCCCACAACAGCTTCTAGCCGAATTGTTGTTACAGTGAGATACCCAATTGAGTGTATATGTTATTCACTCCTTAGGTCAAATCTGATGAGAGCCAGATTCACTCACTCCCTTTCACCTGCCCCCTCTTCCCTTTCAATAGAACTGCTTTTTCTTGCAAATCTTATGTGAGATAATGTACCCTATTCTATCGCTCGCTTTCTCCTCTGAATATATTTCTCTTTCACCCATTAATTGTATTTATTTATTTATTTTTAGATGGCATCCTTTCATATTCAACTCAACCTGTGCCCTTTGTCAATATATATGTATATTCCCTTAAATGACCCTAATACATAGAAAGGTTTTATGGGGGTGGAGCCAAGATGTCCACATGAAAACAGCATCTTACCAGAGTTCTCTCACAAGGTCTGTCAGATTCCTATAAAAAAGTGAATTTGGGCAGACTTGAGAAAGTTAGAGACCTCGAGTAGTCTGAGTGGCACAAATTTCCAAGCCAGGAGAGTCTGAAAGGCCGAAGGCATGAATCTGTAGGCTCGGAGAGTGCTCGGCATGCAGAGCAGCTCCAGACCAAAGCAGAAGCAGCTGGCTGGGAAACCCAGGTGGGAGACAGGTTGCTGCGAGAAAGCTGGGTGCCCGAAACCGGCAGAGATCCCCAGGCCCACCAACACAGGATGGCAGTCTGTGGAAGCGACAACAGGCAGCTCAATGCCACCAGCCGTGAAACACCAACTCCTGAGGCTTGCAGCCAGAAGGAATGAAACGCGGTACTTGAACTTCCGGGAGACATAATGCCAGGTAAATGGCTCTAATCCCTCCCCTCCTCACCCAGAGAATTCCTTGGGGAAAAAAAAAAAGAATGCTGGAACAGAGGAGAAAGAAGTGGGTCTTCTGTAGTCAAATAGTAGAAGTTCATTAGTGCCAGAGCAGCAGAGGTGGCAGGGGTCAACACCAGGAGCCCAGACATAATCTTGCTCTCCCAGGAGAAGTGCCAGATATCAGCTCAAACAGCAAAGAGCTGAGACCATTGCTGAAGAGCAACAGGGCCGGAGAGCACCCCTAGGGAGTGAGACGTCAGGGAGCCAGACACCTCCCCCACACCTCAGGAAACTGAAGGCTATAATTCTAGACTCATAATCCCCAGAATAAGAAAACTGGGACAGAGAGCTCTGAGCCCCAAAGACAGAAATTTGTTGTAAAGCCAGGAAAAGGCAAACCAACATGAAGAAGAACACAAAAAAACCTAGGACAATAGATTCTTTTAATGGAGACAGGCATGATCAAAATACCCATTTAGAAGAGGACAGCAATGACACTATAGATACATCTGATACCTCAAAAGATAATGTGAACTGGTCTCCAGCCCAAAAAGTATAACTGGAAGAGCTAAAGGAGGAGTTTAAAAACCAAATTAGGGAGGTAAAAGAAAACATGGAAAAAATAGAAAAATCCCTAAAGAATAAGATTGGTGAAATGGCCACGGAGATTCAGAATCTATATAGACAAAATGACACCCTGAGAGATAAAATCAACCAACTGGAAAAGGAGACTCAAAAGCAAAGTGAAAACAATAACTCATTAAAAATTAGAGTTGAGCAAGTGAAAGCTAATGAATCTATGAGGCACCAAGAAGTAGTAAAACAAAATGTAAAGAATGAAAAAATAGAAAAAAAATGTGAAATATCTGATTGGGAAAGCAACTAACCTGGAAAATAGATCCAGGAGAGACAATTTAAGAGTTATTGGTTTACCGGAAATCCACAGTGAAAAAAAGAGCCTTGACAGTATCTTCGAAGAAAGTATCAAAGAGAACTTCCCAGAGGTCCTAGAACCAGAGGGCAAAATAGTCATTGAAAGAATTCACCGATCACCCCCTGAAAGAGATCCCAAACTGAAGACACCAAGAAATATTATAGCCAAATTTCAGAAGTACAAACTCAAGGAGAAAATACTGCAAGCAGCCAAAAAGAAGCAATTAAAATAACGTGCAACCACAATCAGGATCACGCAGGATCTCTCAGCTTCCACATTATAAGACAGGAGAAATTGGAATATGATATTCTGATGGACAAAGGAGATGGGACTACAACCAAGGATCAACTACCCAGCAAAACTAAGCATAATTTTTCAGGCAAGGAGATGGACATTCAACGAAATGAGGGAATTCCAGGCCTTCCTGATGAAAAGGCCAGAACTCAATGGAAAATTTGATCTCCAAATACAAAACTCACGAGAGACATACAAAGACAAACAGGGGGAAAAACCCCACAAAACTTATCAACCAATAAGGGCAGGTTGTTTGCATCTTTATGTGGGATTATATCATCTTATGTATGTTTTATATATATACATAAATATGTCAGTCTTGAGAATGGTACAGCTATTATGACAATTGAAAAGGATACACATACATTGTGAATGCCTGTATAAATTAACTGATGTAAGGATAAAACAACATAAGTAAGAGAGGTAAAGGGAGGGCTATGAGAAAAGAGGTAAAGAGGTAGTAGAAAAGGGTAAATTGCACCAAATGAAGAGGAACAAAACATATTATAGTAGAGGGAAAGAAGGGAGGGAGATGAGCAGTATTTAAGCTTTACTGTCATCTGATCTGGTTCAAGAAGGGAATAACATACCCTGACAAGTTTAGAAATGTTATTTGTCCTATGGGAATTGGGAGGGGAAGGGGGGAAAAAGGGAGGGGGATGGTCAGAAGGGAGGAGAGAAGTACCAAGTGGGAAATGGTAAGATTAGGGAGGGGAATAAAGAGGGAGGTCAAACTGAGGAAGGCGGAGGTCAAAAGCAAAACTTTGTTGAAGAGGAGAAGGGGAAAGGGAGAAATAAAAGCATAAACAGGGGGAAGGAGGATGGAGAAAAAGACACAGAAAGAAATCATAACTCTGAATGTGAATGGGATGAACTCTCCCATAAAACAGAAGCAGATAGCACAATGGATTAAAAACCATAATCCTACAATATGCTGTTTACAAGAAACACATTTGAAACAGGGGGATACACACAGTGTAAAGGCAAAAGGCTGGAGTAAAATATATTGCACCTCAGCTAAAGTAAAAAAAGCAGGTGTAGCAATCCTGATCTCAGACAAAGCAAAAGTAAAGATAGATGTAATTAAAAGAGATAAGGAAGGACATAATATCCTGCTAAAAGGCACCATAAACAATGAAGCAATATCATTGTTTAACATATGTGCACAAAGTGGTATGGCATACAGATTCTTAGAGGAGAGATTAAGGGAGTTACAGGATGATATAGACAGCAAAACTATAATATTGGGAGACCTCAGCCTCCCCCTTTTTGAACTTGATAAATCTAACCTCAAAATAAATAAGAAAGAAGTTAAGGAGGTAAATAGAATTTTAGAAAAGGCAGATATGATAGAACTCTGGAGAAAACCGAATGGGGATAAAAAGGAATATACTTTCTTCTCAGTGGTACATGGCACATACTCAAAAATTGACAATGTACTAGGGCATAAAAACCTCACAATCCAGTGCAGAAAGGCAGAAGTAATCAAAGCACACTTTTCAAATCATGATGCAATAAGAAATATTTGTAACAAAGAACCATGGAAAAATAAGCTAAAAATTAATTGGAAACTAAATAATCTAATTCTAAGGAATGAGTGAGCCAAAGAACAAATCAGAGAAACAATTAATAACTTCATTCAAGAGAATCACAATAATGAAACAACATACCAAAACTTATGGGATGCAGCAAAAGCAGTTCTTAGGGGAAGTTTTATATCCCTAAATACTTACATGAATAAAATAGGAAAAAAGGGGATCAATGATCTTGGCATACAGCTGAAAAAGCTAGAAAAAGAACAAATTGAAAATCCCCAATTAAATACCAAATTAGAAATACTGAAAATCAAAGGAGAGATTAATAAAATTGAAACGAAGAAAACTGTTGAATTAATAAATAAAACGAAGAGCTGGTTTTATTAAAAAAACCAATAAAATTGATAAACCTTTGGTCAATTTGATTAAAACAAAGAAAGAAGTAAATCCAATTGCAAGTATCAAAAATGAAAAGGGTGAGTTCACCTCTAATGAAGAGGAAATCAAAACAATAATTAGGAATTATTTTGCCCGATTGTATGCCCATAAATTTGACAACCTTAGAGATATGGAGGAATATCTATAAAAACATAAACTCCCCAGGTAAACAGAAAAGGAAGTAAAATGTTTATTTTTTTAAATTTTATTAAGTAAAATTTTTAAATAATACCATCTCAGAAAAAGAAATTGAGCATGCCATCAGTGAACTCCTTAGGAAAAAATCTCCAGGGCCAGATGGTTTTACATGTGAATTCTATCAAACATTTAAAGAAAAACTAATTCCAATACTTTGTAGACTATTTGGGAAAATAGGTGAAGAAGGAGTCCTACCAAACTCTTTTTATGAAACAAATATGGTACTAATACCCAAACCAGGTAAAGTCAAAACTGAGAAAGAAAATTATAGACCAATTTCTCTAATAAATATTGATGCAAAAATTTTAAATAAAATATTAGCAAAAAGATTGCAGCAACTTATCATGAGAATAATACACTATGACCAGGTAGGATTTATTCCAGGAATGCAAGGCTGGTTCAACATTAGGAAAATTATTAGCATAATTGACTATATCAACAACAGAACTAGCAGAAACCATATGATCATCTCAACAGATGCAGAAAAAGCCTTTGACAAAATGCAACACCCATTCCTATTAAAAACACTAGAAAGCATAGGAATAAATGGAACCTTCCTTAAAATTATAAATAGTATCTACCTAAAACCATCAACAAGCATTAATTGTAATGGGAATAAGCTAGATGCATTCCCAATAAGATCAGGTGTGAAACAAGGTTGGCCATTATCACCCCTACTATTCAATTTGGTAGTAGAAAAGTTAGCTGTAGCAATGAAAGAAGAAAAAGAAATTGAAGGAATTAGAATAGGAAAAGAAGAAACTAAAATATCACTTTTTGCAGATGATATAATGATTTATTTAGAGAATCCTGGAGAATCAATTAAAAAACTACTCGAAATAATAAACAACTTTAGCAAAGTTGCAGGATATAAAATAAACGCACAGAAATCCTCAGCATTCCTATACATTACTGACAAAGCCCAACAGCAAGAGATAGAAAGAGAAATTCCACTCAAAGTTACTGTAGACAGTATAAAATATTTGGGAGTCTATCTGCCAAGATAAACCCAGGGCCTATATGAACATAACTATGAAACACTTTTCACGTGAATAAAGTCAGATCTAAATAAATGGAAAAATATCAGTTGCTCATGGTTAAGCTGAGCTAATATAATAAAAGTGACAATTTTTCCTAAATTAATCTATCTATTCAGAGCCATACCAATCGAACTACCAAAAAATTATTTTACTGAGCTGGAGAAAATATTACCAAAATTCATCTGGAAAAACAAGAGGTCTAGAATATCTAGGGTATTAATGAAAAGAAATGCTAGAGAAGGTGGCCTAGCCATACCAGATATTAAGCTGTACTACAGAGCAGCAGTCGCCAAAACTACCTGATACTGGCTAAGAAACAGAGGTGTGGATCAGTGGAATAGGATAGGAATACAGGATGGAGAAGTCAACCACTATAGCAATCTACTCTGATAAACCCAAAGAGGCCAGTTTCTGGGATAATAATTCACTATTTCACAAAAACTTTAAAATGGTAAGGGCAGAAACTGGGCATAGACCAATATCTTACACCATATACCAAAATAAAGTCAAAATGGGTTCATGATTTAGGAGTAAAAGCTGATACTATAAGTAATTTGGGAGAGCAAGGAATAGTTTACTTATCAGATTTATGGAAAAGAAAAGAATTCATGGACCAACAAGAGATAGAGAACATTATAAAAAGCAAAATGGATAATTTTGATTATATTAAATTGAAATGTTTTTGTACAAAAAAAGCCAATGCACAAAATTAGGAGGGAAGCAGAAAAATGGTAGAAAATCTTTGCAACTAGTATCTCTGATAAAGGCCTCATTTCTAAAATATACAGGGAGCTGAGCCAAATTTATAGGAATCCAAGTCATTCCCCAATTGAGAAATGGTCAAAGGATATGAACAGGCAGTTTTCAGAGGAAGAAATTGAAGCTATCTATAGGCATATGAAAAAATTCTCTAAATCCCTACTGATTAGAGAAATGCAAATCAAAACAACTTTTAGATTCCACATGTCTCCTGTGAGATTGGCTAAAATAACAAAACAGGAAAATGATAAATGCTGGAGAGGATGTGGGAAAATTGCAACATTGTTACATTAATGGTGGAGTTGTGAGATGATCCAGCCATTTTGGAGAGTAATTTGGAAGTACGCCCAAAGGGCTATAAAAATGTTCATACCCTTTGACGCAGCAATACCACTTCTGGGGTTGTATCCCAAAGAAACCACACAAGCAGGAAAAGGACCCATACGTACAAAAGTATTTATAGTGGCTCTTTTTGTGGTAGCCAAGAATTGGAAATCAAAGGGATGCCCATCAATTGGGGAATGGCTAAACAAGCTGTGGTATATGAAGGTAACGGAATACTATTGTGCTATAAGAAATGGGGATGATACTGACTTCATAACAACCTGTCAAAACCTACACGACCTAATGCTCAGTGAGCAGAGCAGAGCCCGGAGAACATTATACACAAGCACAGATATATTGATTCCATGAGGACCAACCGAAACAGACTTTGCTCTTCTCAGCAACACAAGGTACAAAGACAACTCCAAAGGACTCACGATGGAGAATGCTATCTACATCCAGAGAAATAACTATGAAGTTTGAATGCAGATTGAGGCACACTTCATGTTCGCCTTTTCCCTTCCTTTTTTTTCTTCTCTTTTGTTTTTGTTTTTGGGGGTTTTTTGGTTCTGTTTCTTCTTTCTCATGATTCATTCCATTGGTCATAATTTTTCTCCACAACTTGCCTAGTGTATAAATTAATTCAATGCGAAGCTATAAGTGGTAGTTATATGAGATTCCGTGCCATCTTGGGGAGGGAGGGGAGAAAATCTTGAACTCAAAATTATGTAGAACTGTGTGTTGTAAACTAAAAATAAAAAAATAAAATAAAAAAAAATTAAAAAAAGGTTTTAGGAGTTAGAAATATCATCTTTCCATGTAGGAATGTAAACAAAACAGTTCAACTTTTGTAAGTCCCTTATGATTTCTCTTTCTTGTTTACCTTTTCATGCTTCTCTTGATTCTTGTATTTGAAAGTTAAATTTTCTATTCAGCTCTGGTCATTTTTTCGAGAATGCTTGAAAATCCTCTATTTTATTGAAATTTTTTTTTCTGGAGTACTGTACTTAGTTTTTCGAGGTAGGTGATTCTTGGTTTTAATCCTAGCTGTTTTGACCCCTGGAATATCATATTCCAAGCCCTTTGATCCTTTATTGTACAAGCTGCTAGATCTTGTGTTATCCTCATTGTTTTTCCACAATACTTGAATTGTTTCTTTCTGGTTGCTTGAAATATTTTCTCCTTGAACTGAGAACTCTGGAATTTGGAGACAATATTCCTAGGAGTTTTCTTTTTGGGATCTTTTTAAGACACCTGCTGTGTTTCTTTTGGCATTTGTGTGGTGAGAAGTCTGATAACTGTGATTCTCCTCAACACCTGTTCTGTCCTGGTGCCACCCAGGCTGGGCTGCACTTCACTCCCAGCATGGTGTGATAGACCATTCCCAGTGACCATCCCGGACATCTTGAGCTGGAGACCTGCTTCCCTCTCTTATTTCATGGGATCTATAACTCTAGAATTTGGTCAAAGCCATTTTACAGGTGTTGGAGGGATTGGCGGGGAGTTTTCTAGTAGCCATCTTGACTCTGCCCTCCTATTTGTTTTCACCAGTTCTTGTCTCTGATGTTTCTACTACTCAAATATCCTTAATTATCTGCTATTTCTTACATTAAAAAATCCATTACTCTTACCTAGGTATTCAAGACACAAGACACAATACAGTCTGGCTCCATGTTTATTCCATCCATTAGATCTTATTACTCCCCAACAAAAATGGAATTTATCCCATTCCCTGAATGCATTTTTAATCTATGATACTGTTCATGGCATCCATAGACTTAGAATTTAGTAGTGTACCTCTGCCCTCCATCCAGCTCTTCCATTTAAGAATAATTCTTAAGATTGCAGCAACTTATCGCGAGAATGATACGCTACAACCAAGTAGGATTTATTCTAGGAATGCAAGGCTGGTTGAATATTAGGAAAACTATCAACATAATTGATCATATCAACAACAGAACTAGCAGAAACCATATGATCATCTCAATAGATTCAGAAAAAGCCTTTGACAAAATACAACACATATTCCTATTAAAAATACTAGAAAGCATAGGAATAAATGGAGCCTTCCTTAAAATTATAAATAGCATCTAACTAACACCATCAACAAGCATTGTTTGTAATGGGAATAAGCTAGATGCATTCTCAATAAGACCAGGGGTGAAACAAGGATGTCCATTATCACTTCAATTATTCAATTTGGTACTAGAAATGTTAACTGTAGCAATAAGAGAAGAAAAAGAAATTGAATGAATTAGAATAGGCAAAGAAGAAATTAAATTATCACTTTTTGCAGATGATATGATGATTTATTTAGAATATCCTGGACAATTAAGTAAAAAAAAAATGCTTGAAATTATAAAAAAAATTAGCCAAGTTGCAAGATATAAATTAAAGTCATATAAATTCTCAGCATTCCTAAACATTACTAACAAAGCCCAGCAGGAAGACATAGAAAGAGAAATCCCATTTAAAGTTACTGTAGACACTGTAAAATAGGTGGGAGTCTATCTGCCAACACAAACCCAGGGCCTATATGAACATAATTATGAAACACTATTCACACAAATAAAGTCAGATCTAAATAAATGGAAAAAATATCAGTTTCTCCTGGTTAGGCTGTGCAAATATAATGAAAATGACAATTTTACCTAAATTAATTTATTTATTCGGCACCATACCAATTGAAATACCAAAAATTATTTTACAGAGCTGAATAAAATATTAACAAAATTCATCTGGAAGAACAAGAGTTCTAGAATATCTAGGGAATTAATGAAAAGAAATGCTAGGCAAGGTGGCCTAGCCATACCACATATTAAACTGTACTATAAAGCAGCAGTCATCAAAACTACCAGGTACCGGCTAAGAAACAAAGTCATGGATCAGTGGAATAGGTTATGTAGCCAAGATGTAGTAGTCAATGACTATAGCAATCTACTCACTGACAAACCCCAAGAATCCAGGTTCTGTGCTAAGAATTCACTATTTCACAAAAATTGCTGGGAAAATTGGAAAATGGTAGGGCAGAAACTGGGCATAGACCAATATCTTACACTATATACCAACAGAAAGTCAAATGGGTTCATGAATTAGTAATACAGGCTGACACTATAAGCAATTTGTGAGACCAAGGAATAGTTTACCTGTCAGATTTATGGCAAAGCAAAGAATTCATAACACAACAAGAGATAGAGAGCATTACAAAATGCAAAATAGATAATTTTGATTATGCTAAATGGAAAAGTTTTGTATAAACTAAGCCAATGCAACAAAGATTTTGAGGGAAGCAGAAAATTGGGAGAAAATCTTTACAACTAGATTCTCTATTAAAGGACTCATTTGTAAAATATACAGGTAACTGAGCCAAATTTATAGGAATCCAAGTGATTCCCCAATTGAGAAATGGTCAAAGGATATGAACAGGCAGTTTTCAGGGGAAGAAGATAAAGATATCTATGGGCATATGAAAAAATGCTTTAAATAACTACTGATTAGAGAAATGCAAATCAAAACAACTCTTAGGTACCACATCTCTCCTGTCAGATTGGCTAAAATGACAAAACAGGAAAATGATAAACACTAGTGAGCATGTGGGACAATTAGAACACTGTTTCATTGCTGGTGGAGTTATGAACTGATCTAGTCATTCTGGGGAGCAATTTGAAACTATGACCAAAGGATTATTAAAATGTGCATAGCCTTTGACAAAGAAATACCACTTCTAGAGTTGTATCCCAAAGAGATCACACAAGTGGGAAGAGGACCCATATGTACAGAAATATTCATAGCAGCTCTTTTTTTAGTACCAAAGAATTGGAAATCAAGGGCATGCCCATAAATTGGGGAATGGCAGTACAAGTTGTGAAATATGAATGTAATGGAATACTATTGTGCAATAAGAAAAGGGGAAGATACAGACTTCATAAAAACCTGGAGTGGGTGAGCCAAGATGGCAGCTGGAAAGCAGGAACTTGCCTAGGGCTCTCCCCCAGGACCCTCCAAACACCAATAAAAATGGCTCTGAACAAATTCTAGAACTGCAGAACCCATGGAATAGCAGAGGGAAGCAGGGCTCCAGCCCAGGACAGCCCGGATGGTGGCTGGGTAAGGTCTACTGTGCATGGAGCTGGGAGCACAGCAGAGCAGAGACCAGCATGGGCTGCACCCAGATCATCCAGAAGGGAAGCCAGGCGGAACAGGCCCTAGCACCCTGAATCAGTTAGCTGTGGCAGTTACCAGACTTCTCAACACACAAACACCAAAGACAACAGAGAAGGTTAATGGGAAAAACTGCGTGGTACACTGTGAAAAGAATTTGCAGTTCATCCACAGAGGGCACAGAGTGAGTTGAATATGAAGGGATGATATCTAAAAAAATAAAATAACGTTAAGGGATGAGAGGGGAATATATTGAGAGAGGGAGAAAGGGAAAGACAGAATGGGGTAAATTATCTTGCATAATAGTGGCAAGAAAAAGCAGTTTTGTTGGAAGGGAAAAGGGGGCAGGTGAGGGGAAATGAGTGAATATTGCCCTCATCGGATTTGACCTGAGCAGAAAATAACATACACACTCATTTGGGCATCTTACCCTCAGGAAAGAAGGAGGAAGGAGATAAAAAGGGGGGAAGATAAAAGGGAGGGCAGATGGGGGAGGAGGTAATCAAAAGCAAACACTTTTGAAAAGGGACAGGGTCAATGGGGAAAATTTAATAAAGGGGGAAAGGACAGGAAGGAACAAAATATAGTTAGTCTTTCACAACATGAGTATTGTGGAAGGGTTTTGCATAATGATACACATGTGGCCTATGTTGAATTGCTTGCCTTCTTAAGGAGGGTGTGTGGGGAGGGAAGAGGGGAGGGAGTTTGGAACTCAAACTTTTAAAAGCAGATGTTCAAAAAAAAATGTCTTTTCATCTAACTAGGAAATAAGATATACAGGCAATGGCACATAGAAATCTATCTTGTCCTACAAGAAAGTAAGGGAAAAAGTGATGGGGGGTGAGGTGACAGAAGAGGGGGCTAACTGGGGAACAGGGTAACCAGAATATATGCCATCTTGAAGAGGGGGGAGGGTAGAAATGGGGAGAAAACTTGTAATTCAAACTCTTGTGAAAATCAATGCTGAAAACTAAAATATTAAATAAATAGCTTTAAACATAAAAAATAATAACCTGGAAAAATCTACATAATATAATGCTGAATGAGCTAGGAGAACGTTATACACAACCACAGGTATATGTATTCTGTGATGACTAACCTTGATAGACTTTGCTCTCCTCAAAAATACAAGGTTCAAATACAACTCCTAATAACTCATGATGGAGAGAGCTACATCCAGAGAAAGAACTATGGAGTCTGAATGGAGATTGAGGCAAACTGTTTTCTCTCCTTTTTTTCCTTTGTTTTTTTTCCTCTTTTGTATTTGGTTCTATTTTTTTTTTTTGGTTTTGTTTCTTCTTTCTCATAATTCATTTTGTTGGTCATGATTCTTCTTTACAACTTGACTTGTGTAAATAAGTTCAATGCGAAGTTATATGTAGAAGATATATTGGATTCCATGCTGTCTTGGGGAGGGAGGGGAAGAAAATCTGGAACTCAAAATCATGTGGAACTGAGTGTTGTAAACTAAAACTAAAAAATCTTAATAAAAAAATATTCTTCCTTTCGTAGTCCAGCTTAAGTACTACTTTTTCCAAGAAGCCTTCTCTCATTTATCAATTTGAAAATTATCTCGTTACCCCAAAAATGCTAAAAACACTTGATTAACTCTTGATTAATTTAGTGACATAATTTGGAGGGTTTATGCTATATTTTAGATCTTTAAATAATTTTTAACTTACTTGAGTGTAGGTACCATATCTTATACTTTTCTAAATTAATGTTATTGTTTTCAATTAACAAAAATATATTCTGTCTCCCTGCTGTCCTCCATTGTAAAAAAAGAAAATAAAGACAAAAAAAAATAAGCTTTGTAAGAAATAAGCACATTCAAGGACAGGAAGTTCCAGCATTAGAAATGTTCGGAAAATACATGTCACATGTGTACCCTGAGTCTATCACTTTTCTGTCAGGAGGTAGGTAAATGTCCTTCATCACTTCATCTCTGGGTTTCTGGAATTGCAATTGGTCATAACATCAGAGTTCTTAAGTGCATTGTGGAATTCTTTGTCTTTATGATGTCATTTTATAAATTTTTCTCATAATGCTTCTCATTTTATTCAGCAGAAGTTCATTCAGTTCTTCCTAGGTCTTCTTCATTCATTCTTGTCTAACCCTATCTGCATGTAACAAAGTATCATATACATGGTATAGAAGAAGGGGAACTGGGGAAAAGATAGCTAGAACCAAAGAAATGAAACTCTAATCCCCTATTGCCTGTCATGAAATTTCAGAGATAAACAAATTATGGTTTTGTCTTTATTTCAGAGTCTCAGTGTAGGGAAGGCATAGTGATAAAGGTGGCTATCTCTAAGGAAGACGGAAGGGGAGAAAAGAAGAAAAAGTAACTTTACATGAAAATTTTACTACATATTTAAAAGGAGTAGCAAGTTGTACATAATAGATTTGCACTTTCATGTACTATCATCTTTTTTATTATTATACTATATTATGGAAATGCTTGTTTTATTCTATAAATTAAAAAAATATTTTTAAAGTAATAATAAAGGGGAAATACCATGACATAGAGTCTCAAGACTCAAGTTGGACATAGAGCTTTGCTTCTCGTTGGCAGGAAGTTATCCTACCTTTCTTAGTTTCTTCATTTGTAAATGACAGAGTTGGGCTAGAAATTTTTTTCAGAATTCTTTCAAAATATTTTTCCTCTGCAATTTATTTCTCCTCAGGAAATCTAGATATTCAAAACCTATGCAGAGTGTTTTTTATTATTGTTTAAAGTAATTCCAGGGAAGTAGAAGAATAAATGTCTGGGACACAGTAAACTGAAGACAGAAGGTCGAAGGAAGAGTCCCCTGGATGAAAATGGTCTCTAATGTTGCTAAATGGCAGTAGGCACTGTTGAAAGCTATTAAGTAAAAGAGACTAGAGAACCTTAAAGACTAGGGTAAGACATGTTAATTTAATAGAAGTGTCAACAGGAATTTATGGCAAAGTTCTAAGAAGAGGAAATCTCCAATGAAAATAACATTTTTAGATGATGAGGGGAAAAAATAAACAACAGCAACAACTCTTTTACAGTGTTAATTTAATGCTGTGGGAACAGAGAGGAATACATCAACCTGAAATACTTTCCCAAGTTGTTTATTAGGATTTGAAGGTGATGGCTGCAAAATTTTAAAATGGACTTTTGAGAAAGCTGAATGTAAATTTACATGCACACACAAGTTGAACTTTTATTTTTCAGCATGGTACAGAGGTAACCATGGCTCCAGAGTGTTCAAGGCCAGAACAAATAGCTTTCTAAGTTCTCAAGGTGTATAATATGACTTTGGTGACAGACAGGGTCCCTGTCATTAGTGAACCAATCTGGTCAAGTTTTAAGAGGCTAGTCATCAGAAGTGATGATACTGAGTCAGGCTTATTTTAAGTTAGTCCAATGATCACACTAAAAGGTTAGAATGCAAAGAGATAGGTTCTCATGGTCTTTAAATTACAATATAATTTACTTTGCTGCTAAGAAGAGATTAAAACAATTCAGTTTCCAAAGTTATAAAGGATGCTTACTCAGATGAAACTCTACCACACTTCACCTCTCAGGCACTAGGAAAACACACCATTGAAGTTTAGGAAGGTGTTTCATATGATGCAGTAAAATTTTCAATACCATAACCCTAGGATATCCCTTTCATGCCTCAGACAGAAAGACAAATCCCCTTTCTGTGTCCTTAAAGGACTAGAGCAGACTACATGCTCCTTTGTACTTAGGAGCTGCTTTGTTCTTTGTATTTGTAGTACCAGCACATTGAAGATAATTAATAAATAATTGTTGTTTGATATATAAAATAAGCGTTATGCCCATCATGACTATATGTGTGCATATTATATATATGTATACACACATATATATAACATATGTTTATATATAATATGTATGTATGTGTATATATATGTGTATATATATGTATATATGTATACACACACACACACATATATATATATATATATTTGCAACAAAGACCATTGAAGACCATTTACCAAAGTAAAGGTGTTTTGGAATCTGTGTTGGTGGAGAGTGTACCACTCACCAGTGGAACCATAGACCATCAGAATACTAAAAATAAGTATAGAAACAGAGAAGAGAGAAGAAAAGTTTTAAAGAATATTAGCTATGATTGTAAACAGAAATATTATATAATGGAAAGAGATGTTAAGTGAGACTAGAATAACAACAGTAATGTACATGCTCAGATAGTTATTATAAGTAATTGGTATGTATACTAATAATTCAATGTGTGCTTTTGTAGAGCTTCAAAGAAAGTGGAAAGTTACTTTTGAACAGATGTTTGGGGGATATCCAGGAGCGTTGGGTGTTTTGACTCTATCATGCATTAAGTAGCTAGTATTTTTTAATAGTCAGGAGCCTCTAATTAGAATACAATGAGAACAGAACAACAACACAAGATAAAATCTTGTGTCTAAGCATATGGCTAGATTGGGGGAAGAAAAAACTAACTGAAACCAACCCAATAAAGTCAAAGGAGAAATACCTGTGAAAGAGTCTAAATACTAAGTGCACTATATACATACATACATATATACATATATACATATATATATATATATATATATATATATATATATATATATATAATTTTTTTAAGAAGCCAGAAACGTTATTGTTTTATCCTACTATGCTACCATCAAAATCAACTTGAACATACTTGGATACTTGTAATTATTGGATTTTTATGTTATTGAAAAAAACCCTTGGTATTCTATGAATTTGCTGTTGCTGTGGTCTGAACTTAAACTTTCACTGTTAAAGGGAACTCCTGGTAAGAAATTATCAGTTCTCTACCAAAGAAGATCTGAAATTATTCTGTGCATTATGGTTTTAGAGAGTTTCTAGAGGACATTGAGGGCATACATCCCAGTACTACCCTGCCAGCATACATCAGAGGAAAAACAGGGCTCTAGGTCCCTCTGCCTCTGAGAACAGCTCTACAATCAATCAGTCATCTTTTATTAAATTCCTCCTATATGCCAGGAACTATGGTAAGTACTGTAGATACAAAGAGAGGCAAAAGACAGTCCTTTTCCTCAAGGAGCTTATAATGTAACGAATTATAAACCATGTGACTGCCCTTCTCATTTTCTTTGAAGTCAGAATTTTCAAAATGGCCAAGAATGAATAAAATATTCCTACATGGACTTCTACCTTTGTACTATGTTGCATATTTGGTAGTTTAGATGGTGGCAACATGGAATTGTGGAACAAACATTGGCTCTAGAGTCAAGGATCTTCATTGAATCTCAAGTTTACTGGTGACCTTGGGGAAGTGGCATTTATTTATTGGGTAATTGGTTTTATTTCTCTTATTTATAAACTTGGGGTGAGGGATTAGGTGACTTCTAATGTAATTGAATAATAGATCAAGAGCTGGAAGGGATCACAAAGATGAACTAGTCCATCCCTCTCATTTTACAAATGAACCAATGCCCTTGTCACCATACTTAATAAATTTATCACCTACCTCATAAATGAATATGATGTATGTTAAATTCAACCTCAGACACTTATTAGCTATGTGATTCTGGCAAATTACTTAGCCTCTGTTTGCCTCAATTACCATATCTGTAAAATGAGAATAGTAATATAATTTACCTCCTAAGGCTGTTGTGAGAATGAAAAGAGATAATAATTATAAAGCACTTAGCACAGTGCCTGCCACATATGAAGCATTATATAAAATTTAGTTATTATTATTATTATTATTATTATTATTATTATTTCTATTATCCCCTTTGTGATCCACTCCAGAAATGTTCTCTCCTTACTCCCTCACCACCTCAAAAGCAGGGAGAAAGGTTGAAACCCTCATGTTCTCCTCTTCTCTAAATTGCTAACAACTCATTCAAAGGCCATCTCTATTCAATCCTTTTCCCATTTGAGAAACTTACTTCTGCACTTTCTTACCACTTGTGATATTGATTTATTATTTAGATTTAAAAAAATCCTCAAATAACAATTCAGCTCTTCCATTTATTCTTCTCCCATTTTTTTTCCTTTTAGATAATTTACTCAGACCATAATTTCTTTACCTAATGTCTATGGATAGATTTTAGGGGCTCCATGAACTTGAAATCTTTTAGTATTTTTGTAACTATTTCAATATAGCTAAACTTTTTTGTATGTATTTTAAATTTGAAACATTGTTCTGAGAAGAGATTCATTGTCTTTATGAGATCAACAAAGGGGTCCATTTTACAAAAAAACTGAAGAATTTCTGTCTTAAACTTTTTAACATATTACTACTCAGTTGCTTTTGTAACATCATTCAATCAATGTACAATTTTTGGTTCTTTCTGAAGAAAATCAAACAGATTTCTCTTCCCTTCAATTTTGACTCTGGAGCTATGATTCTATGAAATATCAAACATATTGTTCCATTCCGTTACTTCATCATCGTAGCTTCTTAAAAATATCATCATTATCATCCAAGATGGATCAGGCTTTATTGGGCTAGTAATTCCTGAATAGACCACCAGAAACAGACTAAATTGACTTTCCAATGACTAGACAAGCTAGGTACTGAGAGGATCATCCTAAGTCATTTGGGCAGTTGGTAATGATTTTTTGACAATGGAAACCCAGGCCTTGAATCAAGTATTTCTCCCTACTGTTTCTACAGATATAGTGGCTGTATTGGCAACCAAAAATGGGCTCCTTAGCACTTAGTCAACAAGTGCCCTTGACTAGTTTGGCTTTTTCCCCTGAACTGAATGCTGTTTGTATGCTGGACTGGAGTAAGCTTGTCGGCCCCTTCACCTTGCTTCCCTTGCTTAAGCTGATGGAAAGAACCTGTGCTTTCCCGGTCAACCCCTTCACCTTGCTTAAGCAGATTGAAAGAACCTGTGCTTTCCCAGGCGTACCTTACACCCCCGCAGAAGCTGGATGGTTAAAAGCAGCTCCCGTTGGAGCCAGAGGCTGCTACAGCCACAGCCACAGCTGAAGCAGGAGCTGCCAGTAGCAGAGCTGACCTACGGGAGGAAGCTGAACAAAGACTTCAGGCCAGTGGGTAATCTTTTTACCATAGAGGGGGAAGCATGATTTTGCTTTACGCAATCATGCTTCTCTGAAGCCTCCTGGTTACTCTTTCAAGGCGTACTTATTGGGCCTGGAAGCTTTTGATCAATATATCAAAATGGGGTTGCTGGTTCATGGGTTGGTTACTGTGGAGCCTAAATATATGTTTTGATTCTTCTGCCTTCTACTTTGAGAGTTTCTTATATCCGGCGGTTCCGAACCTTTCAGACATGTTTATGATCCTCTTTGAGATTATAAACTCTGCCCTCCTATTACAAGTGATAGAAAAAGATGTTGAGGTGCTAAAAATTATCATTTTTAGATCATCTTCAAGTATTAATTTAACTGCTTGTACTAAAAATATGTCAGATTAAAAAAATCCTTTTGACACAATTTTAGGAAATGCAAGTCAATGTGTAATTAATCTTGGGATGATAAATGATGAGCAGCATTGTTTGCTTTTTTAAAATTTTTTGGAATTTTTTCATATATTTTTTATTTTTTTAAAATTTTTTAAATTTAAATTTTCAAAACAAACACAAAATATGTTCATATGTCCTCTGACATGATTTTAACTTGTGTATAAGAGAGATTCTCTTATTTTTTCGGTGGCATTTGTTAGCTAAATGGTGCTCTGATGCTTAAGTTTTAAAAGAAAGAACTCAAAAATGAAAACTGAAAGGGAGTGAGTTATGGCTATGTTTGTGTCCATTTAGGGTGGTCTGTATAAGGAAGAAAAGTTAACATCTTGAGTTGACTTCTACAGGCAGGAGTTTTATAAATCTCTTTCTTCTCTAACTCTTATCCTTCAAATGAAGGCATAAAGTCTTCTATAGTCACTCCCCTTTTCCCATAGAGTGTGATTTGTTGTTGTTTTTTGTTTGTTTTAAATTTCCAATTGAATTAAATACTTTAAAAGAAAATCACATAGTTTCACATACAATCCTCATTTTATTTTTTACATTTTGTTAAGTTCAGAATTTTAGAAAAGAATACCTAGAACATGCTCTTTTGTTGTTTGCTGTCTATGAAGAAAATCTGGTTTGGTAACAAACTAGCAAATAAGCTTTGAGCACGGAAGTTCCAAAGAATCCAAACATGCAGGCTGTCTCAGGGACCAGGAATTTCAGGGAAGGATCTAGAAGGCATACATGCTTGAAAATTCATTAATCAGGGGACTTTGTTGTTGTTGAGTCATTTTCCATTGTGTCTAACAGTTATAAGTCCATTTGTAATTTTCTTGACAAAGATGCTAGAGTGGCTTGCCATTTCCTTCTCCAGCTCATTTTACAGATGAGGAACTGAAACAAACAACATTAAGTGACTTGCCCTGGGTCAAACATCTCTGAGGTTGGATTTGAACTCATAAATTTGAGTATTTCTGCTTCCAAGTCCAGTGCTCTATCTATTTTCCCACCTAACTGTCCAATCAGCAGAGTTCAGAGAGAAGTTAAAAGCAAAAAGTCTTAGGTCAATGCCAATTAGGGGAACTTTGCCTTTTGCCCAAAGAAATTTTGCCTTTAACTTCTCTTTCTCTTTCTCTTCCTTCCTTCATTCCTTCCTTCCTTTCTTTTTCTTTCTTTCCTTCTCTTTCTCTCTGTCTTCCTTCCTTCCTTCCTTCCTTTTTTCTTTCTTTCTCTCTCTCTCTCTCTCTCTCTCTCTCTCTCTCTCTCTCTCTCTCTCTCTCTCTCTCTCTCTCTCTTTCTTTCTGTTTTCAATGTTCACTTCCACAAGATTTTGAGTTCCAAATTTTCTACCCATCTCTCCCCTCCCCCACTGCAGGACGGCATGCATTCTGATTACCCCTTCCTGCAAGCTGCCCTCCCTTCTATCACTGCGTTCTCTTATCCCCTTTCCCTTCTATACCCCATTGCCTGTGTATGTTATTTCCTAGTTGCATGTAAAACAATTTTTACCATTCCCTTTTTCAAAACTCTGAATTCCAAATTCTCTCCCATTCTGCCTCTCCAACCACCCTCAATGAGGGGGCAAGCAATTTGATATAAGTTTTACATGTGCAGTCATGCAAAACACTTCTATAATAGTCATGTTGTGAAAGGCTAACTATATTTCCCTCCATCCTATCCCCCTTATATTTTATTCTATCTTTTCACCCTATCCCTACTCAAAAGTGTTTGTTTCTGATTACCTGCTCCCCGAATCTGCCCTCCCTTTATTACTCCCTTCTTATAAACTTCTCCCTGCTTTCCTGTAGGGTAAGATAGATTTCCATACACAATTGAGTGTGTATGTTATTCCCTCTTTAAGCCAAATCCAATGAGAGTAAGGTTCACTCATTCCCCCTCACTTCCTCCCTCTTCCCCTCCACTGTAAAAGCTTTTTCTTGCCTCTTTTTAAAACTTTTTAATCATTTTTATTTAATATTTTAGTTTTGATTTCCCCAAGGTTTTGAGTAACAAATTTTCTCTTCATTTCTACACTCGCCTGGACTCCAAGATGGCATATATTCTGATTGCCCCATTCCCCAGTCAGCCCTCTCTTCTGTCACCCCACTCCCCCTCATCTCTTTTCCCCTTACCTTCTTGTAGGGCAGGATTGATTTCTATGCCCCATTCTCTATGTATCTTATTTCCCAGTAGCATGCAAAACAACTTTCTTTTTGAGCATCTCCATTTAAAATTTTGAGTTCCAAATTCTCTCCCCTCTTCCCTTCCCACACACCCTCCCTAAGAAGTCAAGCAATTCAAAATAGGCCATACATGTATCATTATGTAAAACACTTCCACGATACTCATGTTGTGAAAGACTAACTACATTTCCCCCCATCCTATCATGTCCCCCTTATTCAATTTTCTCCCTTTACCCTCTGCCTTTTCAAAAGTGTTTACTTTTAATTACCTTATCCTGCTATTTGCCCTCCCTTCTATTAGCCCCCATTTTTATCCCCTTCCCACTACTTTCCAGTGGGGTAAGATACTCAATTGAGTTTGTATGTTATTCCTTCCATAAGCCAAATCTGATGAAAGCAAGATTCGCTCATTCCCCCTCACCTTCCCCCTCTACCCTTCCAACCAAACTGCTTTTTCTTGCCACTTTTATGAGATAATTTACCCCATTCTATCTCTCCCTTCCTCCCTCTATCAATATATTCCTCTCTCACCACTTAATTTTATTTTTTTATTTTAGATATTATACCTTCACATTCAACTCACCCTGTGCCCTCTATCTACATATACGTATTTTGCCTTCAACTACCCTAATACTGAGAAAGGTTTCATGAATTATGCACATCATCTTTACATGGAGGAATGTAAACAAAATGGTTCAACTTCAGTAACTTCATTATTATTTCTCTTTTTTTTGTTTATCTTTTCATGTTTCTCTTGATTCTTGTATTTGAAAGTCAAATTTTCTATTCAGCTATGGTCTTTTCATTGAGAAAGCTTGAAAGTCCTTTATTTTATTGAAAAAAAACATATTTTGCCTTGGAGTATTATACTCAGTTTTGCTGGGTAGGTGATTCTTGGTTTTAATCCTAACTCCTTTAACCTCTGAAATATCATATTCCAAGCCCTTTGATCTCTTAATGTAGAAGTTGGTAGATCTTGTGTCATCCTGATTGTGTTTCCACCATACTGAAATTGTTTCATTCTTGCTGCTTCCAGTATTTTCTCTTTGACCTAGGAACTCTGGAATTTGGTGACAATATTCCTAGAAGTTTTCTTTTTAGGATCTTTTTCAACAGGTGATTGGTGTATTCTTTCAATTTCTATTTTACCTTCTGGTTCTAGAATATCAGGGCAGTTCTCCTTGATAATTTCTTGAAAGTTGAGTTCTAGGCTCTTTTTTGATCGTGGCTTTCTGATATTCCAATAATTTTTAAAGTCTTTCTCCTGGATCTATTTTCCAGGTCACTTGTTTTTCCAATGACATATTTGATGTTGTCTTCTATTTTTTTCATTCTTTTGGTTTTGTTTTATACCTTCTTGATTTCTCACAAATTAATTAGCTTCTAATTTTTAAGGAATTATTTTCTGTTTTTTGTCTACACTATTTTCCCTTTCCTTTTTTTTTGTTATTTTTAGTTTACAACACTCAGGTCTACATAATTTTGAGTTCCAGATTTTCTTCCATCCCTCCCCCCCCCCTTCCTCCCCAAGATGGCATGGAATCCCATATATCTTCCATGTATAACTTCTCATTGAATTAATTTACATTCTAGTCAAGTTATGGAGAAGCATTATGACCAATGGAATGGATCATGAGAAAGAAGAAACAGAACCAAAAAAACCCTGAAAAACAAAAACAAAAGAGAAAAAAAGGGATCAAAAGAAGGTGAGCATGAAGTGTGCCTCAATCTGCATTCATACTTCATAGTTCTTTCTCTGAATGTAGATAGTATTCTCCATCGTGAGTCCTTTGGAGTTGTCTTTGCACCTTGTGTTGCTAAGAAAGCAAAGTCTGTCAGGGTTACTTCTCACAGAATCAAATATTTCTGTGGTTGTGTATAAAGTTCTCCTGGCTCTGCTCCACTCACTCAGCATTATGTCGTGTAGGTTTTTCAGCTTGTTATGAAGTCCGTATCATCCCCATTTCTTATAACATAATATAGTCTTCCATTAACTTCATATACCACAGTTTGTTCAGCCATTCCCCAATGGATGGGCATCAGTTTGATTTCTGATCCTTAGCTACCATGGAAAGAGGTCCTATAAATATTTTTGTACATATGGGTCCTTTTCCCACTTGTGTGATCTCCTTGGGATACAACCCTAGAAGTGGTATTGCTGGGTCAAAGGGTATGAACATTTTTATAGACCTTTGGGCATAGTTCCAAATTGCTTTCCAAAATGGCTGGATCAGTTCACAACTCCACCAGCAATGTAACAATGTTCCAATTATCCCACATTCTCTCCAGTATCATTATAGCCAATCTGACAGGAGAGATGTGGTACCTAAGAGTTGTTTTGATTTGCATTTCTCTAATCAGTAGTGATTTCGAGCATAATTTCATATGCCTATAGATATCTTTAATTTCCTCCTCTAAAAACCGCCTGCTCATATCCTTTGACCATTTCTCAATTGGGGAATGATTTGTATTCCTGTATATTTGGCTCAGTTCCCTGTATATTTTACAGATGAGGCCTTTATCAGAGACACTAGTTGTATAGACATTCTTCCAATTTTCTGCTTCCCTCCTAATCTTTGTTGCATTGGCTTTTTTTGTACAAAAAATTACTATTTAACAATCAAAATTATCCATTTCTCATTTTGTAATGGTCTCTCTCTCTTGTTGGGTCATGAATTCTTCTCTTTTCCATAAATCTGATGGGTAAACTATTCCTTACTCTCCCAAATTACTTAGTGTCAGCCTTTATTCCTAAATCATGAACACATTTTGACTTTATTTTGGTATATGGTGTAAGATATGGGTCTATGCCCAGTTTCTGCCCTACCATTTTCCAATTTTATCAGCAGTTTTTGTGAAATGGTGAATTCTTAGCCCGGAAGCTGGCCTCTTTGGGTTTATCGAAGAGTATATTGCTGTAGTCATTGACTTCCCCATCTTGTGTACCTATCCTAATTCCCTGATACACAACTCTGTTTCTTAGCCAGCACCAGGTAGTTTTGATAGCTGGTATGGCTAGGGCACATTCTCTACCGTTTCTTTTCATTAATACCCTAGATATTCTAGACCTCTTATTCTTCCAGATGAATTTTGTTATTATTTTATCCAGCTCAGTAAAATAATTTTTAGTAGTTCAATTGGTGTGGCACTGAATAGATAGATTAATTTAGGTAAAGTTGTCATTTTTATTATATTAGCTCAGCCTAACCAAAAGCAACTGATATTTTTCCATTTATTTAGATCCAACTTTATTCATGTGAAAAATGTTTCATAAATATGTTCATGTAGACCCTGGGTTTGTCTTGTGAGATAGACTCCCAAATATTTTGTTGTGTCTAGAGTAACATTGAATGGAATTTCTCTTTCTATCTCTTGCTGTTAGGCTTCATTAGTAATGTATAAGAATGCTGAGGATTTATGTGGGTTTATTTTATATCCTGCAACTTTGCTGAAGTTGTTTATTATTTCAATTCCTACACCTCGTGTTTCTAGTACCAAATTGAATAGTAGGAGTCATAATGGACATCCTTGTTTCACCCCTGATCTTATTGGGAATGCATCTAGCTTATCCCCATTACAAATAATGCTTGTTGATGGTTTTTGGTAGCTGCTATTTATAATTTTAAGGAAGGCTCCATTTATTCCTATGCTTTCTAGTGTTTTTAATACGAATGGATGTTACATTTTGTCAAAGGCTTTTTCTGCATCTATTGAGATAATCATATGGTTTCTGCTTGTTTTGTTGTTCATATGGTCAATTATGCTAATAGTTTTCCTAATATTCAACCAGCCTTGCATTCCTGGAATGAATCCTACCTGGTCATTGTGTTTTATTCTCCAAATAAGTGGCTGTAATCTTTTTGCTAATATTTTATTTAAATTTTTGCATCAATATTCACTATGGAAATTGGTCTATAATGTTTTTCTCTCCTTTGACTCTACATGGTTTGGGTATTATTACTATATTTGTGTCATAAAAAGAATTTGGTAGGACTCCTTCTTCACCTATTTTCCCAAATAATCTACAAAGTATACGAATTAATTGTTCTTTAAATGTTTGATAGAATTCACATGTAAAACCATCTTGCCTTGGAGATTTTTTCCTATGGCATTCATTGATGGCTTGCTCAATTTCTTTTTCTGAGATGGGGTTATTTAGAAATTTTACTTCCTCTTATGTTAACCTGGGAAATTTATGTTTTCGTAGATATTCACCCATATCTCTAAGGTTGTCAAATTTATGGGCATACAATTGGGCAAAATAATTCCTCATTATTGTTTTGGTTTCCTCTGCATTAGAGGTAAACTCACCCTTTTAATTTTTGATACTGGTAATTTAACTTTCTTTTTTTTTTACTCAAATTGACCAAAGGTTTATCAATTTTATTGTTTTTTTTTTCGTAAAACCAGCCATTTCTTTCATTTATTAATTCAATAGTTTTCTTGCTTTCAATTTTATCAATCTCTCCTGTGATTTTCATTATTTCTAATTTGGTATTTAATTGGGGATTTTCAATCTGTTCAATTTCTAGCTTTTTCAGTTGTTTGCCCAAATCATTGATCTCCTTTTCCCTATTTTATTCATGTAAGCATTAAGAGATATAAAAATTCCCCTAAGAACTGCTTTTGCTGCATCCCATAAGTTTTGGTATGTTGTCTTATTTTTGTCATTCTCTTGAATGAAGTTATTGTTTCTCTGATTTGTTCTTTGGCCCACTCATTCTTTAGAATTAGATTATTTAGTTTCCAATTAATTTTAGCTTATCTTCTGCTGCCTCTCATTGCTTCCACGGACTGCTGTCCTGTGTTGGGAGGCCTGGGGATGACCTCCAGTTATGGGGACCCAGCTTTCTCCCTGCCTGTCTCCCACTTTGGTTTCCCGTGCCACTTCGGCTTTGGTGCTGTCTGGAGCAGCTCCACATGCCGATTGCTCTCCCAGCCTGCAGATTTGTCCTTTCGGCCTTTCAGACTCTCCTGACTTGGAAATTTTCCTTACTCAGAGTGCTCACGGTTTCTAATTCTCCCAAATCTGCTCAGATTCACTTTTTTATAGGAATCTGACAGAACTTGTGAGAGAGCTCTGGTAAGACGTTGTTTTCATGTGGCCATCTTGGCTCCTCCCCCCCAAGGAATTATTTTCTTCAGTGATCTTTTGGACCTCCTTTTCTTTTTGGCCCATTTTTTTAAAAGAAATTCTTCTACTCATTGACTTGTTGGACCTCTTCTGTCATTTGGTCTATTCAATTTTTAAGGTGATATTTTCTTCAGTATTTTTGGGGTCTCTTTCATCAAGCTGTTGACTCATTTTTATTGATTTTCTTGCATTACTCTCATTTCCCTTCCCAAGTTTTACTCTACTTCTCTTATTTGATTTTCAAAATCCTCTCTGAGCTCATACATGGCCTGAAATCAACTCATATTTTTCTTGGAGGCTTTGTATGTAGGAATTTTGACTTTGTTGTCTTTTGCTCATTGTATGTTTTGATCTTCCTTGTTCCTAAACTATGATTTTAAAGTCTGAGTGTTTTCTGTTGTTTTCTCACATTCCCTGGCAATTACTTGACTTTTAAACACTTTGTTAAGGTAGGGCTCTGCTTATGTTGTGGAGGGTATATGACCCCAAGCTCCAGGGGTTTCATATAGCTGTTTTCAGAGATACTTCTAGGGACCTATAAGTCTGCAATTCTTCCAAGGTTGTATGATCTAAAGAAAGGTATTTACTCTTCACTTGGCCCATGCTCTGCTGGTGACCACAAGCACTCTTTATTTTTGCCCTGGCACCGTAAGGAGTGTTCCCTCTCTCCTGCTGCCACAAGCTCCGCAATGCTAGTGCTCCTCCTCACCCCAGGGCTGCCACCCAGGACTGAGACCTAGATCCAAGTATGGGAAAACCAACAGAATCCTGCCTCAGTGCCAGGAAAGAGATCCCTGTAATCTCCTTCTGATTGGTTGTTCGATCCCCTCACCATCTGTGGACTGAGAGCTCTGGAAGCAGTCACTGCAGCCACTATCACTGGCACCCCAACTGTGGGGTTGTGCTGGGACCAGAGCTGGTCTGTGCTCCTCTCTCACCCAGGTCCAGCAGATCTTTCCCACTGACCTTCAAAGTTGTCTTTGGCATTTGTGGGTTGAGAAGTCTGGAAACCACCTCAGCCACCAGCGATTCAGTCCCCTGAGACCTGCTCTAGGTTTGCTGAGGCCCAGTGTGCTGGCACAGCCTGAGCTGAACTGTGTTCCTCTTATAGCCTGCACAATTTGTTTTACTCTGTCCTTTTGTGAGCTCTGTAGCTCTAGAATTTGTTTTGCATTATTTTTACAAGAATTTGGAGGTTTTGTGGGGAGAGCTCCAGCAAGTCCTTGCTTTTACTCCATCATCTTGCCTCCAACTCTTCCACCATTATGTGTGTTTTGTCTGTGTGTGTGTGTGTGTGTGTGTGTGTGTGTGTGTGTGTGTGTGTAGTTACTATTTTCAGTCCAAGAGAGAATTCTTGGAATATGTGTGAAGAAAAGGAATGGTGAACCATGAAAAGTACTACAAATACCTGACCGCCACAGATGCTAACCTCTACCTCACTGGACAGAACTTGGAGAAAAGACTTTCACCACTTTGGGAACTGAAGCTTTACAAAAGATTAAATCTATAAGATTGTCTCTTTGATAGCTTCTTAGCCCCTGTTCTGTCACATTCTTTAAGGTAAAATGTCTCACTGAGTTGATAAATCCAAAGACTTAAGCTTCTGGCATAAGAACTCTCTACATAACCAAAACTACTGGGAAAACTAGAAAAACATATGACTAAAACTAAGCATAGACCAACATCTTAGACTCTATACCAAGATAAAGTCAAAATGATACGTGATTTAGATAAAAACAAAACAAAACTGATAGTATAACCAAACTAGGAGAGCAAAGAATAGTTTACCTGTCAGATCTATGGAAAAGGGAAGAATTTATGATAAAAGAAGAGATAGAGAACATTATGAAATGCAAAATGGATGATTTTGATGACATTAAATTGAAGAGTTTTTGCACAAAGCCAAAGCAAACAAGATTAAAAAGGAAACAGAAAGCTGGGAAACAATTTTTATAGGCAGTGCCTCTGATGAAGATTTCATTTCTAAGACATATAGAAAAATGAGTTGAATTTATAAGAATACAAGTCATTCCCCAATTGATAAATTGTCAGAGGATAAGAACAGGCAGTTTTCAGAGGAAGAAATTAAAGCTATCTATAATCATATGAAAAATGCTCTAAATCACTATGGATTAGAGAAATGCAAATCAAAACAACTCTGTGCTACCACATCACACCCATGAGTTTCGCTACCATGATAGAACAGGAAAATGATAAATGTTGGAGAAGACATGAGAAAATTGGAACATTAATGCATTATTGGTGGAGTTGTGAAGTGATCCAACCATTCTGGAGAACAATTTATAACTATGCACAAAGTTTATCGAATCGTGCATACCCATTGACCCAGCTTCTTGGTCCATATCCCAAAGTGATCATAAAAATTGGAAAAGTACCCACATGTACAACAATATTTATAGCAGCTCTTTTGCGGTGGACAGGAATTGGAAATTGAGGCGATGTCCATCAGTTAGAGAATGGTTGAACAAGTTGTGGCATATGAATGTAATGTAATACTATTGTGCTATAAGATATGTTGAGCAGGGGGCAGAGCCAAGGTGGCAGCTGGAAAGCAGGGAGTAGTGTGAGCTCCCCGCCGAGTCCCTGCAAAAACCTATAAAAAATGGCTCCGAACCAATTCTAGAACTGCAGAACCCACAAAACAGCAGAGGGAAGCAGGGCTCCAGCCCAAGACAGCCTGGATGGTCACTGGGTGAGGTCTATCCCGCACGGAGCTGGGAGCAGAGAGGAGCAGAGTGGAGCAGAGCCCAGTGTGAGTGGCGCAGACCAACTAGACCAGGAGCTGGGCAAAGTGTGCCCTAGCACCCTGAATCAGTGAGCTGCAGCAGTTACCAGACTTCTCAACCCACAAACACCAAAGACAACAGAGAAGGTTAGTAGGAAAAGCTGCAGGAATGGAAGGAGTTCGAGGTTTGGCTACCACCCCAGTGGCAACAGAGGTAGGGCAGCTACAGAAGTACAGCTACAGTTGCTTCCGGCCCCAGGCCGACCTAGTGGGAGGAATTAAGTGGAGGATCAGAACAGGTGTGCACAGCCTGCTGAAGATCTAAGCCCAGTCCGGGCTGGGGGTTCTTGGGGAAGGAAGAGTGCTGGTGTGGCAGAGCTGGTGCAACCCCCAAGCGTGGAACATAGAACTCTTTAGTCTACAAGCAGTCGTACCCCACCGAAAAACTCAAGGGTCAAGTTAGTTGGTTGGGAATGTGGCCAGGCAGTGAAAATGCACTCAGATTCATTCTCAAACTTTGGATTTTTTCTGTGGCGACAAAGAAGACCAAAACATACAGACAGAAGAAGTTAACAAAGTCATAGATCCTACAACAAAAGCCTCCAAGAAAAACATGAACTGGTCTCAGGCCATGGAAGGGCTCAAAAAGGATTTGAAAAAGCAAGTTAGATAAGTAGAGGAAAAATTGGTAAGAGAAACGAGAAGGATGCGAGAAAACCATGAAAAACAAGTCAATGACTTGCTAAAGGAGACCCAAAAAATACTGAAAAATATACTGAAGAAAACAACACCTTAAAAAATAGACTAACTCAAATGGCAAAAGAGCTCCAAAAAGCCAATGAGGAGAAGAGTACCTTGAAAGGCAGAATTAGGCAAATGGAAAAGTAGGTCCAAAAGACCACTGAAGAAAATACTACCTTAAAAATGAGATTGGAGCAAGTGGAAGCTAGTGACTTGATGAGAAATCAAGATATTATAAAACAGAACCAAAGGAATTAAAAAATGGAAGACAATGTCAAATATCTCATTGGAAAAACCACTGACCTGGAAGAAATAATTTAAAAATTATTGGATTACCTGAAAGACACTGTCAAAAAAACAGCCTACATATCATCTTTCAAGAAATTATCAAGGAGAATTGCCCTGATATTCTAGAGCCACAGGGCAAAATAGAAATTGAAAGAATCCACAGATCACCTCCTCAAAAAGATCCCAAAAAGAAATCACCTAGGAATATTGTAGCCAAATTCCAGAGCTCCCAGATCAAGGAGAAAATACTGTAAGCAGCCAGAAAGAAACAATTTGAGTATTGTGGAAACACAATCAGAATTACCCCAGATCTGGTAGCTTCTACATTAAGAGATTGATGGGCTTGGAATACAATATTCAGGAGGTCAATGGAGCTAGGAGTAAAACCAAGAATCACCTACCCAGCAAAACTGAGTATCATGCTCCAAGGCAAAATATGGATTTTCAATAAAATAGAGGACTTTCAAGCTTTCTCAGTGAACACACCGGAGCTGAATCGAAAATTTGACTTTCAAACACAAGAATCAAGAGAAGCATGAAAAGGTAATCAAGAAAAAGAACTAGAAACGGAAATTGCAAGGGACTTACTAAAGTTGAACTGTTTTGTTTACATTCCTGCATGGAAAGATGACGTTTATGATTCATGAGACCTCAGTATTAGGGTAGCTGAAGGGAATATTCATGTATATATATATATATATGTTTATGTATATATATATATGTATAAGTGAATGTGTATGTATGTATATATGTGTGTGTGTATATATATATATATATATATATATATATAGAAAGAGAAAGAGGACACAGGGTGAGTTGAAGATGAAGGGAAGATATCTAAAAGAAATAAAATGAAATTAAGAGATGAGAGAGGAACATATTGAAAGAGGGAGAAAGGGAGAGATAGAAGGGGGTAAATCATCTCACATAAAAGTGGCAAGAAAAAGTGGTTCTGTAGGAAGGGAAGAGGGGGCAGGTGAGGGGGGAATGAGTGAACCTTGCTCTCTTCAGACTTGACCTGAGGAGGGAATACCATACATACTCAATTGGGTATCTTACCCCACAGGAAAGAAGAAGGAAGAAGATAAAAAAGGGAGGCTGATAGAAGGGAGAGCAGATGGGGGTAGAGGTAATCAAAAACAAACACTTTCGAAATCGGACAGGGTCAAGCGAAAAAATTCAGTGAGGGGGGATAGGTTAGGATGGAGCAAAATATAGTTAGTCTTTCACAACATGAGTATTGTGGGAGGGTTTTACATAATGATACACATGTGTCCTATGTTGAATTGCTTACCTTCTTAGGGAGGGTGGGTGGGAAGGGAAAAGGGGAGAGAATTTGGAACTCAAAGTTTTAAAAATAGATGTTCAAAAACAAAAGAAAAAAAACATTTTTGCGTGCAACTAGAAAATAAGATACACAGGCAATGGGGCGTAGAAATTTATCTTGCCCTACAAGAAAGGAAGGTGTAAGGGGATGGGAGGGGAGTGTGGTGACAGAAGGGAGGGCTGACTGGGGAACAGGGCAACCAGAATATATGCCATTTTGGAGTGGGGGGGTAGAAATGGGGAGTAAATGTGAAAATCAATGTTGAAAACTATATATGTTAAATAAAAAAAAGGTATGTTGAGCAAACTGACTTCAGAAAAAACATGAAAATACTTATATAAACTGAGTGAAATAAGCAGAACCAGGAGAACATTGTATACAGTAACAATCACATTGTGCAATGAATGACTTTCATACAATTATCTCTTTTCAATAATGCAAGTATCTGAGAAAACTTCCAAAATATCATGATGGAAAATGCTATCAAAATCCAGAGAAACTACTTTGGAGTCTGGATGCAGAAGGAAGCATACTGTTTGATCTGCTTTTCTTTTGTTGATTTGTTTCGTTTCTTCTTTCTGGTGGTTCTTCCCATTAGTTTTAATTCTTCTTTACATCATGACAAATATGAATATATATATATATATACACACACACACACACACACACACACACACACACACACATATATATATATATATGTATATATATATATATATATATATGTATATATATATATACACATTTAATATGAATGTGTCATTAGAGCCTATATCAGGTTTCACACTGTTTCTGGGACTGGGGAGGAGAGGGAGGGGAAGAAAATTTAAAACTCAGAATCTTATGGAAGTAAATGTTGAAAACTAAAAATAAACAAAATACTTTTTTAAAGTTAAAAAAAAATCTCACAGATTCACTCTCTGTCTCTGACCCTGTCTCTACATTTGTCTCTGAGTATATTTGTCTGTCTCCATTTCTCTCTGTCTCTCTCTATGTCTTTGTGTCTCTGTCTCTGACTTGTCTTGCTCTCTCAACTTCCCATTCACAATACTGAAACTCAGAAATCAGAAGAAACTATGATTGATCACATCTTTTTCTTTCTTTCCAACCTAATTAAATATAAATATGACTTTAAAAATCAAAATAAGTTTTTAAAGGGGAGTTCACCCACTTCTCTCTGAGAGGTAGAAGAATAGACAAGAAGGGAAAAGCAGGAAACATTCCTGCTGTCATTCTTGGAAAATTCAGTTATCTGCCATTTCTTCCCTTTCTCAGTGCTGTGTGGCATTCCTATTAAGGTTTAGCTTCATAACTGAAGTAGAGTCAGTGGTGCAAATAGTAGTCACTATGCTAGTAACTTTTCATGAACTCTGTCTCTTTTTTCCCATTCATACACTGAAATCAAATTTTACATTCAATTGCAAAAGAACTTTCTAGAAACATTTGTGCCCTCATTCAATTTTTTCACACTTCTTTGGGTTTCCAGTCCCCTCTTTGGGGGACAGTAACTGATTCATCATTACCAAGGTCCTTCCAGAAAAATGTTGAAAATTTTATTTTTGTCAACAGAACTTGTTTACCAATGCCCTGCTACAAAGAAATTAATCAGTAAATATGTATTAAGAATCTACTATGTTCCAGGCATCAGATATATCTTTAGGAAATAGAGAAGTCATTTAAAACAAGACTTATTTTAATATTTAAGCAAAAATTATAACTTGGATTTGTGTAGTATGATTGGTGAGTTCCTTCCTCGGATCAATATTTCAGAAAGTGCCCAAGCCATCCATTCTTACTTCTCTTTGGGCTTCACTCCTGACTCTGTAGAGTTTTCCAACTTGCTCTAATTTTCTAGCTCTCATTTATGGACATTCAAATATAAACCCTTTCAAGGTTGGGACTCCCTTTTTGCAACTTGTGTTTTAATTGCTAGGACTTGGGCACAGTGTGTGATTTATAGTAAGGGAAGGAGGTGACATACAAATTCAAAGAATCATAAAAACAACAAAAATACATGGTTTCTGTTCTCATAGAGCAATGGCATGTCCACTTATACTTTACATAAGGAATTCACATATGATGAGCACCTAGACTAAGTTATTATTTAGTTGTGTCCAACTCTTTGTGACCCTGTAGACCATAGTATGCCAATGCTGTCCATGAGGTTTTCTTGGAAAAATATACTGGAGTGGTTTGCAGTGGATTAAGGCAAATAGAGGTTAAATTACTTGCCCAATGTTCCACAGCTAGTCATTGTCGGAGACCAGATTTAAATACAGGTCTTCCTGACTACAGGCTCAGCATTCTATCTACTGAGTCGCCTAGCTCTCTAGGTGGAGTACCAAGTACTGTTAGATTAGATAAGAAAAAAAATCTATTATATCTGAAGGGATTCATAGAGGATTCCTGGAACTTGGTCTTGAAGGGCATAAACAGTTGAAAATAGAGGGGACAATATTCTTGGCCCAAAGAGAGAAAAGAATAAGCAAAGTTGAGGAGGTAGAAAAGTACATGCTATGTTCAGAGGATATTCCTCTGTATTTTCCAACTAACTATATTACTGGTTTATTAATGATTACTGATTATTTCAGATTGGGTAGAACATAGACTATTAGGATAAGCATGATTATTAGTATAAGCTAACTATAGCTCATAGGTTAAGTGTACATTGGATAATTTTTTTATGATGTGTCTGCATCTGGTAGATGGCACATATCTGTAACAACAATTTTGGCTAGCAGCAGCTGTTGAGGTATAAGAAACAACAAGAAACAAGAGCTGCCAGCACTGGTTCTTTGATCTGCTTTACTAAGGAAAGTAACTTTAAGGGGTTAACAATCTCACTTTAATCAAACACACACATATATGTCTATATATGTATGTATGTATGTATGTATGTATGTATATGTATACATATACTCAGTTCAGGAAGAAAAGCCAGCAACCTGAATTTCAGAGCAAATATGAATAAATTACATTTCAAACATACATTATAAACAGACCAAATAAAAACGAACATCTGAGTTAGCACAGCCAGGGGACAGTTACAATGACTTGCCCAGAGTTACATGTCACTCTCCCAGTCAGTGGGAGACCTCAAACCAAATATTTGGGTTTCTTCAAAGCCAAGGGGCTCCTTAACAGATACCCAAAGTCTCCACACCAACACTCTTCCAATGCATGAGAGCCCCAAAATATATACCCATCTCAAGGCCCTGGGGCACTTGATTACCTCAGTGCTGAGAAGCACTTAAACAAAATACAGTGTGGGAAAGTTAATCCCTTGTACTAACATATACAAGTCAATGACTCCTGATTTGTCTTGCTGTTGTAGAAACATTCCAAGAGAAGATCCCAATTTATCTGCCCCATTCAAAGACAGGCCAGAATCATTAAAGACACTTAAGAGAAGAACAGAAGAAAGTCACATCTTAATTCCTTATACAGTATCATGCTATATTTCTTTAATATACGTATTTTTTTCTCACAGTGTTTCTTTACACATCCTGTCCTATAATGACATAGAACAAGGAAAAAAAAATATGGGTGCACATATACGCATATGTGTGTCCATGTTTGTCCTTTCACATTAACACAGATACATCCATGCATGCATATGAGGTGTATGTTGGTGAGGGTAGAGGGGATCTTTTGTTTTTGCTGCTATGTGGTGCAGATAAGTTTACATAATAGCATCAGTGACTAAAATTCTGATGGCAAGGGATTTTAAACTCACAATATAAACTACTTTTTGGGTAAGGGGACCTATTGGAGGGCTTAAGGAGAAGAAAAAAATATTGTCAAGGAAAATGACAGTAGGAAGTTGGGGAACATATATCAGAATAAATAGCAGAGCATATGATTCATTGTGTGAATTCAGTTTGAAAAGCTATGGGTGATTTAAGCTAAGTATGAATCATATTTTATGATACCTTTGACCTCCAACCTTACACTTACTTTTTTTTTTCCTGTTTCAATCCTCACCTGAAACACCCATATCTCAATTTTCTGATTTGCCAAGGATACATGTAGTATAATTTAGTGTCTGACATGTGGTGGGTTCTTAATAAATGCTGATTTGTCGACTAGTTGAAGTTAGTTCCATAAAATGGAACTGAATGAGTTTTTCATAGTACCTTGAGCCTATGCACCTTATTAAAACAGAGTGATTCTACTCACACTTGAGAAACTATTTTTTTAGTTGCTGAAAGAGGTTGCATTTATACAGAAAGATATTTTAAAATAGTAGAGGACGTTAGTATTTGGGAATCCATCATCATAAATATTTACAACACAGTTCACTTTTATTTTTATCCTATTTTCATTCTATTTCTATTTTATGTTAGACTGGCTAGAAAGTGAAACATTAACTTAGGACCTTCAATGAAATAAATGTGTATAAAATACTCAGTATGGGGAAGACACTACGTTTAGGTCTTGTGGGCTGAAACAATACCCAATTCTTGTGTTCCAAAATCATCCAATTTAAAAGGGCAGATAAGACACTTAAACACAACTATAATTAAAGACAAAATGTCCTAAGTGCAAAGGAGAGATTATTTATCATTCTTTTAGAAATTTGATAGAGACGTGATTTTCAGTCAAGGGTGTCAGGGAAGAATTGAAGGAGAAGTGGCATTTTAGTTATGACTGGATGAAAGAAAGGGATTATATTGGACAGGGAAAGAAGGGGAGAAGAGCCTGTCTATTTCAAGGATAGGGATCAGTGTTAGCAAAGGTATGGAAAAAAATTACCAGAATGGGAAATTTTTGTTTATTTCCTTTTTTTTTACTAGCATAGATATTTATTTCAAGAAGACATCATATTAAATTCCAAGAAGACCTCAGATTAGAGCAGCATTTTAAGTCTTTAAAAACCTTGACCCATCAATAAATGAAACACTTATAAGACTTTTCTTTTTTGATTGCAGTGTACTTTGAATCCCAGAAAAAAATCAATAAAAAAATTGCCTTTTCTAAGATAGCTAATTTTTCATTTTGTTACTATACAGGTTGCATAATAAATGCTGTCAAAGCAACAAAATAAAGCATATGAAAGCAGTTTATAAACTAATTACTCTGTAAATATTTAACAAAAATTAACCAGAAATTAAAGTACCATAATTACAAGAATAATAAGTAAGGCTTTGGAAATAAACTGACGAGGAAGAATTAAAAAGTAGATGGATTATTCTAATTCTTTCCTTGAACAATTTATATACCTTAATAATTTCTCAAAATTTTATTAAAATATGAATTTCTTATTGTGTCTTAGGAAAAGACAAGATAGATGTTGGTTAAATTTCAATCCAATTAGCTAAAAATAGAATGTCCAATTTTCAAGAAAAAAAGGACAAGTACTCATAGAAGAAAAGCAGATTTCTGAGCATGCCAGTGACTCATAAAGAAAATATTTCATTTTTTGCATATTCTTGAGTTAATTTATTCATTGAACGAAGTGTAGGCTGGTGCCTTGATTTTTGAAAATCTGCTTTTCTTTGAAGTGTATAGTGTTCTTTTCTGTTGTATGCATAACAATCCCTCTGGGTTCGCTCCCCCAAATAGCACTTGAATTCATGGATTACACTGTCTGAGAGGGGCATTCTAAGGATAACCGTATTTCTAACACTCTACTTCTTGAGCCTCTGGTAGTGTGCTTCCCATTAAGAATCAGCTAGTATATTCAGCTTTTTGTAAAGTTATGTACTGATTTGGTATAGCGCAAAGAGTTGATACAAAATATTTTCCCCTCAAAAAAATAAAAAAAGTTCTGATCAAACAGAGTACAAAGGCAGTTAGGTGTGTGTGTGTGTGTGTGTGTGTGTGTGTGCATGTGATATAACTATGGCAAAAGGTAACTCAAAACTTTGATAGTGGAATTCAGTTCTCCCTTCATAGAATTTGCACTCAGCTTTCTTTGTGTGCAACCCATTACTGGGTAGGCCATTCAGCTGAGTTCCAAGGATCTATTACTTTCTTGAATCAATAGCCAGCACTTCTCTCTGTCAGAAAAAGTTGCATTCTCCAGGTGACTATCTAAATATATCTGTCTTGAATGTGTCTTACTGCTTCACTGCCAATGCTTCCCCTTCCAATACTGCTCTGGGGATACCTATAGCTGCTGCTTCCCAGGCCTCTCAGGACTTTTTGAACTTTTGGAACTTATAAGCTCACTTCCAAACCTTCCAATGCCCACTGAGAATTTTTGTTTTCTGAGGATTAGCAAATGAGAGACAGACAGACATACAGACAGAGACAAAGACAGAGACAGAGAGAGACAGACAAAGAAAGAGACAGAGACAGAGAGACAGACAAAGACAGAGTCAGAGAAAGAGACAGAGACAGACAGACAAATAAAGACAGAGTCAAAGACAGAGAGAGAAACATGGCTATATGTTCAGACTTTTATGGAGGCTGGTGAAGTTAGGGCAGCTTATTGTCCCTCACCCAGATCTTGGGACTAGACCAAAATAGTGCTTATGCTTCACAGCTTGAAAGGAAAATAGAGTTTTGAAATCCTAAAAGCTGGCTTTTATGTAGTCCTTAAAATCATTAGTTCTTCTAGCGTATCAGCTAATTAGGAGGCTCTTTATCATCACTTAGTACAAGGCCCTTCCATTGACAGGGAGTAGGCTTTTTTCATGAGCTTCTCTCCTAGGCAGTATCCAACCTTAGGGTAGAATAGAATTCTAGCTCTGGATCACTGAAATTCACTTGTCAATCTTTCCCACTCACTTCTTTCAACTGGGCTCTTTTCCAGTATTCCACCATCCCTTAATAACTATTGAGGCCTCTTTATATTATTTGTAAGGCAATTGGTTATATTTTTCAGTTACATTGTGGGTTGTGAGGATCATTATCATTATTATTAACAGAGTATTTTAATGTTTCCAGGTTTATTTTCTCACAATAATCCTGTAAGACCGAAAACACTGATATTATTTCTATTTTACAGATGATGAAAAAGACGATTAGAGAATATGATTGAGTAGCCCTGGACATATTATACTTCTTCTACGTGAATATGAACAGCCTTCTCCCCAATTCTTTTTTTCCTGGGAACAAACCCCCACCATAACCTCAAGAGAAGATAATGATGTGAAATTATCTACAAAGATTCAAAGATAAAATGAATACTGCCCACAGCCCAAAAAGAATCCCTGGAAGAGTTTAAAAAAGATTTTTTTAAAGAGCAAAAATTCTTTTAAAAATTCACAAGAGTGTTAGAGGAAAATGGGGAAAAAATTAGACCAATGCAAGATAATTATGAAAAGAGGAGTAACCCCTTGTAAAATAAGCACAGAAAATACTGAAGAAAATAACCCTTTAGAAAGCAGAACTGACCAAATGGAAAAAAGGGTTACAATACCTCACTGAAGAATATAATTCTGTTTTTTTTTTCTGATACCATAATAGATTCTTCTACAAACCTTATTGTTACTCTCTGTGTGTCTCTCTGCTTCAAGTGTGTTTCTTGTAAACAGCATATTGTAGGATTCTGGTTTTTGATACACTCTACTACCTGCTTCCCTTTCATGGGAGAGTTTATCCCATTGACAGTATAGTTATGATTGCTACCTGTATATTTCCCTCTATCCTCTTTTTCCTCCTATCTGTCCTGTTTCTCTTTTCACCATTTTCACCCTCACCAATGTTTTGCTTCCGTCTCCCACCTCCCCTGATCTGCCCTACCCTCTGTCAATCCCTCCACCCCACTTTATGTGATCTCCTCCCCTCCTACTTCCGTGTAGGATAAGATAGATTTCTATATTCAACTAATAGTATATATCATTCCCTCTTTGAGCCAATAGTAATGAGAGTAAGATCGAAGTGATGCTTGTTACTCCACTGGGCCCCCCCGTATTCTCTTCCCCTGTAATCAGTCTTTCATGCTTCTTCATGTGAAAAAATTTACCCATTCTGCCTCTCCCTTCTTTCTGTACCCAGTGTACTCCTCTTCCTCATCTCTTTTTTTATGTCATTCCCTCAAATTCATCTTATATCTATGCCTTTTTTCCTTGTATATTCCTTCTAGCTGTACTATTAGTGGTACAATTTTTAAGAGTTACAAGTTTCATCTTTCTTTGTAGGGATGTAAATAATTTAGCTCTATTGAATCTGATATGTTTTCTCTTCCTTTTTTACCTGTTTATGCTTCTCTTGGGTCTTGCTACTGAAGGTCAAATTGTTAGTTTAGTTCTTATCTCTTTATGAAAGACTGAAATCCTTTTATTTCATTGAATGGCCTATTTTCTTCTTGATGGTTTATGTGTAATTTTGCCAGGTAAGTGATTCTTGGTTGTAGTGTTAGCTCCTTTGCCTTCTGGAACATCATGTTTCATGATCACCATCCCTTTAATGTTACAGCTGCCAAGTCCTGTCTAACCCTGACTGTGACACTTTAATTTTTGATTTGTTACTTTCTGTCCACTTGTAGTTTTGTTGTTGTTGTTGTTGTTGTTTTTGTTTTTTCCTTTACCTGATAGTTCTCAAATTTGGCTATAATTTTCCTTGGAGTTGTTATTTTAATATCTCTTTCCTGAGACAATCAGTGGATTCCTTCAATGCTTATTTTCTCCTTTGGTTCCAGGATATCAGGGTAGTTTTCCCTGATAATTTCTTGAAAGATGCTGTCCATGTCTTCCTTTTGATAAATAGCTTTCAGATAGTCATATGATTATGATATTTTCTTTCCTGCATGTATTTTCCATGTAAGCTGTTTTTCCCATGAAGTATTTTAAATTTTCTTCCATTTTTTTTTCATTCTTTGGAATTGGTTTTATCGGTTCTGGATGCCTCACAGAGTCATTAGCTTGCCAATTCTAACTTTTAAGGTGTTCTTTTCTGCAATTAGCTTTTATTCTTTCTATTCCATTTGGTCAACTGTACTCTTTAAGGAGTTGTTTTCTTCAGTGGATTTTTGTACCTCCATTTCCATTTGGCCAAATCAATGTTTTAAGCAGTTTTCTAAGTTATTGAGTCTTTTTTTTTATAACTCTCCTGTATCACTCTCATTTCTTTTTCTATTTTTTCTACCTCTCTTATATGATTTTAATGCCATTTTGGAGCTCTTCTATCAGTTCTTTGTGGACTTGAGATGACTTTCCATTTTTCTTTTGGAGTTTGCCCATAAATATTTTTACCTTGTTGTCCTCTTCTGAGTTTACATCTTGGTCTTCCCGGTCACCATAATCGCTTTCTATGCCCAGATTTTTTATTTTGTTTTGTTCTTTTTTTGCTCATCTGTTGTGCTTGTTTTGTGTGTGTGTGTGTGTGTGTGTGTGTGTGTGTGTGTGTGTGTGTGTGTGTTGTGTGTTTCCCTTCATTTAAATTTGAGTTCTACACGTGGGTGGAGGGGGCACTGTCTCAGGCTTCTTGTGCCAGTGGCTATAGGCCGTGGCTTTTTGCCAGGTGTTGTGCTGGTGTTGCCCCAAGCCCCCTAGAGGACACTCATATCTGAAGCTCTCCTGAGGCAGTGAGGTGGCTGATTCTGCTAGAGGGAGTAGGGGTCTGGTGGCTTACCTGGTGTTGAGTTGGGGTCCTAGTGGTGGTATTTGACATGCGCTGAGGCCTAGTGGGATTTTTTTTTCATTTCCCTGGGACTACACTGAAGCATGTGGATATCTGACAACTGAAGGATATCTGTTTGCTCTGTGCTGTGCTGAAGCAGGTGGAGGCTGCTGGAGGATGCCTGTTTTCTTGGGGCTATGCTGAAGCAAGTCATGGTTTCTCAGTGCTGCAGTCTGCAGGTTCCCCTGGCTATACTAAGGCAGGTGAAGAGTTCTCATGTTGGTGTTTGCCTTCTCTACATCACGGAGGCTCAGGATCTCCCAATGGCTTGCTGAGGTCATCCTTGCTGCTAGTTTGCTAGGACACTTTCTGTCCTGGAATGGGTTCCTCTTTTACCTGAGTGAGAGGGACCTTTCTTGTCAATCTTTCAAGTTTCTTGGGCCAAAAGATTGCTTCAAACTGTCTTTTTTCTGGTTCTACTATTCCATGATTTGTTCTGGGGCACTACTTTATGGTTGTTTGGAGTTGAATATGGGAGAGATACAGAGATTTACTGTTTACTCTGCCATCTTGGCTCTTGGAAGTCTCTTAGAATTGATTTTTTAACTCAAATATTGGACTTGGTTTTTATCCCTGCTAAATTTCATTTTGTCAATGATGGGTCATGTATATCTAGGGCCTACAGTGAGAGACAAAGCAAAACCTTTCTAAAAAAATCTTTGTTAGAGCAAGTATGGGGAGAGTTTGGAACTGACTTATTTTTTCTCATTTTCTTGATCAGTGGCAAACCCAGTGAGCCATAGGAAACATCAAGGATGTGTCCAAGGGGAAAAAGTTTCACCTGGGACATTTGGATGTCCTGTTAAGAATGTGATAAGAGCTTGAACTGTAGCCAAGAATTAAAAGACTAGTTTAGAGTCATTTTGAAAAAAAATTCCATGGGGCCACATAAGCTATCAAAGATGATGCCCAGGTTTTTAGGCTGGAGAATGAGAGAATTGTGGAATGGAAATAAGGACATAATGGAAATAAGGACATAAAGATAGGGAGTCATTTTTAAATAGCAGAAGATGAATAAAAAAATAAAGGGAAATATTAGGATCAAGATATATGCCACTATTAAAACTCTTTTGTATGTAACTGAAATTTGACAAAGCTCTTTTGTAATCTAAGTAATTGAAGCATTGGAGAATCCCTATGAGTATGTTTTTTTTCTTTCCCTAGTAAGGAAAATAACTTAAAATTGATTTTTAAGGTAAAGATACTTAAACAACTACTTGAAGCAAATATATCATCATTATCTGTGGGCTATATTAAAGGCAGCCTTTTTATTTTGCAGCTCATGGCTTAATCATCTAAAAGATTTAATGTAAATACTTACTGAACAGTAACTTTGTCTTGTCCTTGCATCGCATATTTCCCGCTAATAAAAATTGGTTTGCTTTGATGTTTTCCCAAGAAGATCTCTGTTTCCTCTCTGATGACATCTGAATTATTGAAAGATTATTTCTTGACTGCAAAACTCAGAAAATGTTGGAAGGAATCCAAATCTATTCCAGGCTGTATAAATAATTCATATCCACTTCTTTTCCTTTGTTGTGAGAATGTTGCTAGTTATTTGCAACTCATTCAAAGAAGGAGAGATGGTGGAGAGGGGGAGCAGGAGAACTCATTAATATTGGCCTGTTATTGGGAAAAGGCAGCAATTTATTTTTTTTCAGTAGTTAACTCAACATGTCTTTATAAAGAAATGAGCTAGTGTTTTCCGATTTTATTTCAAGAGACTTTACCTGAACCCCTTCCCCCATCAGATTATGAATTAAGAAATAGTCATCTAGGGAATTGTATTGTAGATGCTATTTTTTTAAAGTGAAAGCTACAAAACAATTCTTACTGCCTCTAGGTAAAATCACTGCCTCTCTTGCATACAGCATCTAAAGTTTTGAAGGCTAGGGGAGAAAATCATACATTTACATAAATCCTAAATAATTCCAAATTGAAACACTTCTAATAAAAAGCCCATCTAGAGAAGAAAAGTAGTTGACCAAGTTTAAAAAAATGCTTTCTCCTTTTCTATGGGACCTGAGCATTGTTGTCAACTGATCAACTAATGGAGAGGACCAAGCAGATTTAAGTGGAGGAAAGTTTCTTTATCTCAAGAACAACAGGTGGGAAGGTGATGCATATAAAATAATCTCATATAAAGATGCATTTTAAAAATATATTGGCACTGGTACTTTCCCCTTTAAACAACCAAAAATTTTATAAAGGAAAATAATTAACTATCGTTAGAATAAAGCAGAAATGTGTGCATGTGCTCAGTGTTTTACATGGATCATATTTTAAGTTTCAAGAAAACTATATCACAATACCATACAAGTATGATATTTGTACTAGATTTTCAGTAGAGGGAAACAAAGACAAATTTGACAAAGCTCTTGCCTTTAAGGGGTATATAATTTTCCATGGAGATTAATAATAGCTCACATTTTTATGTAGAACTTTTAACATTTTCCTTACAACCCTCTTTTGAGGTTGGTAGTATAATTATATCCTTTTTTAAATTTATTTTTACAGATAAGGAAATGGAGGCTCTGAGGGATGATATGACTTGCTTATCTCACATACCTGATAAGCATTTGAGGCAGGATCTGAAATCAAGGGACCTGTTCTTAAATGTACTTTTTGCACCATATTAGGCTTCAATAATATAACATAGTAGCTCTAATAAGCAATGTAAAGCTTCATGCTTTTCTCCTTCCCCATTCCATTGTGGACTCCATTAAACCTAGGTCACAATTATGAAAATTCAGCGTTACTATCATCTCTTTCTACTACCCCAATGCTATGGTGAATTTCAAACAGACTTTAGTCCTGTGATACTTTTCTGATTACACGGTGGCAAATTTATGGTTAACATCTTTTAAATTATTCACTATTAGTCATCTAACACATTGAATTTCAGACTAATTTTTTGAAATATTTATTAAGAATTTAATAGATTAAAAATTCACAATACAGTAATAAAGTAAGTAAAGTTGTGAAATTAAGATTAGAAGATGTGGTTTCAAATTCTGTCTCTGATATTTACTCACTGTGAGACTCTGGGTAAATCATGTCATGTCTCCAATCTTGAGTTTCCTTATCTGTAAAATGAGGATGTTAAATGACATCACTTGTAAGGTCTCTTCCAGCTCTAAATCTGTCATGCTTTGTTAAAAATTCAGGAGGCAGCTTACTGTTTTATTTTGAACTGAACAGGAATCAAATAGAATGAGAACCTCTGGATAAATAGTAGAAAAGAAAAAAATAATATTACATATGAAATTGCAAGTTTCAATTATTAATAAGCATGAAAGTTCATTAGAGATATTGGGCTACAAGTTTCTTTTTTGTCTTTATTTAGAGATGAAGTAATTGTTCTATATATTTTTATAATATTAAATGTTTGCAAAGGTTTCTTATATTCCTTTTTTTAAACAGTTCATGTAGTTTTGGAATTAATTAGTTTGATTATCTGATGGAACTAGCTTATAAATCCATATTATTCTGGAGGTTTCCTCTTCACCTCTTCTTTGGGAGTTCATTTAGAACTTGTTCAATTCATTTTTTTCTGATAACAGGTTATTTAAAAAATACATTTCTTTTATTAATCTGAACATTTTACATTTTATAAAGTATAATTCCATTTCTTTTAAATTATTAGTTGTGTTATCATAGAAATGATCAATATGTTTTTGATAATTTCCTTTATATATTCTAAATATATTATGAATACTCATTTTTATTTCTGATATGAACACTTTGGGTTTTCTTCTCTTGATTAGGTCATATTATTTGAGATGATTATTATTATTATTATCGTTATTGTTATAATTGTTATTATTAGACATCTTCTTTTCTCCCCTACATTATTTCACTTGTTGTAGTGATCAGCATAAAAACCTCACAATCCAGTGCAGAAAGGCAGAAAGAGTCCATGCATCCTTTTCAGATCATAATGCAATAAAATAATTTGTAATAAAGGACCATGAAAGGATAAACTATAAATTAATAGGAAACAAAATAATCTAATCCTAAATAATGAGTGATCTAAAGAACAAATCATAGGGACAATTAATAACTTAACTCAAGAGAATGATAATGATGAGACAACATACCAAAACTTATAGGATGCAGCACAAGCTGTTCTAAGGGGAAGTTATATGTCTCTAAATTCTTACATGAATAAAATAGATAATAAGGAGGTCAGTGCATTGGGTATGCAACTGAAAAAAATACTAGAAAAAGAAGAAATTGAAAATCCCCAATTAAATATCAAATTAGAAATACTGAAAGCTAAAGGACAGATTAAAAAACTGAAATCAAGAAAACTATTGAACTAATACATAAAAATAAGAGCTGGTTTTATGAAAAAAAAAATAAAATTGATAAAACTTTGGTCAATTGGATTAAAAAAAAGAAGAAAACCAAATTGCCAGTGTCAAAAATAAAAAGGAGGGTGGCTGGAAAGCAGGGAATTGTGTGAGTTCCCCACCACATCCCTCCAAAAACCTATAAAAAATGGCTCTGAAAAAATTCTAGAACTGCAGAACCCACAAAGTAGCAGAGGGAAGCAGGGCTCCAGCCCAGAACATCCTGGATGGTCGCTGGATGAGGTCTATCACACATGGAGTGGAAGGGAGCAGAGCTCAGCATGGGAGGCAGCAGGACCAACCAGACCAGGAGCCATGCAGGACAGGCCCTAGCACCCTGAATCAGTGAGCTCTGGCAATTACCAGACTTCTCAACCCACAAACACCAAAGACAACAGAGAAGGTTAGTGGGAAAAGCTTTGGGGGACAGAGTTTGAGGTTCAGCCACTGCCCCAGGGGCAGCGGAGGAGGTGCAGCTACAGAACTACAGCTGCAGTTACTTTTGGCCCTAGACCCACATATTGGGAGGAATTAAGTGGCAGATCACAGTAGGAGTGCAGAGCCTGCTGAAGATTTGCATCAGGTCCGGGTTGGTGGCTCTTAAGGAAGGATGAGTGCTGGGGTGGCAGAGCTGGATGTATAGAAATAGCTCTGAAATCAATGGCGCATCCCCTCAAGTTTGGAACAAAGTACTCTTTGCTCTACAAGCAGTCATACCCTGACGAAAAACTCAAGGGTCAAGTAATTTGGCTGGGAACATGGCCAGGCAATGAAAACACACCCAGATTCAGTCTCAGATTTTGGAATCCTTCTTTGGTGACAAAGAAGACCAAAACATATGGCAACAAAGTGCAAGAGCCTACACCAAAAGCCTCCAAGAAAAACATGAACTGGTCTCAGGCCATGGAAGAGCTCAAAAAGGATTTGGAAAAGCAAGTTAGAGAGGTAGAGAGAAAATTGGGAAGAGAAATGAGAAGGATGCAAGAAAACCATGAAAAACAAGTCAATGACTTGCTAAAGGAGACCCAAAAAAATACTGAAAAAAATATTGAAGAAAACAACACTTTAAAAAATAGACTAACTCAAATGTCAAAAGAGCTCCAAAAAGCCAATGAGGAGAATAGTACCTTGAAAGGCAGAATTAGCCAAATGGAAAAGGAGGTCCAAAAGACCACTGAAGAAAATACTACCTTAAAAATGAGATTAGAGCAAGTGGAAGCTAGTGACTTGATGAGAAATCAAGATATTATAAAACAGAACCAAAGGAATGAAAAAATGGAAGACAATGTCAAATATCTCATTGGAAAAACCACTGATCTAGAAAATAGATCCAGGAGAGATAATTTAAAAATTATTGGACTACCTGAAAGCCATGATCAAAAAAAGAGCTTAGATATCATCTTTCAAGAAATTATCAAGGAGAATTGTCCTGATATTCTAGAGCCAGAGGGTAAAATAGAAATTGAAAGAATCCACAGAGCACCTCCTCAAATAGATCCCAAAAAGAAAACTCCTAGGAACATTGTAGCCAAATTCCAGAGTTCCCAGGTCAAGGAGAAAATACTGCAAGCAGCCAGAAAGAACCAATTTGAATATTGTGGAAAAACAATCAGGATAACACAGGATGTGGCAGCTTCCACATTAAGGGACTGAAGGACTTGGAATACGATATTCCAGAGCTCAATGGAGCTAGGATTAAAACCAAGAATCACCTACCCAGCAAAACTGAGTATCATGCTCCAAGGCAAAGTATGGATTTTCAATAAAATAGAGAATTTTCAAGCTTCCTCAGTGAAAAGACCAGAGCTGAATAGAAAATTTGACTTTCAAACACAAGAATCAAGAGAAGCATGAAAAGGGAAACAAGAAAGAGAAATCATAAGAGAGTTCCTAAAGTTGAACTGTTTTGTTTACATTCCTACAAGAAAGATGATGTGCATGATTCATGAAACCTCAGTGTCATAGTAGCTGAAAGGAATATGCATATATATATATATATATATATATATATGTATGTATGTATACCTCTATATACATATGTGTGTGTCTATGTATGTATATACATATGTGTGTATATATATTTATACACACACAAAGGGCACAGGGTGAGTTGAATATGAAGGGATGATATCTAAAAAAATAAAATCAATTTAAGGGATAAGAGAGGAATATATTGAGAGAGGGAGAAAGGGAGAGATAGAAGGGGGTAAATCATCTCACCTAAAAGTGGCAAGAAAAAAGTGGTTCTGTAGGAAGGGAAGAGGGGGCAGGTGAGGGAGAATGAGTAAATCTTGCTCTCATTGGATTTGACCTGAGGAGGGAATATCATACACACTCAGTTGGATGTCTTACCCCACAGGAAAGAAGGAGGAAGAAGATCAAAAAGGGGGGATGATGCAAGGGAGGGCAGACAGAGGTGGAGGTAATCAAAAACAACCATTTTCAAAAACTGACATGGTCAAGGGAGAAAATTCAATAAAGGGGGATAGATTAGGAAGGAGCAAAACATAGTTAATCTTTCACAACATGAGTACTGTGGAAGGGTTTTACATAATGATATGCATGTGGCCTATGTTGAATTGCTTGTCTTCTTAGGGAGGGTGGGTGGGGAGGGAAGAGGGGAGAGAATTTGAAACTCAAAGTTTTAAAAACAGATGTTCAGAAACAACAACAACAACAAAATTTTTTTTTTATGCAACTAGGAAATAAGATACACAGGCAATGGGGCATAGAAATTTATCTTGCCCTACCAGAGAAGAAGGGAAATGGGGATGGGAGGGGAGTGGGGTGACAGATGGGAGGGCTGACTGGGGAATGGGGCAACTAGATTATATGCCATCTTGGAGTGGGGGAGGGTAGAAAGGGGGAAAAATTTGTAATTCAACTTTTGTGAAAATCAATGCTGAAAACTAAATATATTAAAGTTAAAAAAAATAAAAAGGGTAAATTCACCTCCAATGAAAAGGAAATTTAAAAAATAATTGGGAATTATTTGCCCAATTATATTCCCATAAATTTCACAACCTTAATGAAATGGGTACATATTTACAAAAATATAAATTGCCCAGGTTAACAGAAGAAGAATTGAAATACCTAAAGAATCCCATCTCAGAAAAAGAAATTGAGCAAGCCATCAATGTACTCCCTGGGAAGAAATCTCCAGGGCCAGATTGTTTTACATGTGAATTTTATCAAACATTTAAAGATCAATTAATCCCCATACTTCATAGACTATTTAGGAAAAGAGGTGAAGAAGGAATCTTACCAAATTCTTTTTATGACACAAATATGGTATTAATACCCAAAACAGGAAGAACCAAAACAGAGAATGAAAACTATGGACCAAATGCTCTAATGAATACTGATGCAAAATTTTTAAATTAAATATTAGCAAAAAGATTGGGGCAACTTACTAGGAGAATACACTATGACCTGATAGGAATTATTCCAGGAATGCAAGGCTGGTTCAATATTAGGAAAACTATCAGTATAATTAATCATATCAACAAATTTAGGAGAAACCATATGATTGTCTCAGTAGATTCAGGAAAGTCTTTTGACAAAATACAACATCCATTCCAATTAAAAACACTAGAAAGCATTGGAATAAATGGACTCTTTCTTAAATTAAAAGCAGCATCCAATTAAAACCATTAGCAAGCATTATATGTAATGGGGGTAAGCTAGATCCATTCCCAATAAAGTCAAGGGTGACACAAGGATGTCCATTGTCACCCCTGTTATTCAATTTGGTACTTGAAATGTTAAATCTAATGATAAGAAATGAAAAAGAAGTTGAATGAATTAGAATAGGCAAAGAAAAACTAAGTTATCACTCTTTGAAGATGATATGATCATGTACTTAGAGAATCCTAGAGAATCATGTTAAAAACTACTTGAAATAATAAGAAACTTTAGCACAAATTGTGTCAGATACCTCTAAAAAAGAGAATCCGAGTTTATTTGAGAGAATTAGGAGCAACTATTAGACTGAGTGTGGCAAATTTCCAAGCAGGGAGAGTCCACGGGGTCGACAGGATGGATCAGGTGGCTGGGAGAGTACCCTGTCACTTGGAACTGCACCAGACCACAACAAACTGGGAGTAGCTGTGGAACTCAGCCAGTGATCCAATCTGGGAGAATGCTGGGCATGCAAAATTGTTGGCAATCCCCAGGCCTCCCAGCCAGTGACAGGAGTCAGTCAGAGCTACAGAAGGCACAAGCACTGCACCTGTTGCCACGAGAGCCACAAATCTTGAGACTTTCAGCCCACAGTCTAACACTGAGAAATTGGCCTTCTAGAATTTCTGGGATCTATGATGATCAGGTAAAATGGCTCTCATCCCACACTTCCTTACTCAGATAAAACTCCATTGCAAGAAACCCTGAAATAAAGGAAGCATAAGTGGGCTTCAGTAGCTGAATGTAGGGAATTCCTGAGCCCCAGTGGGGTGGAACCAGCAAGAGTCAACAACAGGAACCCAGAGGTGCCTTTGCATATCCAGAGGAAGTGGCAGACATTGGTTCAGACAGTGGCTGGGAGCACCCATGCAGTAGCACTACCCTAGGGGAAGAAGAGACTTCCAGCAGCCAGAACAGCCCTTCCCCACAACTCATGAAACTAGAGGCCGTAGCACACAAAACCAGTAACCAGGGCACCAGTTCCCAACAGAACAAGCATGGGATAGAGCCCTCTGGGCCCCAGAAGCAGAGATCAAATCTGAAAGCCAGGAAAAAGACAAACAACATGAAGAAGCAATCTAGAAAGGCAAGCAGTATTGATTGTTTCTCATGGAGACAGGGAAGGTCAAAATAACAATTCAGAAGATGACAGCATCGACATATACTAACATCTGAAACCTCAAAAGGGAATGTGAACTGGTCTGAAACCCAAAAAGCATTCCTGGAAGAGCTCAAGGAGTGTTTTAAAAACCAAATTAGAGAGGTAAAAGAAAAAAAAAAAGGAAAAAAAAAACATTCACTGATAAGATCAAATCTTTAAAAAGGAAACTTGGTGAAATGGTTAAGAAGGTTCAGAGTCTAATTGGAGAGAATGATGCCCTGAAAAATAAAATTAACCAAGTGGGAAAAGAGGAGCAGAAGCTAAATGAAGAAAATCATTTGTTAAAAATTGCAATTGTGCAAGTAGAAGCTAATGACTCTATGAGACATGAAGAATCAGTCAAACAAAATTTAAAGAATGAAAAAGTAGAAGAAAATGTGAAATATCTGATTGGAAGAACAACTCACAGGGAAAATAGATCTTGCAGAAACAATTGAAAAGAATATATATTGGGCTACCAGAAAGCCATGATGAAAAAAAAAAGCCTGGACTCTATCTTCCAAGAAATCGTAAGGAAAGCTGCACCGAGGTCCTAGAATCACAAGGTAAAATAGACATTGAAAGAATCCACCGATCACCCCCTGAAAGAGATACTGCATTGAAAACTCCAAGGAACGTTGCAGCCAAATTCCAGAATTATCAGTTCAAGGAGAAAATACTGCAGGCAGCCAGAAAAGAACAATTCAAATATCATGAAAATACAGTCAGGATCATGCAGGATCTTGAATCTTCTACATTAAAAGACAGGAGAAGTTGGAATACAATATTCCAAAAGCTTGGAATCCAACCGTTGATCAACTATACAGCTAAACTGAGCATAATTTTTCAGACAAGGAGATCATTGTTCAATGAAATAAGAGAATTCCAGATCTTCCTGATGAAAAGGCTAGAGCTCAATGGAAAATTTGATCTTTAAATACAAAACTCAAGGGAAGACATAAAAAGGTGAACGTGGGGAGGGGGAGAAGCTTGTTATTCAATAAGGGCAAATTTTTTACATCCCTATAAAGTATTGTATAGATAGACAGATAGGTAGACAGATAGATAGATAAATGTAGATATATAGATATAGATATATGCATATGTATATATATATATAACAGATACGATTATTTTTTTTCATTTCACTAATTTTTTATTTTAGAAATTTGATTTTTTCATAAAAATATAATTTATGTTAACTTGTTTTTTATTGTTCTTTTCAAATGAATTAATAAATACATAATTTAAAATATTTTTTATTTCTAATATGATAAATATCTACATCTATAACCTACAAAACAAAAAGCTCTTTGGGATATTCAGTAATTTTTAAGAGTGTAAAGGGGTCCTGAGACCAAAAAGTTTGAGAATCTGTCTTCTAGTCCATTCAGCCATCTTTGCATCTCTCTTAGTTCCTTTGCTGATAATTTTTTTTAAAAAGTTATCTAAACACAATGCCTCCTGTTTTTCATTGACTAATTTCTCCTCTGCCCCTTGCAATGGACCTTTATCCTCACCTCTATCCTGAAACTGAACTCATAACTGCCAAATCAGGTGTCCCCTTTTTACTCTCCATTGTCACTGTGCTTTCTGTGGCTTGGCACTGTTGACCATCTTTCCTACCATCTTTTTTTTCTCCATCAGCTTTAGAGACATGACTCCCCTGTTACCTCTTGAATCACTTCTCTCTGATTCCTTCACTCTCTTCCTTATCCCTTCATGCAAGTTTCCCTGTGAAAGACTGCCCTTGGTTCCCTTCTCTTCATTCTCATCACCCTTTTCCTTGCTAATCTCAATAAAACTTATGTCTTCAACTCCTGCCTCTAGGGAGATGACTCCTAAATCAAAATCTCCACTTCTAACCTCTCATCTGAACTCTGGGACCACATTTGCAATCGCCTGCTGGATATCCTCCACCTGAATGTTTCCCTGGTACCTCAAACTGAAAGGGGCCAAGCCAAGTCCATTATCTTTTCCTCTAAATCTTCTTTTCATTCCAACTTCACTATTTCTTTTTTTTTTTAAATGCAATTTATTTATTTAACATATATGGTTTTCAGCATTGATTTTCACAACATTTTGAATTACAAATTTTCTCCCCTTTTCTACCCTCCCCCCCACTCCAAGATGGCTTATATTCTGGTTGCCCTGTTCCCCAGTCAGCCCTCCCCTCTATCACCACCCCTCCCCTCTCATCCCCTTTTCCCTTCCTTTCTTGTAGGGCAAGATAAATTTCTACGCCCCATTGCCTGTGTATCATATTTTTTAGTTGCATACAAAAACTTTTTTTGTTTTTGAACATCTGATTTTAAAACTTTGAGTTCCAAATTCTCTTCCCTCTTCCCTTCCCACCCACCCTCCCTAAGAAGTTGAGCAATTCAACCTAGGCCACACATGTATTATTATGTATAACCCTTCCACAATACTCATGTTGTGAAAGGCTAACATCATTTTGCTCCTTCCCAACCCATCCCGCTTTATTGAATTTTCTGCCTTGACCCTGTCCCCTTTCCAAAGTGTTTGTTTTGATTACCTCCACCCCCATCTGCCCTCCCCTCCATCATCCCCCCGCCTTTTATTTTTTTTTTATCTTCCTCCCTCTTCCTTCCTGTGGGGTAAGATACCCAACTGAGTATGTATGGTATTCCCCCTCAGGCCAAATCTGATGAGAGCAAGGTTCACTCATTCCCCCCTCACCTGCCCTCTCCCTTCCTCCCATAGAACTGCTTCCTCTTGCTATCTTTATGCGAGATAATCCACCCCATTCTATCTCTCCCTATCTCCCTCTCTCAGTATGTTACTCTCTCATCCCTTAATTTCATTTTATTTCTTTTAATATCTTCCCTTCATCTTCAACTCACCCTGTGTCTGCTCTCTCTCTTTTACATATATATATATATGATATATATATATATATATATACACACACATATATATACACATACATACATATACACACAGATATATACATACATACACATTCACTTATATATATACATAAACATATATATATACACACACATATATATCTATATGCATATTCCCTTCAACTACCCTAATACTGAGGTCTCATGAATCATACTCATCATCTTTCCATGTAGGAATGTAAACAAAACAGTTCAACTTTAGTAAGTCCCTTGCAATTTCCGTTTCTTGATTACCTTTTCATGCTTCTCTTGATTCTTGTGTTTGAAAGGCAAATTTTCTATTCAGTTCTGGTCTTTTCACTGAGAAAGCTTGAAAGTCCTCTATTTTATTGAAACTCCATATTTTACCTTGGAACATGATACTCCGTTTTGCTGGGTAGGTGATTCTAGGTTTTAATCCTAGCTCCATTGACCTCCGGAATATCGCATTCCAAGCCCTTCGATCTCTTAATGTAGAAGCTGCCAGATCTTGGGTTATTCTGATTGGGTTTCCACAATACTCAAATGGTTTCTTTCTGGCTGCTTGCAGTATCTTCTCCTTGATCTGGGAGCTCTGGAATTTGGCAACAATATTCCTAGGAGATTTCTTTTTGGGATCTATTTGAGGAGGCGATCGATGGATTCTTTCAATTTCTATTTTACCCTCTGGCTCTAGAATATCAGGACAATTCTCCTTGATAATTTCCTGAAAGATGATATCTAAGCTCTTTTTTTGATTATGGCTTTCAGGTAGTCCAATAATTTTTAAATTATCTCTCCTGGATCTATTTTCTAGATCAGTGGTTTTTCCAAGGAGATATTTCACATTGTCTTCCATTTTTTCATTCCTCTGGTTCTGTTTTATAATATCCTGATTTCTCATAAAGTCACTAGCTTCCACTTGTTCCAATCTAATTTTTAAAGTAGTATTTTCTCCAGTGGTCTTTTGGACCTCCTTTTCCATTTGGCTAATTCTGCCTTTCAAGGCATTCTTCTCCTCATTGGCTTTTTGGAGCTCTTTTAGCATTTGAGTTAGTCTGTTTTTTAAGGTGTTGTTTTCTTCAGTGTATTTTTCAGTATTTTTTTGCGTCTCCTTTAGCAAGTCATTGACTTGTTTTTCATGGTTTTCTTGCATCCTTCTCATTTCTCTTCCCAATTTTTCCTCTACTTCTCTAACTTGCTTTTCCAAATCCTTTTTGAGTTCTTCTATGGCCTGGGGCCAGTTCATGTTTTTCTTGGAGGCTTTTGTTGTAGGCTCTATGACTTTGTTGTTTTCTTTAGGCTGTATGTTTTGGTCTTCTTTGTCACCAAAGAAAGAATCCAAAGTCTGAGACTGAATCTGGGCGCGTTTTCGCTGCCTGGCCATATTCCCAACCAACTAACTTGACCCTTGAGTTTTTCAGTGGGGTATGACTGCTTGTAGACTAACGAGTTCTATGTTCTACGTTTGGGGGGGGAGGTGCCAACTCTGTCAGAGCCGCACTCCTCCTTCCCCAAGGATCCCCAGTCCAGACTGGACTTAGATCTTCGGCAGGCTGTGCACCCCTGCTGTGATCCGCCACTTAATTCCCCCCACCAGGTGGGCCTGGAGCCAGAAGTAACAACAGCTGTAGCTGCCCCACCTCCGCTGCCCCCGGGGCTGGAAGCCTAACCAAGAACTCCTTCCACTCCCGCAGCTTTTCCCACTAACCTTCTCCGCAGTCTTTGGTGTTTGTGGGTCGAGGGGTCTGGTAACTGCCGCAGCTCACATATTCAGGGCCCTAGGGCCCCCTCCGCCCGGCTTCTGGTCTGGATCATCCACGCCGCTCAGGCTGGGGCTCTGCTCCACTCTGTTCCCAGCTCCCAGCTTCGTGTGGAATAGACCTCACCCAGAGACCATCCAGGCTGTCCTGGGCTGGAGCCCTGCTTCCCTCTGCTGTTCTGTGGGTTCTGCCGTTCTAGAATTGGTTCAGAGCCATTTTTATAGGTTTTTGGAGGGACTCAGGTACAGAGCTCACTCTAGTCCGTGCTTACCAGCCGCCATCTTGGCTCCGCCCCCAACAGATACGATTATTAAAAAAAATAATTGACGGGTTTAATGGGTGGTTCTGGGAGAAGAGGGATAAACGTGGTAGAAAAGGGTAAATTACATTACATGAAGAGATACAGAATCATATTATAGTAGAGGGAAAGAAGGGAAGGGGAAGAGCAGCTTTTGAGCTTTACTCTCAAAGGATTTGGTTCAAGGAGGGAATAACATACTCTGATGAGAATAGAAATCAAACTTGTCCTACAAGCAGTAGAAGGGGAAAGGGGAAAGAAAAGGGGTGGTGGTCAGAAGGGAAGGAAAAAGTAGCAAGGCGGAAAGGGTAAGATAAAACAGGGGAGTCAATAGGGAGGGAAACTGAGGGAAGCAGATGTCAAAAGCAAAAATCTTTTTAGAAGGGTAAAGGAGAAGAGAGAAATAAAATCATAAATGGGGGAATATAATGAAGAAAAAGACACAGATAGCAATTATAACTGTGGATGGGAATGGGATGAATTGTACCAAAAACGGAGACAGATAGCACAATGGAGTAAAATCCATAATTCTTCAATATGCTGTTTACAAGAAACACATTTCAAACAGGGGGATACAAACAGGGTAAAGGTAAAAAGCTGGATTATAATATAATATATTATATGTCAGGTAAAGTAAAAAAAGAAAAAAAAAAGATTAGCAATCCTAATCTCAGACAAAGCAAAAGCAAGGAGAGATGTAATTGTAAGAAATAAAGGACACTGTATCCTGCTAAAATCACCATAAACAATGAAGCAATATCATTACTTAACATATATGCTCCAAGTGGCATAGCATGCAAACTTTTAGAGGAGAATTAAGGAAGTTACAGGAAGAAATAGTAAAATGATACTAGGGGGGACCTCTGCATCCCCCTCACTGAATTTGAAAAATCCACAATCCTACAATTTGTTTACATAAATACATTTGAAAGAGAGGGATACACACAGGGTAAAGGTGAAAGGATGGAGTAGAATACATTGTGCTTCAGCTAAAGTAAGAAAAAAAAAGCAGGAGTAGCAATCCTAATATCAGACAAAGCAAAAGCCATGATAGATCTAATTGAAAGAGATAAAGAAGGACACTATAGCCTGCTAAAAGGCACCATAAGCAATGAAGCAATATAATTACCTACCATATACACACCAAGTGCTTTAGCATGTAAATTCATAGAGGAGAAGTTAAGGCAGTTACAGGAAGAAATAGACAACAAAACTATACTAGTGGGGGATCTCAACCTTCCCCTCTCTGAACTTGATAAATCTAACCTCAAAATAAAAAAGAAAGAAGTTAAGGAGGTGAATTGAATTTTAGAAAAGGTAGATATGATAGACTTCTGGAAAAAAACTGAATGGGGAAAAAAAAGGAATATACTTTTTTCTCAGCAGTACATGGCACATACTCAAAAATTCACCATGTACTTGAGCATAAAAACCTCACATTCCAGTGAAGAAAGGCAGAGATTGTTAATACAACTTTTTCAGTTCATGATGAAATAAAAATTACCTGTAATGAAGGACCATAGAAAAACAGACTCTGAAATTATTTGGAAACTCAGTAAATTCACCCTAAAGAATCAGTAGTTCAAAGAAAAAATCATGGAAATAGTTAATAATTTCATTCAGGAGAATGACAATAATGAGGCAACATATGGAAACTTATGGGATGCAGCAAAAGCAGTTGTTAGGGGAAGTTTAATATCTCTCAATGCTTACATGAATAAAATAGGTAAAAAGGAGATCCATGAATTGGGCATGCAACTGAAAAAACTAGAAAAATAACAAATTGAAAATCCCCCAATTAGATACCAAATTAGAAATACTGAAAACCAAAGGAAAGATTAATGAATTTGAAATCAAGAAAAGTATTGAATTAATAAATCAAACAAAGAGCTGGTTTTATGAAAAAAAATAATAAAATCAATAAACTTTGCGTCAATTTGATTACAAAAAAAGAAAGAAGAAAGCAAAATTACCAGTATCACAAATGAAAAAAGTGAATTCACTCTAATGAAAATGAAACTAAAACAATAATTAGGAATTATTTTACCCAATTGTATGAACATAAATTTGACAACAATATGAAATGGATGAATATTTACGAAAATATAAATTGCCCAGGTTAACATAAGAGGTAAAATACCTAAATAACCACATCTCAGAAAAAAGAAATTGAGCAAGCCATCAATGAACTCTTTAGGAAAAATTCTCCAGGGCCAAATGATTTTACATATGAATTCTATCAAATATATACAAAAAAACCCATTTCAGTCCCATATTTTATAAACTATTTGGGAAAATGGTGGAAGAAGTCCTGCCAGATTCTTTTTATAACACAAATATGGTAAGAATACCTAAAAGATAAAAAGTTAAAACAGAGAAAGAAAATTATATTTCAGTTTTCCTGATGAAATACTAGAAAAAAGAGTTGCAGCATCTTATCACGAGAATGATACACTTTGAGAAGGTAAGGTTTTTTCCAGTAATTCCAAGCTGACTTAATATTAGGAAAAGTATCAGCATAATTCATCATATCAACAACAAAACTAGCAGAAAACATATGATTATCTCAATAGATGCAGAAAAAGTTTTTGACAATACACAACACCCATTCCTATTAAAAAACACTAGAAAGCATAGGAATAAATGAAATCTTCCAGAAAATCCTAAGTGCCATCTACCTAAAACCATTAGCAAGCATTTCATGTTATGGGGATAAGCTAAATCTATTCCAAATAAGATCAGGGGTGAAACAAGGATGTCCATTATCATCCCTATTATGGAATGTGGTACTAGAAATTTTAGCTTTAGCAATAAGAGAAAAAAAAGTTTGTACTTTTTTGTTTTCCAGAACGGTGAACATAAAGTAGGTTCAGTTTTTAAAAATGCTGATTCATTATCATATCATGGACTCTCCTCATGAGAGATTTAAAATAGTGAATGGCTGTCTCTATTTTTTTCTGGAACTTCTATTTCATCAGTTTTTTAATTCCATCAATTTTAGAATTGACATTTTGAGAGGGGAGATTTAGGGTTCACCAAACTGACAGGGATAAATGACACAAAAATGTCAAAAACCTCTGAATTACAGCCTTGCATCTAAAAGCATGGTATCTGAAACTGCCTCCTTCTCTACCTACACACTAGTGATAAGAAGGAAGAGGACAGGGGACCTCTGCACTAGAATGAGATTAATTTTGATTCATTCTACCAAGGCAAGTCAACAAGCATTTATTCAATGTTTATTGTAGCCAAGCATTATGCTTAGTGCTGGAAAGAAAAACAAAGTTTGTCACTAAAATGCAAGCAATTTAACATCATGAAACAATTAGACACCATGAAGAACAAACTATTCTGCCAATGAAAGTAATACATGTGTAAATATAAGAAAGTTCTGCTTATTTTAACCTCCAGTATATTGTATTTAAGATAAATCCCTATCTTGTATAATCTCTAAACTTGGTTCTTTGTGCATACTTCTATGTTACATCAGATTCACAAAACCTCACCCAAATTACTTTATTATGCATTTTTAACAGTCTATAACACATTTCACTTCTTTGAGTGTCAGAGGGGGCTCTGCCACAGGTTGAAAGTGAGAACTCATACATTGAAATGTAGTCTGCCTCAGTGTACCATTTGGATGAAATCATGTAAAATATTAGGAAACAAAACCAGATCATCTGTGTGAACATTTTTTTTAAGTTTTTGCAGCTTTTTTCCTTAGGAGAGATTAAACCCAATTATTTCCATGTGGCTAGGAGCAGGCAAAGAAAGAGGCTACTGCCGATGGGCCAAGTAATTCCCACCAGCAGCCTAATGTTTCTATAATTCCCTGAGCTGGAAAGATGCTGGTGACTGGTGGCACACTGGAGACCCCAGTGTACAAAGAGGGTACAAAAGCAGTGGAAAGGCACACCAGTGAGCAGGCCTGGATTGGGATCTGCCATGATTCCCCAGTAGTCGATGAAAAAGGCCAAGGAGACCTAAATTCTCCCTTTGTTTTTCCACAACTTACAGAGCAAATCCGAGTAGATTCCAGAATCTTCCCTTGATCCACTGACTGGAGGGAAGCTTAGGGCAAACAATCAGACTTGACAATTTCCTTCATAGGTTTACTTTAAAGTCAAACATATGGACATTGAAAAGTAAATCGTTTGTTTCTTATAAATACATCTCAACAGAAAGGGAAACATTTTTTTTCAGATAAGTGGAGATGGGAGCTAGGGCCAATTCAAATTTGCTTAATATTGAAATTTCAGAGTTTATTGACCAGGGGCCACTGCAACAGGAAGGTCTGGAATCCCCTTATTTCATTGAATGTCCATCGCCTTGCCTGAAAAATTATGCTTAGTTTTGCTGGGTAGTTGATCCTTGTTTATAGTCCTGACTCTTTTGCCCTTCAGAATATCATATTCCAGTTTCCCCTGTCTTTTAATGTAGAAGCTGAGAGATCCTGCGTGATCCTTACTGTAGTTCCATGATATTTGAATTGCTTCTTTTTGGCTGCTTGCAGTATTTTCTCTTTTAGTTTATAGTTCTGAAATTTGGCTATAATATTTCTTGGTGTTTTCAGTTTGGGATCTCTTTCAGGGGTTGATCAGTGAATTATTTCAATGACTATTTAGCCCTCTGGTTCTAGGACCTCTGTGCAGTTGTCTTTGATAATTTCTTCGAAGATACTGTCAAGGCTCTTTTTCTCATCGTGGATTTCCAGTAAACCAATAACTCTTAAATTGTCTCTTCTGGATCTATTTTCCAGGTCAGTTGTTTTCCCAATCAGATATTTCATATTTTTTTTTCTATTTTTTCATTCTTTACATTTTGTTTTACTACTTCTTGGTGCCTCGTGGATTCATTAGCTTCTACTTGCTCAACTCTAATTTTTAGTGAGTTATTGTTTTCATTTTGCTTTTGAGTCTCCTTTTCCAATTGGTTGATTTTGCCTCTCAGGGTGTCATTTTCTCTCTCTAGAGTCTGAATCTCTGTAGCCATTTCACCAATCTTACTCTTTAGGGACTTGATTTCCTCAGTGGATTTTTTTCCATTTTTTCCTTTAGTTCCTTAATTTGGTTTTTAAAATCCTCCTTCAGCTCTTCCAGCAATGCTTTTTGGGCTGGAGACCAGTTCATATTACTTTTGAGGTATCCAATGTATCTCCAGTGTCATTACTCTCCTCTTCCATATTGGTATTTTGATCCTGCCTGTCTCCATAAAAAGAATCCATTGTCTTCGGTTTTTTGTGTTCTTCTTCATGTTTGTTGGTTTGCCTTTTCCTGGATTTACAACAAATTTCCGCCTTTCTGGCGCAGGGCTCCCTCTCCCAGCTTTCTTATTCTGGGGGTTGTGAGTCTATAATTATAGCCTTCAGTTTCCTGAGGTGTGGGGGAGGGGTCTGGCTCCCTGACTTCTCACTCCCTATGGGTGCTCTCCAGCAGTGTTGCTTTTCAGCAATGGTCTCAGCTGTCTGTTGTTTGAGCTGATGTCTGGCACTTCCCCTAGGGGAGCAAGAGTACGTCTGGGCTCCTGGCGTTGAACCCTGCCGACTCTGCCCCTCTGGGACTGATGAACTTCTACTATTTGACCACTGAAGCCCCACTTATTTCTGCTCTGTTCCAGCGTTCTTTTTTTTTACCCCGAGGAATTCTCTGAGTGGGGAGGTGAGGGATTAGAGGTGTTTACCTGGCCATTATGTCTCCCGGAAGTTCAAGAACCCGAGTTTCTGGGCTGCAAGCATCATGACTTGGTGTTTCCTGGCCGGTGGCGTTGCACTGCCTCTCATTGCTTCCATAGACTGCCGTCCTGTGTTAGGAGTCCTGGAGATCTCCACCGGTTTTGGGCACCCATCTTTCTCCCAGCCTGTCTCCCATGTGGATTTCCTGGCTGGCCGCTTCCACTTTGGTCTGGAGCAGCTCCTCACCGAGCACTATCTGAGCCTACAGATTCGTGCCTTTGGCCTTTCAGACTCTCCCGGCTCAGATATTTGCCCCACGCAGACTGCTTGTGGTTTTTAACTCTCTCAGATCTGCTCAAATTCACTTTTTTATAGGAATCTGACAGACCTTGTGAGAGAGCTCCGGTAAGACACTGCCTTCATGTGCCCATCTTGGCTCTGCCGCTGCACTAAAGTAATAAGTTAAAAACATACTCAGAAATTTATTTTATGGTCAGAAATCTTTCTTTTGTCATTTGCTTAAAAAAGACACACTAGAGGACTTGAATATGAAAGTTTATCAATTTCTTCTGCTTCATGTTTGAGACTTAAATCTGTGTAACTACTGACTTTAGGTACTTATCTGTACCAAGATTCCTTCGAAGATACCACTTCCCCTACAACTCTACCTCAAAATAACAAGGAGAAGCTTCTTCTTCCCTTGGGCTGTGAGCTTAAAAACTAAAAAATGAAGAGACTCAAAGGAAAACATATCAACGCCCAATCCTTTCCTGGCTTTGCAATATGTCTGTTTTATGAGAAACCCTTTCAGGAGCTGACCTCCTTTCTGCTGGATGCCTTCCCCATGGTTCCAGAGGAGATCTGTTCATAGTTCTGAATTTTCCTTTTTTTGCTATTGAATAGCTTTTAGAAACAAAAAACAAAATACCTTTCTTGACGTGTCCATCAACTGGGGTTTTATAGCCTGCTAAACCAAAGGGTTTGAAGAACATTTATTATTAAGAAACAAACAAGCAAAGCCACGTTTCAACATTATTTTGTATATAAGAAGATATAGCTAAACACAACCCGCTTTTGAACATTTAGGAGAGTAGTTTTCCCACAAGGTCCTTCTATTTCTTTGTGCCTGATTATAGGAGTTTGTAGAATCTTTTCACATACACACATATTTACATGAAAACATATATATATATATATATATATATATATATATATATATATATATATATATATGGGTATACACACATATCATACATGGAATCACACCTATTTTTATATGTCATATATCATGTATGTGCACACATTGAGAGAATTTCTTTATTCAAATGTTCTTTGGTATAAAAGGAAGGAAATAGAGCAAATACCTAAATTTCTATTCAGCTTAATGATTCAAATAGTACCTGTTTTTTTCATTACTTTAAATTTAATTTATTTAATATATTTGGTTTTCAGCACTGATTTTAACAAGAGTTTGAATTACAAATTTTCTCCCCATTTCTACCCTCCTCCCACTTCAAGATGGCATATATTCTAGTTGCCCTGTTCCCCCATCAGCACTCCCTTCTGTCACCCCACTCCCCTCCCATCGCCTTTTCCCTTCCTTTCTTGTAGGGCAAGATAAATTTCTATGCCCTATTGCCTGGGTATCTTATTTTCTAGTTGCATGAAAAAACTTTTGTTTTTGTTTTTGAACATCTGTTTTAAAACTTTGAGTTCCAGATTCTCTCCCCTCTTCCCTTCCCAACCACCCTCCCACTGAAGTCAAGCAATTCAACATAGGCCTTTTCTTGCCACTTTTATGCGAGATAATTTATCCCATTATATCTCTCCCTTTCTCCCTCTCTCAATATATTCCTCTCTCATCCCTTAATTTGTGCCCTCTCTCTCTCTCTGTCTCTCTCTCTCTGTCTCTCTGTCTCTGTCTCTGTCTCTGTCTCTCTCTCTCTCTCTATATATATATATACATATATATATACATATATATACACATACATACACACATACATACACATATATATACACATGTATATATGTATACATACATATGTGTATATACACACACATATATGTATATATATATACATATACATATTCACACACACACACACACACACACATATATGCGCATATTCCTTTCAGCTACCCTAATACTGAGGTCTAATGAATCATATACATCATCTTTCCATGTAGGAAAGTAAATAAAACAGTTCAACTTTAGTAAGTCCCTTGCAATTTCTTTTTCTTGCTCTTTTTCTTGATTACCTTTTCATGCTTCTCTTGATTCTTGTGTTTGAAAGGCAAATTTTCTATTCAGTTCTGGTCTTTTCACTGAGAAAGGTTGAAAGTCCTCTATTTTATTGAAAATCCACATTTTGCCTTGGAGCATGATACTCAGTTTTGCTGGGTAGGTGATTTTTAGTTTTAATCCTAGCTCCATTGACCTCTGGAATATCGTATTCCAAGTCCTTCGATCTCTTAATGTAGAAGCTGCTAGATCTTGGGTTATTCTGATTGGGTTTCCACAATACTCTAATTGTTTCTTTCTGGCTGCTTGCAGTATTTTCTCCTTGATCTGGGAGCTCTTAAGTTTGGGGACAATATTTCTAGGAGATTTCTTTTTGGGATCTATTTGAGGAGGCGATCAATGGATTCTTTCAATTTCTATTTTGCCCTGTGGCTCTAGAATATCAGGGCAGTTCTCATTGGTAATTTCTTGAAGGATGATGTCTAGACTCTTTTTTTGATCATGGCTTTCAGATAGTCCAATAATGTTTAAATTATCTCTCCTGGATCTATTTTTGAGGTCAGTGGTTTTTCCAATGAAATATTTCACATTGTCTTCCATTTTTTTATTCCTTTGGTTCTGATTTATAATATCTTAATTTCTCATAAAGTCACTAGCTTCCACTTGCTCCAATCTCATTTTTAAGGTAGTATTTTCTTCAGTGGTCTTTTGAACCCCCTTTTCCATTTGGCTAATTCTGCCTTTCAAGGCATTCTTCTCCTCATTGGCTTTTGCCAATTAGAGTTAGTCTATTTTTTTAAGGTCTTGTTTTCTTCAGTATATTTTTCAGTATTTTTTTGGGTCTCCTTTAGCAAGTCATTGTCTTGTTTTTCATGGTTTTCTCACATCGTTCTCATTTCTCTTCCCAATTTTTCCTCTACTTCTCTAACTTGCTTTTCCAAATCCTTTTTGAGCTCTTCCATGGCCTGAAACCAGTTTATGTTTTTCTTGGAAGCTTTTGTTGTAGGCTCTTTAACTCTCTTGACTTTTTCTGGCTGTATCTTTTGGTCTTTTTTGTCACCAAAGATTCCAAAGTCTGAGACTGAATCTGGGTGTGTTTTCGCTGCCTGGCCATGTTCCCAGCCAACTTACTTGACCGTTGAGTTTTTCAGCGGGGTATGAGTGCTTGTAGAGTAGAGAGTACAATGTTCCAAGCTTGGGGGGATGCACTATTGATTTCAGAACTATTACAGCCAGCTCTGCCACACCAGCACTTCTTCCCCAAGAACCCCCAACCCGGACCAGACTTAGATCTTCAGCAGGCTCTGCACTCCTGCTCTGATCTGCCACTTAATTCCTCCCACCAGGTGGGCCTGGGGCCTGAAGCAACTGCAGCTGTAGTTCTGTAGCTGCCCCACCTCTGCTTCCCCTGGGGTGATGGCTGAACTGTGAACTCTATCACCCTGACCCCAGCAGCTTTTCCCACTAACCTTCTCTGTTGTCTTTGGTGTTTGTGGGTTGAGAAGTCTGGTAACTGCCACAGTTCACTGATTCAGGGCACTAGGGCACAGTCTGCCCAGCTCCTGGTCTGGTTCATCTGTACCACCCATGCTGGGCTCTGTTCCACTCTGCTCCATTCCACTCCCAGCTCCATGTGGGATAGACCTTACCCAGAGACCATCCAGGCTGTCCTGGGCTGGAGCCCTGCTTCCTTCCGCTATTTTGTGGGTTCTGCAGTTCTTCTCTGTTGTCTTTGGTGTTTGTGGGTTGAGAAGTCTGGCAACTGCCACAGCTCACTGATTCAGGGCACTAGGGCATGCTCCACCCAGCTCCTGGTCTGGTTGGTTCACACAGCCCACACTGGGCTCTGCTCCGCTCCCAGCTCCGTGCGCAAAAGACCTCATGCAGCAATCATCCAGGCTGTCCTGGGCTGGATCCCTGCTTCCCTCTGCTATTTTTTTGGGTTCTGCAGTTCTAGAAGTGGTTTAGAGCCATTTTTTATAGGTTTTTGGAGTGACTTGGAGGGGAGCTCATGCTAGTCCCTGTTTTCCAGCTGCCATCTTGGCTTTGCCCCAAATAGTACCTGTTTTATGTTTAGTATAAAAGTCAGTGAGTTTTATTTTAGCTCCCTCCTTCCCACCATTTTTTTTCTATTTATAAGGGAATGCAAATATTTCCCTTCCCTACCCTTTGTATATCTGGGTTTCCATGAGTGTAAAGAAATAACTCCCAATGAGGAAAATTCCTCAATACAGATCTGTAATGGTTTTGCATGTGGTAATCTTAGAGAGTAGCTTATTTGCTAGAGGTAAACAATTTGTCTAGTAACACAGTCAGTTCATGCCATGAGCAGAACCTTTCCATGTTCCTCATCACTCTAAGGCCACCTCCTGATCTACTCTTTCATGCTGCCTCTCCTAAGGTGCTAAATTATATATATCTATAGAATTTACTTTTTTCACGTTTCATCAGAGATATCATGACATTTTAAGATCGGAAGGATGTTTAGATATCATACAATCTAACCTTTGCTGAGGAAGATGCAGAGGGAAAATAGCAGGAAATGCTTCCATGCTATACATCAGCTAGGAGTTTTCTGGACCAAGGATAGATGACCTCTACTCAGGAATGGACATGTGTCAAACGTATTCTACTGCCATGTTTGGCCTGGACCAGATTCAAATGTAGTTAGGAAATATTAACAAAATAAATAAAACAAAATAGAATGCAGATGATATTACATTTTAAAACTAAGTCAATATATGGCCTGACAGAAATACTTATATGGCCTCCATTTCTATTTGATACCACTATTATAGAGGATTCTTATTCAAGTATAGGTTGGACAAGATGGTCCCTCGGGTTCTGTCCAACTTTGAAATTCTTAAAATTCAACAAATATTGATTAAATACCTACTATCGGTAGAATTCTGTGCTCCAGCACAGTGACCTGGAGAAGATACGCCTTTTTAGTCTTCTCTTACTTAAATCTAGAATCCAATGAAACTGGCCTTTAGGTTGTTCCTTACAGAATATGCAACATTTCCCAAGTCAGTGCATTCTGAATGACTATCTCCCATACCTACAATTCTCTCATGTCTTTTGCTCCTGGTCTCCCTGGGTTTTTTCAAGCTTCAGCTAAAATCTCAATTTCTCTGGAAGTCTTTCCTGATTCACCCTAATACTAATTTTTTCCCTCTGAGATTATATCCAATTTATCTTATATATTGCTTGTTTGTATACAGTTGTTTGAATGTTGTCTCCCCGCTTCAGTGGTAAGCCTCTTAAGTACAGCAACTACTTTTGCCTTTCTTTTTATCCTCAGCATTTAACACAGAGCCTAAGACATAGTACGTTCTTTTTAACTGTTGAATAAGCTGCTCTTATGGAGCTGAAAACTGTATTAAAATCATATGCACTGACAAGAGTAGCTATTACTAGTGATTAATTAACAAAAATGGATTAGTCTTAGTCTTAAACCTTGGCCTTGGAAGGTGATGTGTGTGCAAACATACATGTATATGTGTGTGTATATACACATATATGTGTGTATGCATTCATACATATGTGTGTTTATGAAAACAAAGCAAGGTTTTTCTTGTTTTGTTTTATTTACACCATTGTAGTTTCCTAGATAAATTAAGTGGTTAGATTATTATTTCTCTTTCCCGTCCATTTGAATAGGCTTAAGGTGGGGCCAACTAAAGGAGGTCTGATTAGATCTTTGCTCCTAAGTTTTCCCCAAACCACTAATTACTAGGTGCTAAGCCCATGTGGGCATAAAGCTCCCAGGGTCCTAAGGGGAGGTGCTAAGACCAGAGCCAATCATAGGAGGCCAGTGGGTAATCTTGTTACTGGAGGGGGAAAGCACGAATATGATTTTGTTTAATGTCATCATGTTTTTTTCTGTCACTTCCTGGTTACTTTTGTGAGGCAGACTTATTGGGCCTGGAAGCTTTTGACCAGGTTATTGAATTGGGGACACTTGTTTGTGGGTCTGCTACTTTGGAGTTTGAATAAATTCTTTAATTCTTCTGCCTTCTACTTAGAGAATTCCTTATATCCTACTGTTCTGAACCATTCAGGCATATATATGATTTTCTTTGAAATCATGAATTTTGCCTTCTTGATATACAAGCCTGAAGGAAAAAAAAAAGCACAAAGACACACACATACACACACACATACAAAACACGAGAACCAATATGTCACTAGAAATGTGATGCTTTGATGGCAACTCAGATTGCTCTTTGTGGAAACACAATCTATATAATAATGGCTCATTTAACATTTAAACTTTAGAAATTATGCAAAAACAATGCTATGAAATAGGTAGCACAATTTTATGGTCCCGTTTTATGGGTAAAGGAACTAAGTTTCAAAGAGTTTAAATGAACTGCCCATAATATATTCTAGAGTTAGGAAATACTACCTAGGTATCAGTGATTCCAAGACCACACTCTTTTCACTTTACCATGTTCCCTCTATTTTTAACTAACTCAGGTAATTCATCACATTCAGTTACACATGTGCTAACTCTCATACTCCTTCATAATTTTGAACCTTCTTATTACTTGTGTTGATTTTTTTAGTCAGTAGTCTTAATAACGTACATTTATACACAATAATATTCATTTCAAATATTAAAATCCTGTTTAATTCATAAATATAAATATTCTAAAATTATGACTATGATAGCCCATAGCATTCTAGATTAATTGTTTTGAATTCAAATAGAAATGGTGTCACTAACTCAAGCTTAAGTATCCCTACGAGCCACATAATTACTTAGTTTCAAAAGGTAATATTATTTTATATTTTATTTTATTTACTTTGTTAAACAATTTCCAATTATATACTACTCTGGTTCAGTCACCATGCCAACAGCATGTTTGACTCTTCCATTCTAGACAAGAGGGTCTGAAACTATGTGATCCATTGTTTTGTTAATCAGGAAATAAACATTGAGTAATAGCCTTGAGGGGCGAAAATCAACTGATGTATGATATATTGCATAACTCATTTTGTGCCATTATATTTATCCTTTTTGTTCTCTCTTATGCCCCTTACCCGTAGTTAGTCAGTATCATTATGCTGTTCTTTACTTGGTAGTTCCCAGTGCACCAGATTCTCCCTACTATTTCATCAGAAGTGCATTCTCCTGAGTCCCAACTTTCCAATGTTTTGTTGCTTGGCTATTATTCTGGCATACTTATTCATGTTAAATTGCTTAAGATGACAATTGACTAATATTAGCCCAGATACAATATTGTATTTTATTACTGACCTGAATTCACTGCTTCAAGTAACATTAATGAATAATACCCATAATTTTACATTGGACACTAGACAAGTCACTTAGCCTCTAAGTGTTAATCCAGAGGTGTCAAACTCAAATAGAAACAGTGTCCTGTGGGCTATATATCGACTTAGAAGAACACAAATTAACATTACCTATGTTGTATTATATCATTATTTTGTTTAAACATTTCCCAAATACATTTTCATCTTCCAGGGAAAGGAAATTCAGATAGTTAAAGGCCTTAATTTCAAGCTATTTTTTAATGGGTTGAAGGAATTGGGAAGCATTATACTGGTAGAAAAAAAAAGAAGCAGAAGACTTAGGGCACATTTAATACCTATTTTCAGGTGTTTTTATTTAGGAATGAGTCAGAAGAGATGGGTCTACCTATCTACCTATCTATCTATTCCTCTTTCATTATCTCTAAGATTCTATTAAGCTTTGAGATTCTTTGAATTCAACAAACATTTATTAAGGCAGTCATGTCTAAGAAAGATTAGATTTAATCTGTTCAGACCCAGAAGGTAGAAATGGAAGCAATGTATGGAGTTAACAAAAAGGAAAGAAAATTATGGTTAATGTCAGGGAATGTTTTTTTCTAATTAATAAAGCTATCCAAAAATGGAATGGTTTGCCTCAAGTGACAGTGTATATCCCCTCATTTAACATCTTCAGACAAAGAGTGTATAACTCCTTAATTGGTATGTTTTAGAAAAGATTTTTGATCGGAGGGGCTTGGACTAGATGGTCTTGAATCTGTGATGAAAATTCAGGATTATGTAGCGCCTTAGTCAGGGGTGGGACTCAATAAACTACCATGGAGCTGAGGTGCTGCCACTGCTGCTGACATTGCAGGTGCAGGCCCCATCCTAGCTAACAAGCAGTTCACCGAATTCTACCTAAAATTAGTTACTGGTTCTACTGAATTGGGGTGAGCCAGCTGAACCCCATCATTTCCTTCAATACAAGAATAAGTCCTTCTTTTGCTCAATAATAGGGAATTCTTTGATAAACCCAAAGAGGCCAGTTTCTGGGCTAATAATTCACTATTTCACAAAAACTGTTGGGAAAATTGGAAAATGGTAGGGCAAAAACTGGGCATAGACCAATATCTTACACCATATACCAAAATAAAGTCAAAATGAGTTCATGATTTAGGAGTAAAAGTTGATACGCTAAGTAATTTGGGAAAGCAAGGAATAGTTTACTTATCAGATTTGTGGAAAAGTAAAGAATTCATGACCCAAGAAGAGGTAGAGAGCATTACAAAATGCAAAATGGATAATTTTGATTATGTCAAATTGAAATGTTTTTGTACAAAAAAAGCCAATGCAAGAAGAATTAGGAGGGAAGCAGAAAATTGGGAGAAAATCTTTGCAACTAGTATCTCTGATAAAGGCCTCATCTCTAAAATATACAGGGAGCTGAGCCAAATATATAGGAATACAAGCCATTCCCCAATTGAGAAATGGTCAAAGGATATGAACAGGCAGTTTTCAGAGGAAGAAATTAAAGCTATCTACAGGCATATGGAAAAATGCTCTGGATCGCTGCTGATTAGAGAAATGCAAATCAAAACAACTCTTAGATACCACATCTCTCCTGTCAGATTGGCTAAAATAACAAATCAGGAGAATGATAAATGCTGGAAAGGATGTGGGGAAATTGGAACATTGTTACATTGCTGGTGGAGTTGTGAGCTGATCCAGCCATTTTGGAGGGCGGTGTGGAACTATGCCCAAAGGGCTATAGAAATGTTCATACCCTTTGACCCAGCAATACCACTTCTTGGGTTGTATCCCAAAGAAATCACGCAAGCGGGAAAAGGACCCATATGTACAAGAATATTTATAGCAGCTCTCTTTGTGGTAGCCAAGAATTGGAAAGCAAAGGGATGCCCATCAATTGGGGAATGGCTGAACAAGCTGTGGTATATGAAGGTGATGAAATACTATTGTGCCATAAGAAATGGGGATGATGCAGACTTCATAACAACCTGGAAAAACCTACACGACATAATGCTGAGTGAGCAGAGCAGAGCCAGGAGAACGTTGTGCACAGCCACAGATATGTGGATTCCGTGAGGACCAACCCTGACATACTGCGCTTTTCTCAGCAACCTAAGGGGCAAGGACAACTCCAGGGGACTCACAATGGAGAATACTATCTTCATCGAGACAAAGAACTGTGAAGTTTGAATACAGACTGAGGCACACTACATGCTCGCCTTTTCTGCTTCTCTTTTGTTTTTGTTTTTGGTTTTTTTTTTTTTTTTGGTTCTGTTTCTTCTTTCTCATGATTCATTCCATTGGTCAAGGTTCTTCTCCACGACTTGACTAGTGCATAAATTAATTCAATGCGAAGTTATACATGACAGTTATATGAGACTTCATGCCATCTTGGGGAGGGAGGGGGGAGGGAGGGGAGAAAAACTGAAACTCAAGACTATGTAGAACCGTGTGTGGTAAACTAAAAATAAATAAAGAAATTTATAAAAAAAATAGGGAATTCTTAATTACAAGCAGGAGAATGAGTTCCTGGATGAAGTTAGTTTTGAGCAAACAAAATCAGTGATTTTAACATGAAATAGAAAATAAAATGAAATTTCTAAAATGCTATTTTCCCTCTTTCTTTGATCTTATTGTCAGCCTTCGTAAAGATATTTGACAGAATTACATTTTTGTTGTTGTTGTTAATTTGGTGTTTTGGCATCTTGCGATTTCTCACTGGTCAGTTTATATACAATTTGACATCCTTTATAAACAACTGGACTATATTATTCTGTACTTTTGTCTAAAGAATGTGAATCTGATGTTATATTGATGACAAAGTTGGTAAGACTATGTTGTGCCTAAGGGGTAATGTGGTATAATGGATTTTGATGGGCACTCAATTTTGAGTCAGAGGATATAAGTACAAATACTAGGTCTTTTTCCCTTACTGCCCTAGTTAATTGGCCTTCCTGGGCTTCCCTTTCCCCAACTGTAAAATGACAGTGTTAGACCAGATTATCTTTAAGGTGCCTTCCAGCTCTTTGTCTCAATTAGAGCTAAGGTAAAAGGCTTAGGATGCAACACTGGTTTCAACTTGTCAAATTCTAAAGCATGTCACTTTTCCACTGGAAAGAAGTTTGTCAGTCCCTAGGGCCACCGCTCATGACAGATTACATAAATTTGGTGTCATTTCAAAGTTACACAAACCAAATTTCTTCTCCAACAATGCCTAAAATATTGTAAAGGTCATTGCACATAGGAAATTAATATATCAGGTCTAGGCAAGAGCATGGTACATTTCTCACCATTTGGGAAGCCAAAGCTGTTGTACATTTCAATGTACTGATATGCCTCTAGGCATCATGCAGTCCACCCTTTCTTTGAAGTTGAATATCAGAGTTATTTTCTCCCCAATGGGATATATTGAAATATTAATTTGTTGCACATAGATTTTTTGATAACTGAAGACTTCAGAAATCTATAATTTCATCCTTTTGGATATTTTCTCAACTAATGCAGCTTACATGGGGATTTGTTCTGTGAAATTTGGATTCGGTCAAAGGGCTGTAGTTGAGGACTGCTGGCCTAGAGTAACAGGAAGTTAAGTGACTTTGTTCTTATTGTTCAGTCGTTTTTGTTATGTTCAGCCCTTTGTGATCCTATTTGAGTTTTTGTTGTTGCTCTTATTGTAATTTTTTGGAAAAAGATAGTGAAGTCATTTGTCATTTCCTTCTCCAGCTTATTTTGCATAAAAAGAAACTGAGGAAAATATGGTTAAGTGACTTGCCCAGGGTCACACAGCTAGTAAGTGTCTGAGGCCAGATTTGAACTCAGATCTTCCTGACTCCCACTATGGCATTCCATCCACAGAGTCACCTAGTTGCCCCTAAGTGACTTGCTTAGGGTTGTTTAGCCAATATGTTTCAGAAGTAGTATTTGAATATAAGTCTTCCTTGATTGTAGAACATCTCTCTCTGTCACTACATCATCATCATCATCAGTACCAATATTTTATATAGCTAATAATGTATTGTTGAGCTTTAATAGTATAACTATTATTAATTCTATAGATATGGGAGTTCATACAGGAGTATAGATATGGGACTTCGTTATAAAAGGACATTTATTTTCTAATACATATCTGCAACTATCCTGAAATATGTAATCTTAGAGACTTACCTGAGACACTTAAATATTAAGTGACTTGTATGAAGTTACGCAGCCAGGATTTGTCAGAAGTTGGACTTGTATCCACGACTTGCTGCCTCTGAGACCAGCTCTTTATCTACTGTACTCTTCTGTCTCTCTAAATGTGAAATTCATTAATATATTATGCACACAAACATACAAAAACAAAGGTATTTGGACACAAGTAGTCCTAGTTAATAGGAATATGGGAAACTTGGGGAAATTTATTTCCATCACTCAAAGAATTCCCATCCCCCCAAAAACCAATTCATTCTTTTTTCACACTTTGCTGAATGTGGAAGGGCAAAATCATGACATTATTTAGAGGCTACCACATTGAAGACACAGATGTACAGAATATGTATTTTTTTCACATTATCCATGGTATTGCTGGCAGAAATATCACTTAGCCCAAAACACCTACATCACTGTTCCTGTATACCCTATTTTATGTTTGTGAATTTTTCTCAACAACCCTCTGCATCTCTCAATGTTTACCATACCTCCAAATTCCCCTTTGCAAAGTTCTCTTTTCCCCTGTTCTTCTTACATCACTCAGACATCTTTAGCCCTCAACCCCTCTGTCTATGAAGAAGTGGCCTTCCTCTTCAACAAGGCCAGTACATCCTAATTAGCTGTTTTCTCTGAAGTCATTTATTTCCTTCTTGGTTAAACTCATTGTGAAAGCTGTCTACAGCAGATATCTCCATTTTCTCTCCTCTCATTTGCTTCTGTATATTCTGCAATGCAGTTGCTGACCATGTCATTCAACTGAAATTGCTCTCCAAATATATAAATAATCTCTAAATTGACAAAACTTTTGATCTTGCTTCAATTTTCATCCTTCTTGAGTTCTTTGTAGCTGTTGCCACTATCACCCTTTTTCTTGAATACTCTCACCTCTCTAGATTATTATGATAATATTCTCTCCTGGTTCTATCTTACAACTGTTTCTCAGACTCTTTTTAATTAACATTATTTTTTTGGAAAATTTTGAGTTGTAATTTTTCTTTCTTTCTCCCACCCTTCTCCAGCCAATTGAGGAGGCAGGCAACATCATATCAATTATATGTATGAAGTCATGCAAAACTTATTTCCATATGAGCCAAATTACAAAAAAAATACAATTAAATAATAAAAGAAATGAAACATGTAATCTTCATTCTGCTTTTAGAATTCATCGGTTCTCTCTCTGGAAGTGGGTAGCATTTTCATCGTGGGTCTTTTCATCTTTGTCTTGAATCACTGTCTCAATCAAAATAGCTAAGGCATAATTCCAGATCCTCTCCAAAATGGTTGGATGAGTTCATAATTCCACCAACAATGAGTGTACCAATTTATTTTACATCTCCTGCAACATTTGTCACTCTCCCTTTCTATCATTTTATGCAATCTGGTAGGTGTCAAAAGATATCACAAGGTTGTTTTAATTCACATTTTTCTAATTCATAATGACATAGAGCATGTTTATATGACTATAAATAGTTTTGATTTCATCATCAGAAAACTGCCTGTTGATATATTTTGACCATTTATCAATTGGGGATAGATTTGACAAAGTTCTGTATTTATTTTAGATGCAAGACATTTCTTTGATAAACTGTCTATAAATTTCCGAATTTTCTGCATTCCTTCTGATCTTGGCTACATATGCTTCATTTGTACAAAAATATTTAAATTTTAATGTCATCTGCCAAAAATATCATACTCTTCAAATTCCAGTATCATATTGAATGGAGAAAAATGGACATTTGGCAAACCCTCAGACATTCAAGACTTGGTTAAAAAAAAAGTCCTCAACTTAATAGAAGATTTGACATATAAGAACCAAGAAAGACATAAGGTACACACCAAAGACTGACTATAAAGGATTCATAAGAACATACTGCTTACCTTTTATATAACATAAAATGTAAAATGTATGTCTAACATTCTTATTAATAATGGTCAAGCTCATAAGAAAGAGGAGGATAAACCTGACTATGATATGAATTTAAAAAGGAAAACCATTTAGAAACAACTAAAAAGAGTAACTATTTTATACAAAGAGGTGCAAGAAAAAGAAAGGATACAGAGTATTTAGATGGGGGAGGAGGGCTGGTAGTTCTGGTAACCTACTTTCATTGGGAATGGGTTTAAGAGGGAACAATACATACATATTTAGAAGAGTATAAAAGCCTTCTAAATTTAGAAGAACTAAAATGATAGGGGTTTAGTGAAGGGGGAGAGGACAAGGGAGGGATTAGGACAAGGGAAGGATTTTTATAGAGGAAAATGAGGGAATAGGTAATGGGTGTTTAGATTAATTGGAGGATAGGGGAGGGATCCTTAGAGGGGGGGAGGCAAGTAATAGGAGGGCAGGGTGGTTGGTGGAGGAGGGGGGTAGGCAAGTGATTGGAAAGTGATGTTACAGGTAGAAGTAAAGTACAGGGGGCAGGAAGGATAGGAAACAAAAGATTTGTACAAACATAAAAAACAAAGATCAAGAGTAGATTATATTTGGGAAGGTATATGTCTATATAAGCGTGTATGCATGTATAAGTGTATGTATATATCTGTATGTGTATGTATCTATCAAGAAATATCTTAATTATATTGTAGCCTTCTGGGGGATGAGGGGAGAGGAAAAAAAAGAATGAAGTTAAAAAGTGCACAGCAAAGAACAAAAGAATACACAAGGAAGCAAAGAAAAGATAGAGGTGTTGAGAATTTATTTATTTATTTATCTATCTATCATACAGGCATTCTTGAAATGAAAATTTATTCTTACATATTTTGAATCCTTTCCTATGCTCTCCTATGCACATGACATGTTTTTTCTTTCTTTATATTTAAGTTTCAGTATTTAAGTTTATGATATGCCTTTGTTTCTTTTATCTATTTGTATTTGTGTTTCGGTAAAATAAAAAAAAAACTGTTTAAAAATAATGTAATCAAATTTATCCGTTTTCCACCTCACTTTATTCTCAATCTTTCTTTTAGTTATAAATTATTCACCTGTCCGTAAGTCTGATAAATAATATCGTCCTTATTCTTCTAATTTTCTTGTAAAATCTCTCTTTATATTTAGGTCATGCACCCATGTTCATCTTATCTATGCACAGTTTCCACCACAGTGCTTTCTTGTTTTCCCAACAATTTTACCAAATAGTGAATCCTTATCCTAAAATCTTGAGTCTTCACACTTGTCACATGCAAGGTTATTATGTTTATTTGTGGCAGTAAATTGTTTGTCTATTCTATTCCTTTGATCTCCCTTTCTTTTTCTTAGCCATTATCAGATAGTTTTGATAATTATAATTTTACAATGTATTTTAGGATCTAGTACTGCTAAACCTCCTTTGATATTGTTGAATTTTTGTTTCTTTTTTAAATTGATATTATTATTATTTTTTTCTAATTCATTAAAAATGGTAATTTAATTGGGATGGCATTGAATATGTAAATTAGTTTGAGTAAAATTGTCATTTTTATTTTATTGGCTCTACCTACTGTATCAGTAAGGCAAGATCCATAACCTCGAGGATGACCATGAACATGCCTGCATGGTTCAGAATCACAAAGTATGGAAATTTCTCTTAGTAGAAGGCAGAGGAAGTATAACATTTATTTAGACATCAGAGTATCAAATCCCAAAACCAATGACTGTAATTAAATATACAGTAATTATATTCCAAAACCAGTTAGCTCACCTCAATGTAGAAACAAGGAGATTATAGCAAAGAACTAAGTCATCCTCTAACCTTCCCCCATGCTAGGGTTTTCCAATAAACAGTCATTCACAAATCATAACTGTCTGTTTGCCGCAGTTCTGAGAGCCCTTGAAGTTCTCAGAGTCCTTGCAGTCTCCTAGATTCTCATTTCTCCAATCTTTCAAGCTGTAGGTCCTCAGCTCTTTGATCTCTGCAACTCTTTGTTCTCCACTCTTTGCTCTGCAGTCTCTCTTGATACAAGCTCTCTCTAAATGTCTGCTGCTTCAATGTCTTCTTAATGTCTGCTTCTCAATTCTGCTTCTCAGTTCTGCTTCTTAATTCTGCTTCTCTCATACTCTGGGCTCTCTTTATATACAGTCTGATCTGGCATCTGATTGGCTAGAACTCATGTCTCTTATTGGCTGAATTCATGCACTTCTGTTTGGCTAGAACTCAGTGCACATATAATTGGCTCTGGTCTTAGCATGTCTCCTTAGAGCCCTTTAAGGCTCAAGCCTAGTTAATGAAAGGGGGTGAGCCTGGAGCTTCATACCTAGTAAATAAAGGGTATAAGTAAAGGCCTTATTGAATGGGTGGGGAAGATCTTTAATCCCATTAACATCAAATTCAGCCCCAAGATCTTTCACTGCCATCACATAGGCAACTTGTGTCTGAACAGGTACTAACATTCTGCAGTACAACAAATACCCTCAAAATAAACATATCATATTTGCAAAATACTTAACATAACATGTTGGCTCACTGTTGACCCCTAGATATTTACATAGGTCAATGGGAAAGTGGTGCCAGTAATAACATAACAGTATGACAATAAATTAGGACAATATAAAATAGGTACACAGAAGAATAACATCGTTCCTCCCTCCATCAAATATGGTTCAAAGTCTTGGGTTAAGGGAGGAAGGTCTCATCCTTCATTGCTTCTTCATGCTGACATTGGACATAGAGGTGTCCCTGGCCCAAGCGGTCAAGAGTCCTATTAGAGAGGTCAGTTCTTTTGCAATCTGGCATCCAGAAATCAACTGATGCCAGGAGCTTAAGCGGTCAGTCATCCTAAAATGTAGGGTACTTAAGCCTAGAGGAGACAGAACTAGCACAAAGGTTAAACAAAACAGAGACCAAAAAGAAAAAGGCAAATAAAGGCTGTCATCTATCAATTAAGGTCATCTCCTTTCTGAATTAGACTCCAACTATACAGTGTCAATTCAACCTCATAGCCAAACTCAAGTGGGAAATGTTTCTTTTTAAAAAGAACACAATAAGGAAACTAAGTCAAGAGGATCCCACCCCAGATTGAGACTAAGATTGTCCTTACAGCTTTTCCCAAAATGTAGAAGGGAACACAAGTGGGAAAACTAAGCCAGGAGCATCCTATTCTTGATAGAGACTGGGATTGCCCTCTCAGCTTTTTCTCCCAGATACAAAATTATGCTTGTTATTCATACAAGATCATATTCCCTCTGAGTGGCTTTGTGGCATTGATCTAATATGAGTCTCCCTGAAGGTGTGACAAACTCTGACACAAGAGTTCAGGATCGTTAGCATCTATAAGGGCACTTCTTACTTCTCTATTAAGTCTGTTATCAAGACGCTTATCTCGGTACATTCTGTACAATTCGTTGGCTGGAACATCATCTATCATTTCAATATTTACCCCTCCTCTCAATAGATAAAAAAGATTTCTTTTCTCATCCCTTTATTCTGACATTGAATTTGTTGGTTATTCATTCTTCTCTCTTGAGGAGATCTATCTCTTCACCAGTCTACTAAGTCATTTAAATATGAAATCTTATCTATCATTTCCAAAAGCAGGTACGGTACTTTCCCAATTAGCAGAGTCATAATCAGGTGTTTATAAGCAGGAGAAGCAGTCTTAAGTATTAAATTTCTGTGAGAGATTCCCAAAGGAGTGTCATAGTATGTATCCGAGCTCCCTATCATAATAGCAGCCTTCATTACCTCTTCCTTTAACTTGCTGATACAATCTCTAAGAAAATACCAAGGATTATCCCCAGTGGTCCACATAGAATCAACAAGATATTTCCTATTACATTGCTCAGCTACTAAAGCTAACAGAGTAACTGTACTTTCACCATTTCCTTGCAGATGATAATCCCTAAAAGCTTGCTGCACAATAGGATTCTGGCTCATACGTATGAATCTCACACAATCCACATTAGGAACAGATACTCCATCAGGCCCTTCATCGCTGATTCTCGCATTCTCTGGTTGAATCTACCCAAGAAGTCTGCAACCTCTTGCTGTGAAAAATCTTCCAAAATTTTCCTCATAGTTGAATTACCATTTTGGGTTTCCTTCGTCCTTCGCAGTATGGGACACATTTCTGTCTAAGAATCTAAAAATCTCTCATTCTCTGTGTCTGAGACATCATGCACCATAGTAGCATTTCTTCCTCAGCCCCTAACACTGTTTCATTTTCTCCCTAGTCTCTTCCCCTGCCATCATGGGAACGAGACTGGCAGTTATACTCAACCCTTGGCTGATTTGATATGCACTTTTGACCTCTTTGGCTTCCTGTTTCTCCTAACATAGTAATGGAAAAATTCTCATTTGAGTCAGTAGATTCCTGAGTAACCTTTTCTCCTGCAGCCTGAGATTCCAAATCTTGCCGTGGCATAGAAGTATCCCCATTTCTTTTTCTTGATGATCTGTTCAATCTTTCCTATATCAGCTGGTAGACTGAGAACGATATCTAGCTTCTCCTACAGAGTGCTGTCAACAGTTATTTCCCTGGTTTAATTTTAATCTCTTGCAAACATTTTTCCAACTCCCTAGGGTCTCCCCTCTGTGGTTTGGTTCCCAGATTTTTTTAATTTTTTTTTTTATTTTTAGTTTACAACACTCAGTTCCACAAGTTTTGAGTTCCAAATTTTCTCTCCCACCCTCTCCTCCTCTCTCCCCCAACCCAAGACTGAATGTAATCTAATATAAGTTCTACATATACCTTTGCATTGAATTTATTTACATAATAGTCCAGGTGTAAAGAAGAATTGTAACCAAGGAAATGAATCATGAGGAAGAAGAAACAAAACCGAAAAAGAAGGAAAAAATAAGAAAAAGCAAATAATTTGCCTCAATCTGCATTCAGACTTCCTAATTCTTTTGTCTTTTGGAACTGTTTTGAACTTTGCATTGATGAGAACAGCCAAGGCTATCAAAGTTAGCCTCCACAGATTCTATGTTGCTGTAATCATGTATAACGATCTCCTGGTTCTGCTCCCCTCACTCAGCATCAGTTTATATGTGTGTTTCCAGATTATAATGAAGTCTAGCTGCTCTTCATTACTTATAGCACAATAGTATTCCATTACATTTATATGCCACAAATTGCTTAGCCATTCCCCAACTGATGGTTGCCCCCTTGATTTCCAATTCTTTGCTACTATAAAAAGAACCACTATAAATATTTTTGTACATTTGGGTCCCTTTCCTACTTCTATGATCTCTTTGGGATATAGCCCTAGAAGTGGTATTGGTGGGCTAAAGGGTATGCACATTTTTATAGTCCTTTGGGCATGTTTCCAAATTGTTCTCCAGAATTGCTGGATCAGTTCACAACTCCACCAACATTGTAACAATGTTCAATTTTCCCACATCCTGTCCAGCATTTATGATTTTTCTATTTTGTCATGTTAGTCAATCTGACGTGAGAGATGTGGTACCTAAGGGTTATTTTGATTTACATTTCTGTAAGCAATAGTGATGTAGAGCATTTTCTCATATGCCTATAGGTTTCTTTAATTTCTTCCTCTGAAAACTGCCTGTTCGTATCCTTTGACCATTTCTCAATTGGGAATGATTTGTGTTCCTATAAATTTGACTCAGCTCCTTGTATATTTTATATATGAATCCTTTATCAGAGTCCTATATCATGAGTCCTTTGTTACATTGGCTTTGTTTGTACAAAAACTTTTCAATTTAACATAGTCAAAATTATCCATTTTGCATTTTGTAACCCCGTCTATCTCTTGTTTGGTCATGACTTCTTTGCTTTTCCATAGGTCTGATAGGTAAACTATTCCATGCTCTCCCAAACTGCTTATAGTATCAGCCTTTATTCCTAAGTCATGAATTCATTTTGACTTTATTTTGGTATATGCTTAAGATATTGGTCTAGGGCCCAGCTAGGTGGTGCAGTGAGTAAAGCACTGCACCTGGAGTCAGGATGACCTGAGTTCAAATCTGCCCTCAGAGACTTGACACACGTACTAGCTGTGTGACTTTGAGCAAGTCACTTAACTCCAATTGCCCTGCCTTCCCCCTTCAAAAAAAAAAGATATTGGTCTACGCTCCATTTCTGCCATGCTATCTTGCAGTTTTCCCAGCATTTTGGGGGAAATAGCAAGTTCTTAAAACAGAAGCTGCATTCTGTGGCTTTGTCAAAGAGTAGTTTGCTATAGTTATTGACTACTTGTTGTGTAATTAACCTATTCCACTGATCCACCTCTCTGTTTCTTAGACAGTACTGAGTAGTTTTGATGATTGCTGCTTTATAATACAGTTTAATATCTGGTATGGCTAAGCCACCTTCCCTGGTATGTGTTTTCATTACTTTCCTTGATATTCAGGACATTTTGTTCCTCCAGATGAATTTGCTTATTATTTTATCCAGTTCTGTAAAATAATTTTTTTTAGTAATTTGATTGGTATGGCACTGATGGTTCCCAGTTTTCACAGAATCCAGCTCCTTTATCTCACTCCTGTGCTCTGGAGAAATAAGATAAATCCTCCCACCCTGGGAAATTCATCTCTTCCTCTGAAATCTCTCTCCCTTTAAGTAGAGGTTTTATACCCTGTGATCCCATCCTCATCACCCAATGTATCAGTAAGGCAAGATTCATGACTTCAAGGATTACCATGAAAATGCCTGCATGGTTCAGGATCACAAAGTATGAAACATTCTCTAGGTAGAAGGCAGAGAAAGTATAACATTTATTTAGACATCAGAGGATCCAATCCCAAGACCAATAACCCCAATTAAATATAGCAGTAAGTATATTCCCAAATCAGTAAGCTCACCTCAATGTAGCCACAAGGAAATTATAACACAGTATTATAGCAAGGAACTAAGTCATCCTGTAACCTTCCCCTCTCCTAGCGCCTTCCCATTCTCATGAATCCTAACTGTCTGCTTGCTTGCATCCTCTCCGAAGTTCTGAAAGCCTTTGCAGTTCTCAGAGTCCTTGCAATCTCCTGGATTCTCTGGATTCTCATTTCTCCAATCTCTCAATGCTGTAGATCCTCAGCTCTTTGCTCTCTGCAGCTCTCTGGTCTGTACTCTCTGCTCTGCAGTCTCTCTTGAAGCTGGCTGCCTCAGTGTCTGCTTTCTCAATGTCTGCTCTTCAATGCTGTCTTGATGCCTGCTGTCTGGGTGTCTTTTTGATGTCTGCTTCTCAATTCTCCTTCTTAATTCTTCTGCTCTCAGTTCTGCTGTTCTCAGTTCTTTTCTCTAACACTCTGGGCTCTCTTTATATACAGTCCTAGCCAGCGTCTGATTGCCTAGCACTCAGGTCTCTGGTCAAATTCATGCACATCTGATTGTCTAGAACTCAGTACACATGCAATTTGCTCTGATCTCAGCACCTCTCCTTAGGGCTCTGAGGGTTTCACACCTCTCATGATGTAACTAGAAAAAGGGTATGAGCCTGGGGCCTCCCACAAAGTGAGTAAAGCCTAAATAAAGGCCCTACAGAATGGACAGGGAAGATCTTTAATCACATGAACACCATAGGGCTCATGCTCAGTTAGTGAAAGGGTGTGGGCCTGGGGTTTTGTACCTAGTAAGTGAAAAGTGTAAGTAAAGGTCCAATTGAATGGACAGGGAAAATCTTTACTCATATTAACACCAAACCAACCCATGATAATTAATATTTCTCCAATTCTTTAAATCTGATTTTATTTGAAAAACAAAACAAAACAAAAAAACCTTTTTTTTTAATAATTGTGTTTATATAGTACCTGGGTTTGTTTTGTCAAGTATTGTAGTATTAATGAGATCAAAGATCTTTCCCACTTATTCAATAGGCCTCAGGTACGGCTGGGTGGTTAAGCTTCATTATATCTTTGTTTGTAAGTAGGCCTAAAAGCTCTAATAACTAGGTACTAAGCCTGTGTGAAGACCTCAGGGCCCTAAGGAGAGTTGCTAAGACCACAGGCAATATTATGTACACTGAGCTCTAGTCAATCATGAATCAAGCTAGTGAGACACCTGAGTTCTAGCCAATCAGATGCCAGCTAGGACTGTATATAAGGAGAACCTGGAGTTTGAGAGAACCAGAACTGAAAAAGGACAGAACCGAGAGCAACAGAACTGATAAGAAGACATTGATGCAGCAGACATCAAGAGGGTGCTGAAGAACCAGCTCAACAGAGCTACAGGAGAGGCTGCTGAATGGAGATTTATTATTCAAGACTGATTGTTTAATGGGAAGGTCCTAGTGGGGGAGGGGGGGGCGTCAGGGAAGGTTACAGGATGACTTGGTTCCTCACTATAATACTGTGTTATAATTTCCTTGTTGCTACATTGAGGTGGGCTTACTGGTTTAGGAATACAATTATTGCTATATCAAAGTGTTCTTGGCTTTTTATCCTCTGGAGTCTAAATAAATGTTATACTTACTGTGCCTTTGTAGTAACAATCCTGCTAGCAGCTGCTGCGGGGGTGTAAGATCCACCAACAGTCAGCAACCAGAAAGCTGCCAACATAGGTTCTTTTGATCTGTTTTACTAAGGAAAGTAGCATGAAGGGGTTAACAATCTTATTTCAAACCAACACACAAATGTCATTCACTTAGTTGAGGGGAAAAAGCCAGCACCATGAACTTCAGAACAAATACAAAAAAATTACAAATGTCAACAGACAGATCCTGTTTGATTCAAATCACAACACATAGTTACCGAAGAAGAACCAAAATCTGAGTTGTAAATCTTGGGCAGGGGGCAGCTGTAGCTTACCCAGAATCTCAAAGCTCCTTCCATGAGCGTGCCTCCAAAGTCAAACTACAAGCTCTCCTCAATTATATCCTGTTCAGAGCCCTGAGGGCTCTGACCTCACCCAGACTGGGTGTGGGATAGTTCCCCTTCTCCAGTATCACATCATATACAAATCAATGACTCTCAATTGTCTTTGTGCTGAGAAATAACTGTGACAAAAAGATCCAACTTTATCTGCCCCATTCAAACAAAGGCCAGAATCCTTAAAGGCACTTCAGAGAAGAAAAGCAAAAATTTCCACCTTAATTACTATTACAGCTTTCTGTATAGAGAGTTTCATACTTTGTGATTCTGAACCTTTCAGGCACATTCATGGTTTACTTGGAGGTCATGAATCTTGCCTTACTGATACAGGTATACTGCTAGGTATTTTATACCATCTAGAGTCATTTTACCTGGTATATATATATATACACACACACACACACACATATATGTGTGTGTGTTCACGTGCATGTGTGTGTTTGTGTATGTGTATATATGTATGCATATGTATATATGTATATGTATGTACGTATGTATGTATGTGTATATGCATGTATATAAGTATGTATAAGTAGGTATGTATATATGTATGCATGTATATGGATGATATATACATGTATATACACATGTATGTACACTACCTCTTCTTACAGAGTTTTCTTTGTGACATGTAGGAATACTGATGATTCATGAGAATTTACTTGATATCCTGCTACTTAATCAAAATTACAGGTTATTTCAACTGTATTTTTTAATTGATTCTTCTGGATTTGCCAAATATATGATCATATCATCCACAAAAGAAATAATTTTATCTTCCCATTCTTTATTCTGATACCATCTATTGCATTTTCTTTTCTTATTCGAATTTCTAATACAATATTATGTGATATTGATAACAGTGGGCATCCTTATTTCATACCTGATCTTCCTGGGAATGCTTCTAGTTTTCCTCCATTACAAATAATGCTTGCTGATGGTTTTAGATAAAGGCTTTTCATCTCTTTGAGGAAAAATGCATTTATACCAAAACTTTCAAGTGTTTTTAATAAAAGTTAGATTGTTTAACTTTATCAAAAGATTGTCCTGCATCTATTTAGATAATCATAACTTTTTTAAACTTTTGTTATTGATGTAATCAATTTTGTTATTTTCTTTTTGTGAAACCGTTCCTGCAGTCCTAGACAAATCCTGCATGATCATAATATATAATATTTGTAATACATTATTGTAATCTTTTAGCTAGTGCTTTCTTTAGGATTTTTGGGTGCATAATCACTAAGGAAAGTGCTTTATAATTTTCTTTTTCTATTTTTGCTCTTCCTGGTTTGAGTATCAATGTCATATTTGTTTGATGAAATGAATTTGGTATGATCTCTCTTTTACCTATTTTTCAAATAATCCATTTAATAATGGCATTAGTTCATCTTTAAATGTTTGATAGAATTCTCTTGTAAATTGATCTGGTCCTAGCGCTTTTCTCTTAGGAAGCTCATTTATGGCCTGCTCAATTACTTTTTCTAAAGTGGGTCATAGATATTCTATTTCATCTTATACTAACCTGGGCAATCTATATTTTTGCAAATATTCTTCCATTTCACTTAAATTGTTAAATTTATTGGCATATAATTGGTCAAAATAACTACTTACAATTTCTTTAATTTCATTTTTCTTAGTGGTGTGTTCACCCTTTTTACTTTTGATATGAGGAATTTGTTTTTCTTCTCTAATTTTTAATTCAAATTAACCAATTGTTATCTATTTGTTTTCCTTATAAAACCAACTCCTGTTTTTTTAATTAATTCAATGATTTTTTTACTCTCAGTTTTCTTAGTCTCACCTTTAATTTTTAGGATGTCCAATTTAGTTTTTAATTGGAGATTTTTAATTTGTTATTTTTTCTAGTTTTTTTTAGTTGTATATTGAATTCATTGGTTTGTTCTTTCTCTATCTTATTGATATAAGCATTTAGAGACATTTTTTCTTAACAACTGCTTTTGCTGTATCCCATAAGTTTTGATATGTTGTCTCATTATTGTCATTCTTTTTATTGAAATTATTGATTGCTTCTATCATTTGTTCTTTAACTCACTCATTCTTTACAAATAGATTATTTGATTTCCTATTACATTTTAATCCATGTCTTCTTTATCCCTTACTGAATATAATTTTGATTGCATTATGTTCTGAAAAGGATAGTTTTAATATTTCTGCTTTTCTACTTTTAACTATGATATTTTTATATGTTAATTTTGTAAAGGTACCATAAAGTACTGAGCAAAGATGTATTCCTTTCTATTTCCATTCAGTTATCTCTAGATATCTATCTTATGAAGTTTATCTAAATTTTATTCAGTTCCTTAAATTCTTTCTTATTTATTTTTTGTGTTTCATTTATCTAGAGAGAGGAATATAGAATTTTTTAGAGAGGGGGAGATTAAAGTCCCCTACTATTATAGTCCTACTATCTTTGTATACTTGTAATTTGCTTATCTTTTCTTTTAGAAATGTAGATGCTATAGAATTTGGTGCATCTAGGTTCATCATTGATATTGCCTCATTATCTATGGTACCTTTTATCAAAATGCAGTTTCCTTATTTAGTTCTTTTTAATTTAGTCTATTTTAGCTACAGCTTTGTCTGAGATCATAATTGCTGCCCCTGCCTGTTTTGCATCAACTGACACATAACATATTATATTCCAAATACCTATTTTAAGTCGTGTATATCTCTCACTCTTAAATGTGTTTCTTTTAAACAACACATTGTTGAATTATTATTTTTAATCCACTCTGCTATCTGTTTCTGTTTTACATCCCATTCACATTTAGTTATAATTACTATTTGCTAATTTCCCTCCATCTCATTTTTATTCATTATTTTCCTTCTCAGCCTCTGTTTTACCCTATCAGAGTTACTTTATCTTTTCACCTTATGCTTATTCCTTATTTTACCCACCCCTCTAAAATTCCCTGCCTTATCTTCTCCCCTCTACCCTCCCAGTCTTATTTTATACACCATTTTAAAAGTCCCACCCTCACCCTATTGCCCAGTTTTCTCACCTCTCTAAAAGTTCAAAAGACTTCTCAACCTCTTCAGAAGCACACTTTGTTTCCTCTTTAACCCAAATAAAGGTAAGGTTCCAACATTACTAGACCCCTACCCCAACCTGTTTCCTCTGTGTTAGTGCTTCATTTCACACCCAATTTTTATGAGATAATTGCTTCTTTTTACTTTTTTCTACCGAATTTTATTTTTTAGAAACACTCCATCATACACAACTCAGCGCCAACCTTTCTTTCAAACCACCTTAATAATGATAACTACTATTACCCCTGATAATAACCAATAAATACTAATGTTAATAATATTTTTATATGTAATAAGTGAACAGTTTGACCTCAATAACTGCCTTATAATTGGTCTTTAATTATTTCCTTATATTTCTTCTGGATCTTTAATATTGAATTTTCCACTGAGTTCTGGTCTTTATGTTACAAATACCTGAAAGTCTTAGAGTTCATAAAATATCCATTTTTTTCCACTCAGGATTATACTCAACTTTTCTGGATAAGTTATTCATGGATGTAACCCCAGCTCCTTTGCTTTTCAAAATGTAATTTTCCAAGACCTATGGTCTTTTAGCATAGAAATTGCTGGGTTTTGTGAAATTCCAACTATTTTTTCACAGTATTTAAATTGTTTTTTTTCTTGCAATATTTTATTTTATGTGTTTTCAGTGACTGTCCTTCACGTTTGGGAATTTCTTTCTCCTTACCTCCATCTACTGATTCCCTTGGCTTCCTTCAAGTTCCTGATAAAATCAACCTTCTATGTGAAGCCTTTCCCAATCCCCCTTAATGATAGTGTATTCCACATCTTCATTATGTCCATTTTTTATTTACCTTAATTGCACATAGCATTTTGCATATTTTCTGTCTATTTAAACAGTGAGTTCCCTGACAATGGAGACTGTTTTTATTTTTCCATATTTATTTTTCCCCTTTATTTGTGTCATTATATTTAGCAAGGTCCCTGGAACTGGTAAGTACTGAATAAATTCTTGTTGAAATTATTGGATCATCACAGTGATCTTCCTAAAACTTGTTTTAATATTTCTTTCTCTTACTCAGTAAAATCTAATGGCTTCCTATTACTCTGGGATTTAATATAATATCTTTCATTTAAAACCTTTTTACAATCTAGCCTCTTCCTACCTATGTAGTTTTCTTGGACTTCTTTCCCATCCATGCACTACACAATCTAACTATCCTGGCCTAATTGTAGTTCCTATCACATAATAAGTCTCCAGAATCTGTGCTTTGTACTGGCTATTCGTGATGCATAAGATGCTCTCCTTATTCTCTTTTGAATCACAGATTCCCTGGATTCCTTACAGACTTGGCTCAAGCTCACCTTCTTTCCCTTTCTCCCTATTCCAGCATTTTTCAGAGTGTATCTCCTCTAAGATTACCTTATATATACTCTAAATACATCTTTTATATACGTAGTTACTTACTCTTTTTCTACCTCCCCATGAGCTTCTTCTGACAGGGTTGGTGCCCTTCCCACTTTTATCTCCAGCACCTGGCATATAGTAAATCAAGCTTGTGACTCCATAAAATATCAGATCCCTTAACCATTATTATTTAGTTTCCTCATCTGTTTGATGGAAATAATACTGTTTAAACTCCTTACATCCAAAGATTATTTTGAGCAAATCACTTTCTAAGCCTAGAGGCCAATTCTAATTATTGATTTATAGTTATAGGGTCATATTTAATAACTGTATCTTCTTTGAATACTTTGTCCCCATGACTAGATAGTAGGTTTCTTGAAGGAAAAGTCTGGCACTTCATATATTATATCAATCTGTGTGGTGTTGGATGAAGAATAGGCACTCAATAGGCATTTTCTAGTTGAGAAATTCATTTGATGGATAGAACTAAAAATAACTCACAAGTCTCCAAGTGTCAACCTACTCTTCTAAAAAAAGATATTACTCTGCTTGTTGTTTAAGAATGGCAGTTGACTTTCCTAAGAAGCAATTGGGCAATTCAAGAAATGTCTCAATTTAACTCAAATCTGATGACATTTTATGCTTCTGCACTTTTCAGAAATTGACAGAAAATGTCAATTTTTCCCTGTGGTAGCTTTGCCAATTTCAGCTAAAGAGAAAAGTGGATTTTTGTTTGGCAAACAAACTGATTTCTGTCAGAATAACAAGCATCTGTTAATGAGAAAGCTGATTTACTTCCTCCAAAGTATGTGGCATAGAAAGAAGTCAGAGCTGAGATGGTGCTTGTTTATTTTGTGAACCTGGATTTTTCCCCTGCTAATTATTTAGCCAACTGAACTCTGATGTTTGAAGGTCAAAAATCATGGGAAATACAATTTTTGGGGTCATGGAACAAATAAAGAGGACATCTGCTAAGTTTGGTAAACCATTTCAAAAAATTTTGTAAGTGAGCTATAGGATATGCCTTTGATTCCATTCCCTTGTCTGCCTTCTGGAACCTTTCTCCATCAATCATTCCTAGTCCTCTTTCCTCCTCGTCTTTCATCTTTGTCTCCTTCACCCTTTTCTTTGCCTCTATCCTCTCCTTGTTACACACACACACACACACACATGCACACACACACAGATGCATATATGTATGTATATATGTATATACATATATATGTATACAGACATACATATAGAAATAGATATACCTGTTATGTATGTGTATGATATGTGTATATAATATACGTATGCATATATATGTGTATGTGCATACATAATATGCATGTTGTATATGCATATATATGCACATAAACATACATATGCACATGTGTGTATATGCATATAGTGTGTTTATTGTGGTTCCATCTATCAATCTATCAATCTATTTAGAGTTAGATCTATTTATGGAACTATCAAAACAGGAAAAAATAGAAAACCAAGTAATTAAATGATGATGATTCTGGTTTATTATATAGATGTGTCAGTAGGCTATCTAAATGAAGAGAATATATGCCTATGTGTGTATATAATCAGAAATATGTATGTCTACATATGTATTATTATGCCTCAGTTTTCAAATGTTCCTTGTGCTGTAATATACGGTTCTGTCTACAGCCCTCATTTTGTAAAAAGAAATTCATTTGATATCTCCTGTATCCTTTTGGATTATGACAAATATAATGAAAGATTGGTATGATTGTCAAAGTGGGAGGGCCTGTACCAATGCTTAAATTGCAAATTTTTTATCTATTCTCTAAATATTTCTATATTTCCATCATTTATTAAGGGGAATTTATTTTCCATAAATTTATCATTTATTTCATTCAAACATGAAACAGTCCTTCCTTTCCTCAGGGAGCTTATATTCATTGATTTACTTAAAGGAATGATCAGTAATTGATATTTTTTTCAAAGCAGTGATTCAAGTAACTATATAAATTGATGGAATTGACATCTTAAAAATTCTTTAGTGAAAAATCAATTACATATGCAGTGATAAAGGATTGTAATTCTAGTATTTCCAAGGTTATTTTAGAATGTATTTTAGGGGTGGCTGTGAAAGAAATATTGTAAATAAAAGATCACATTTTTTTTTTACTTTAGAGTCATTTAATGTAAGGTCAAAATTTCTCCATTTTCTTTTTTTCTTTTTTTTTTTTCCTTTATTTATTTTTAGTTTACCACACACGGTTCTACATAGTTTTGAGTTCCAGATTTTCTCCCCTCCCTCCCCCCTCCCTCCCCAAGACGGCATGAAGTCTCATATAACTGTCATGTATAACTTCGCATTGAATTAATTTATGCTCTAGTCAAGTCGTGGAGAAGAATTTTGACCAATGGAATGAATCATGAGAAAGAAGAAACAGAACCAAAAAAAACAAAACAAAAAAAAAAAAACCCAAAACCAAAAACAAAAGAGAAGCAGAAAAGGCGAGCATGTAGTGTGCCTCAGTCTGTATTCAAACTTCGCAGTTCTTTCTCTGAATGAAGATAGCATTCTCCATCGTGAGTCCCCTGGAGTTGTCCTTGCCCCTTTAGGTTGCTGAGAGAAGCACAGTATGTCAGGGTTGGTCCTCACGGAATCCACATATCTGTGGCTGTGCACAACGTTCTCCTGGCTCTGCTCCGCTCACTCAGCATTATGTCGTGTAGGTTTTTCCAGGTTGTTATGAAGTCTGCATCATCCCCATTTCTTATGGCACAATAGTATTCCATCACCTTCATATACCACAGCTTGTTCAGCCATTCCCCAATTGATGGGCATCCCTTTGCTTTCCAATTCTTGGCTACCACAAAGAGAGCTGCTATAAATATTCTTATACATATGGGTCCTTTTCCCGCTTGCGTGATTTCTTTGGGATACAACCCTAGAAGTGGTATTACTGGGTCAAAGGGTATGAACATTTCTATAGCCCTTTGGGCATAGTTCCACACCGCCCTCCAAAATGGCTGGATCAGCTCACAACTCCACCAGCAATGCAACAATGTTCCAATTTCCCCACATCCTTTCCAGCATTTATCATTCTCCTGATTTGTTATTTTAGCCAATCTGACAGGAGAGATGTGGTATCTAAGAGTTGTTTTGATTTGCATTTCTCTAATCAGCAGCGATCCAGAGCATTTTTCCATATGCCTGTAGATAGCTTTAATTTCTTCCTCTGAAAACTGCCTGTTCATATCCTTTGACCATTTCTCAATTGGGGAATGGCTTGTATTCCTATATATTTGGCTTAGCTCCCTGTATATTTTAGAAATGAGGCCTTTATCAGAGATACTAGTTGCAAAGATTTTCTCCCAATTTTCTGCTTCCCTCCTAATTCTTGTTGCATTGACTTTTTTTGTACAAAAACATTTCAATTTGACATAATCAAAATTATCCATTTTGCATTTTGTAATGCTCTCTATCTCTTGTTGGGTCATGAATTCTTTACTTTTCCACAAATCTGATAAGTAAACTATTCCTTGCTTTCCCAAATTACTTAGAGTATCAACTTTTACTCCTAAATCATGAACCCATTTTGACTTTATTTTGGTATATGGTGTAAGATATTGGTCTATGCCCAGTTTTTGCCCTACCATTTTCCAATTTTCCCAACAGTTTTTGTGAAATAGTGAATTATTAGCCCAGAAACTGGCCTCTTTGGGTTTATCAGAGTAGATTGCTATAGTGGTTGATTTCACCTACTTGTGTACCTATCCTATTCCACTGATCCACACCCCTGTTTCTTAACCAGTACCAGGCAGTTTTGATGACTGCTGCTGTGTAGTACAGTTTAATATCTGGTGTGGCTAAACCACCATCCCTAGCATGTCTTTTCATTAATATCCTAGATACTCTAGACCTCTTGTTTTTCCAAATGAATTTTGTTATTATTTTGTCCAGCTCAGTAAAAAAAAAATTTGGTAGTTCGATTGGTGTGGCACTGAATAGATAGATTAATTTAGGTAGAATTGTCATTTTTATTATATTAGCTCAGCCTAACCATGAGCAACTGATATTTCTCCATTTATTTAGATCTGATTTTATTCGCGTGAAAAGTGTTTCATAGTTATGTTCATATAGGCCCTGGTTTTGTCTTGGCAAATAGACTCCCAAATATTTTATAGTGCCTTCAGTAACTTTGAATGGAATTTCTCTTTCTATCTCTTGCTGTTGGGCTTTGTCAGTAATGTATAGGAATGCTGAGGATTTATGTGGGTTTATTTTATATCCTGCAACTTTGCTAAAGTTGTTTATTATTTCAAGTAGTTTTTTACTTGATTCTCTAGGATTCTCTAGATAAATCATCATATCATCTGCAAAAAGTGATAATTTAGTTTCTTCTTTTCCTATTCTAATTCCTTCAATTTCTTTTTCTTCTCTTATTGCTACAGCTAATGTTTCTAGAACCAAATTGAATAATAGGGCTGATAATGGACATCCTTGTTTCACCCCTGATCTTATTGGGAATGCATCTAGTTTATCCCCATTACAAATAATGCTTGTTGATGGTTTTAGGTAGATGCTATTTATAATTTTGAGGAAGGTTCCCCTTATTCCTATGCTTTCTAGTGTTTTTCATAGGAATGGGTGTTGTACTTTGTCAAAGGCTTTTTCTGCGTCTATTGAGATGATCATATGGTTTTTGCTAGTTTTGTTGTTGATATGGTCAATTATGCTAATAGTTTTCCTAATATTGAACCAGCCTTGCATTCCTGGAATAAATCCTACCTGGTCATGGTGTATTATTCTCGTAATGAGTTACTGCAATCTTTTTGCTAATATTTTATTTAAAATTTTTGCATCAATATTCATTAGAGAAATTGGTCTATAATTTTCTTTCTCTGTTTTAACTCTACCTGGTTTAGGTATTAGTACCATATTTGTGTCATAAAAAGAATTTGGTAGGACTCCTTCTTCACCTATTTTCCCAAATAGTCTGCAAAGTATTGGAATTAGTTGTTCTTTAAATGTTTGATAGAATTCACATGTAAAACCATCTGGCCCTGGAGATTTTTTCCTAGGGAGTTCGTTGATGGCCTGCTCAATTTCTTTTTCTGATATGGGGTCATTAAGAAATTTCACTTCCTTCTCTGTTAGTCTGGGCAGTTTATATTTTTGTAGATATTCATCCATATCTCTAAGGTTGTCAAATTTATGGGCATACAGTTGGGCGAAATAATTCCTAATTATTGTTTTGATTTCCTCTTCATTAGAGGTGACCTCACCCTTTTCATTTTTTATACTGGTAATTTGATTTTCTTCTTTCTTTTTTTTAATCAAATTGGCCAAAGGTTTGTCAATTTTATTGGTTTTTTCATAAAACCAGCTCTTTGTTTTATTTATTAATTCAATAGTTTTCTTGGTTTCAATTTTATTAATCTCTCCTTTGATTTTCAGTATTTCTAATTTGGTATTTAATTGGGGGTTTTCAATTTGCTCTTTTTCTAGCTTTTTCAGCTGTATGCCCAGATCATTGATCTCCTCTTTCCCTATTTTATTCATGTAGGCATTTAGAGATATAAAACTTCCCCTAAGAACTGCTTTTGCTGCATCCCATAAGTTTTGGTATGTTGTTTCATTATTGTCATTCTCTTGAATGAAATTATTGATTGTTTCTCTGATTTGATCTTTGGCCCACTCACTCTTTAGAATTAAATTATTTAGTTTCCAATTAGTTTTTAGCTTATTTTTCCATGGTGCTTTATTAAAAATGATTCTTATTGCATCATGATCTGAAAAGGATGCATTGACTACTTCTGCTTTTCTGCACTGGATTGTGAGGTTTTTATGCCCTAGTACCTGGTCAATTTTTGAGTATGTGCCATGTACTTTTGAGAAGAAAGTATATTCCTTTTTATCCCCGTTCAGTTTTCTCCAGAGGTCTATCATATGTGCCTTTTCTAAAATTCTGTTTACCTCCTTAACTTTTTTCTTATTTATTTTGAGGTTAGATTTATCAAGTTCAGAAAGGGGGAGGTTGAGGTCTCCCAATATTATAGTTTTGCTGTCTATTTCTTCCTGTAACTCCCTTAACCTCTCCTCTAAGAATTTGTATGCCTTACCACTTGGTGCATATATGTTAAGCAATGATATTGCTTCATTGTTTATGGTGCCTTTCAGCAGGATATAATGTCCTTCCTTATCTCTTCTAATTAGATGTATCTTTACTTTTGCTTTGTCTGAGATTAGGATTGCTACACCTGCTTTTTTTACTTTAGCTGAGGCACAATATATTTTACTCCAGCCTTTTACCTTAACCCTATGTGTATCCCCCTGTTTCAGATGTGTTTCTTGTAAACAGCATATTGTAGGATTATGGTTTTTAATCCATTCTGCTATCTGCTTCTGTTTTGTGAGAATGTTCATCCCCTGCACGTTCAGGGTTATGATTTCTATCTGTGTCTTTTTCTCCATCCTAATTCCCCCTGTTTATGCTTTTATTTCTCCCTTTCCCCTTCTCCTCCCCAACAAAGTTTTGCTTTTGACCGCCGCTTTCCTCAGTTAACCCTCCCTCTTTATTCCCCTCCCTTATCTAACCGTTACCCACTTGCTACTTTTCCTCTTCCTTCTGCCCTCCCCCCTCCCTTTTTCCCCCCTTTCCCTCCCACTTCCCGTAGGACAAGTTAGATTTCTAAACTTATCAGAGTATGTTATTCTCTTCTTGAACTAGATCAGATGACAGTAAAGCTCAAATACTGCTCTTCTCCCTCCCTTCTTTCCCTCTACTATAATATGTTTTTTTGCCACTTCCTTTGGTGTAATTTACCCTTTTCTACAACCTTCTTACCACTTCCCTCATAGCCCTCCCTTTATATCTCTTATTTATATTTTATATCTTTACATCAGTTAATTTATACAGGCATTCACAACCTATGTATATCCCTTTCATTTGTCACAATAGTTGTACCATTCACAAAAATGACTTATATATGTATATGTATATGTATATATATATATACATAAAAAACATACATAAGATGATATAATTCCACATAAAGATGTAAACAACCTAAGCTTATTGGTTAATGAAGTTTGTGGGGTTTTTCCCCCGGTTACCTTTTTATGTCTCTCTTGAGGTTTGTATTTGGAGATCAAATTTCCCATTGAGTTCTGGCCTTTTCATCAGGAAGGTCTGGAATTCCCTTATTTCATTGAATGTCCATCGCCTTGCCTGGAAAATTATGCTTAGTTTTGCTGGGTAGTTGATCCTTGGTTGTAGTCCCAGCTCCTTTGCCCTTCGGAATATCATATTCCAATTTCTCCTGTCTTTTAATGTGGAAGCTGAGAGATCCTGCGTGATCCTGACTGTAGTTCCACGATATTTGAATTGCTTCTTTTTGGCTGCTTGCAGTATTTTCTCCTTCAGTTTATAGCTCTGAAATTTGGCTATAATATTTCTTGGTGTTTTCAGTTTGGGATCTCTTTCAGGGGGTGATCGGTGAATTCTTTCAATGACTATTTTGCCCTCTGGTTCTAGGACCTCTGGGCAGTTGTCTTTGATAATTTCTTCGAAGATTCTGTCAAGGCTCCTTTTTTCATCGTGGATTTCCGGTAGACCAATAACTCTCAAATTGTCTCTCCTGGATCTATTTTCCAGGTCAGTTGTTTTGCCAATCAGATATTTCACATTTTTTTTTCTATTTTTTCATTCTTTACATTTTGTTTTATTAGTTCTTGATGCCTCATAGATTCATTAGCTTCCACTTGCTCAAGTCTAATTTTAAATGTGTTAGTGTTTACATTTTGCTTTTGAGCCTCCATTTTCAATTGGTTGATTTCACCTCTCAGGGTGTCCTTTTCTCTCTCTAGATTCTGAATCTCCGTAGCCATTTCGCCAATCTTATTCTTTAGGGACTTGATTTCGTCAGTGGATTTTTTCTCCCTTTTTTCCATTTTTTCCATATTTTCTTTTAGCTCCGTAATTTGGTTTTTAAAATCCTCTTTTAGCTCTTCCAGCAGTGCTTTTTGGGCTGGAGACCAGATCATATTAGCTTTTGAGGTATCTGATGTATCTACCATGTCATTGCTATCTTCTTCTACCTCGATATTTTGATCCTGCCTGTCTCCATAAAAAGAATCTATTGTCCTCGGTTTTTTTGTGTTCTTCTTCATGTTGGATTGCCTTTTGCTGGCGTTAGAACGAATTTCTATCTGTGAGTCTCAGGGCTTTCTGTCCCAGCTTTCTTATTCTGGGGGTTGTGAGTCTAAAATTATAACCTTCAGTTTCCTGAGGTGTGGGGGAGGGGTCTGGCTCCCTGGCGTCTCACTCCCTGTGGGTGCTCTCCAGCCCTTGCTTTTCAGCAATGGTCTCAGCTGATTGTTGTTTGAGCTGATGACTAGCGCTTCCCCTGGGGGAGCAAGGTTACGTCTGGGCTCCTGGCTTGGCCCCCTGCCGACTCTTCCCCTCTGGGACTAATGAGCTTCTAGTATTTGTCCTGTGAAGCCCCGCTACTCTCTCCTCTGTTTCAGTTCTCTTTTTTTTTTTTTTTTTTCCCAAGGAATTCTCTGGGTGAGCGGGGGAGGGGTTAGAGCCGCTTACCTAGCCATTGAGTCTTCCGGAAGTTCAAGAGGCCGAGATCCTGAGTTTTGCAAGCGTCAGGAGTGGGTGTTTTCACGGCTGGTGGCGTTGCGCTGCCTCTCTTCGCTCCCAGAGACTGCCGTCCTGTGTTGGGAGGCCTGGGGATCTCCGCCGGTTTCAGGCGCCCAGCTTTCTCCCAGCCCGTCTCCCACGTGGATTTCCCAGCCGGCCGCTTCCGCCTTGGTCTGGAGCAGCCCCGCACCGAGCACTCTCCGCGCCTGCAGGTTCGTTCCTCTGGCCTTTCAGACTCTCCCGGCTTGGAAATTTGCCCCACGCAGACTGCTCGCGGTTTCTGACTCTCTCAAATCTGCTCAAATTCACTTTTTTATGGGAATCTGACAGACCTTGTGAGAGAGCTCCGGTAAGAGGCTGCCTTCATGCGGCCATCTTGGCTCCGCCAAAATTTCTCCATTTTCAAAAGAATATGTGCTTTATGGCTGAAAAATACATCTATTTCTTTTGACTGCCACACCACTTTGAGAGTATACGAAAAACTACATCACATATTAATTTTGACTTTGAGAATCATGTCTATTTGATATACATACATGGTTATTCACCTTCCCATTATGGATTCAAGCTCACCTATTTTACCTATTTGGACTGCAATGTCATAGCATGTCAGGAATGTCAATTGCCTTAACAAAGATAAAATCATCTGTATTTTTTCATTTTACAGTTAAGGAAACTGAGGCTCAGAGATAGTTATGACATGCTCTGGGTCTCACAGCTAAAGAATAACTATGTTGTAGTAAAAGGAGCTCTAGGACTACTAGGTTTGATCTTGCCACTCTGTGGGTGACTTTGTCAGGTCATTTTTTTGAGACTAAGTTTCTTCATTTGCCAAATGGAAATAAAATCGTCATGGACAAACTGCCTTACAGGATTCCTCTGAAGAAAAAGCTTTACAGACAGCAAAACAGTTTATTATATAAATCAGCATGAATATTCTCATCAATGACCATCTCAGAATAATTCTTGCACTCCTTGCCCCCAATATGATGCTTTTTCTATTGTTCTACTCTGCTTGAATGAGCAATTGTTTGGGTTTCAGTCAAAAGAAATATAGATGTAAAATGAATATGCAGAAGAATTTTCAATGACCCCCTTCTCTGAGACCATGCAACTGTGACATACAATGATGCATTTACACCAGGAAAAGGATGTAATGCATTGACGCATAGGCCATGAGCAAAATATTTAAAGAGATATTAACAGATATCAGAAGTTGTCAAAGAAGTGGATTCAAATGTTTTTCATCTTTTTGCTTAAAGTAATTCAGTAATTACAAGGATGGCCCCAGGGGTTGTTTCACCCTGTGAAAATGCTAATCATGCCATCTGAGGGAGTGAGCCATGACTTCGAAGGAGTGAGCCTGAGTAGAAAGTGGTAAGTAATGTCTGCATAGATCAGCAGGCACCTAGTCAGAAAGAGTTGTCTGGCCTAGACAGGATCTATGACAATGTATTACTGTTTTTGTTGTTTTTGTTGTTGATGCTGCTGTTGTCATTTTCATCATCATATCATCATCATCATTAGACTTTAAGGGTTTCTGGACACTTTGCACATACGTGTTTTTTCACTTGGTCTCACAACCACTCTGTAAGCTAGATGCTCTTATTGTGGTCATTTTGCATGTGAGGAAATTAACATTGAGAGAGATTAAGTTATTTGCTGTGGACACACAGTTATTGTGTTCTGAGTCAGGCTTCAAACTTGGGTCTTCTTGACTCTAATATAGCCTTCTTTCTAATATGCTTGCCAGCTGACTATCTGAACAACAGCAACAGGTTTTGTAGGAAGCTTTGAGCTGGAAGCTTAGGACTTGAACTTCTGTGTTCTGGTTTCAGAGAGTCATTTATCTGTCTGTCTTTGCTCTATGTAACTACACAAATGTTATTAATGAAATTATTAGCTTTATCATAGGAAAACAATATAGTTTGAGGAATTCTGGTAAGGAAAATAAATTAACCGAAAGACTGATATTAAAGTCGTAATTAACACCTAGCAGATTTAGGAACAATTAAGTTTGCTTAGTATATGCTTATATTAAAATTCATTCATTTCAGATCATAAGATTTTCAGCATTTCCACTAAATCTTCATCAAGAATATTTGCTTGTCCATTCATTCTCATTTATGTTTCTTCTTCTAGGTTCATATCATGTACTCTATTATTTTGCTTTTGGCTTTTTAAAACCTTAAGTTATTTCATATATAACTTTTTCATGCTCTTTGGACTTTGTCATACTTTTCTTATTTGTATTATTTTATTACATTGATGCAGCACAATTTAAGAATTACTTTGTCATTGCACACTTACGTCTTCCATATCGTGAGTATTGTGTCTTTGTGTGTGTGTGTTTGTGGTGCTACTAGAAAAAAAAGTACACAGATAGTTCTTCTTGAGAATACACATTTGACTTATGCCAAATTTTTGGGACAATGTTGTAATTAGTCATCTATGCTTTTTTTGTGGACAGCAAGATGGTGCTCCAAAAACGTAATGGAGGGCACAGTCCTGTCAATAATAGATAAGTGTGGTTTTCCTTCTAAAACCTATAGAAGGAACCTCTTTCATTATTTTTAATTATTTTACCAATATTATGGATATGAATTAGTTTAATTTGCATGTCTTTACATCTTGCTGAGATGGAGCATTTAAAAATGTAATTCCAAAATTTTATTTCCTTTTTTGAAAAGTATTCACATACTCTGAATATTTATCTGTTGTTAACTAGAAATTAACTACTGTGTCGGTTAACATATGGATGGGACAGTTCAATCTATATTTTATTTGTTCTTTTATCTGTCAAATTTTCCGTTAATGTTTTTCCAATATATTAGTTTTTTTTATTTCAAGTATGTTATCTTTCTTGTACAGAAGTTTTATATATTCAGCAGTCAAGCATATTGATCTTATCACTAATAATCCTTCTTTTTTGTTGAATAAGTAAAAACAAATTCCTTATTGGGAAAAATATCCATTTTCTTCCATATGTATGTGTGTGCATACACTTAAGTTTTTTGTTTAGTTAAAATTACTACAGCATATCATGTAAGATGGGGGTCTAAATTTATTTTCTTTGAATTAATTATTTCAAGACCACTTGTTTAATAATGATCTTAGCTTTTATTTTCTGTAAAGTAAGCAAACATTTATACTTACATATGTGTATTTGAATATTGGTCAGGATTACTCTATTTCATTGATTTTTTCTTTCTTTTCCATCCTCTAATATCACACAGTTTAGAGGATCACTGCTCCATAACATGCGCTAACATGCTCATCTTCTCTCTTGACTATTAGCCTTGATATTCTGACCTATTTTGTGTAGATTTTGAAAAATAATTTCCTTGTTTTATAAATATAACCCTTTGTGTTTGTGGTTATTTAAATATATATTTATACAAATGCTAATATGAAAATATACATTAAATGTATTGTGTGATGTGCACACATACATATTAAAGTGATAATGATCTAATATGTGTGTGTTTTGGATCATTATGATTTTAATGTAAAGTCCACATATCTCTTTTCTTTTTCAAATGTTACAAGTGTGAAAAGTTGCATGAACTTTCAGGTGAGGTCATCGTATTATTAGGTTGACCCAGTGTATTTCCTTTGTTAAGAAATATTTCAAAAAAGTTTAAAAATGCGAATATATACGTAAAATTAAAGACATTAATAAAATTAAAAGTTACTCTATCTATCCATCATCTCTTTATCTATTTAATTTGGGAATTATTATTAGATTTTCTTTACTAATCTATTTGCTATGGTCTGTGTTGACATCAGTTACATTTTCAAATCTAACCCATCTTTCCTCTGACTAGAAAACCTTTCCTTATAACAGTGAAAAAGAGAGCAAATAACTGTTCAGCAAAGCTAACAAAAATATTGATAATATGTGACATTTTATACAGTATTACATACTCATATTTGCCCCCTCTCATTTTCTACAAAGAAAGGAATAATGCCTTCTCATAGCTCTTATTTGGGGGCAAGCTTCTTTATTATAATTCCATAATGTGAAGGTTCAATTGTTTTGCTGTTTTTTCCATTTCTATTATTATTTAATTGCATGTATACATACATATATGCAAATATATGTATGTATATAGAAGTATTTATAGATAACACATATATAAAAGTGTGGAGAAAAAGACAAAGTGACTATAATCTTTATTTTGCCCCCACAGAAGTGCATAGATGTTACAGAAACTGAATATAAAACCCACAGTAATTTCTCTCAGATGAAAGTAAGCTTGTTGTTGCCACACAAGCAATAGTCAAACATTCAAATGAATCCTTAATTCTCCCACAAGGACATACATTGCACTTCCCAGACTGAAAGTGCCCCTTATAATTTGGACACGATCTAGCAACCAAGTAGAATTATTTTCCTGGTTCTCTTTATTTCACTTTGCATAATTTCATATATGTCTACCCCTGTTTCTCTATATTCATCATATCCATAGTTTCTCACAGCACAATAATATTGTATTACTTTCATATAACATGATTTGTTTAATGATTCCTTGATTGATAGGCATCTACTTTTTGTGTACTTTCCTTACATATAGGCTTTATTTCACTCTCTATTCTCTAGTTGTTGTTTATGCCTGAGTAAGATAAAGGCTTTCAAAATTCTGAAATTAAACATTCTAAGACTTCCTGTTGAAACATAAGTGATTCTGATTTGAAAATTTCTAAGAAATATCCAAAGAATGTTTCTAGGAATTCAATGTTTCCAGGACAGAATGTTTTCAAGAATAACTTTGTGAAATCATAAAAAAAAACAGAGAAAACAAAATATTGGAATACAGTCAGCCACATGTACATTGCCATCAATCAATTCAAATCCATTTCTGCAATGGTCTTATAAAGGTAGATATATCTATTTGTGGTTACCTAAAAATTGCAGAAAGTTAAATTGTTGACTTTGTACACTTGAGAAGCCTGAGAAGTTCCGAAGATCACATCCTTGTCAGTGAGACAAGTGATCACAGTGTTAGATTTATAGGAGGTATTTCGATGTCTGGTAATTGATTGCTCCAAGCAAAGGGTAAACTTTTTGATAGATAATTTTTTACCAGGAAGGTTTTCTGAGGCAGTAACATCTTACTCTAAGGCTCACTACTCCATTCAATCTTAAAACCAGGATCTTTGCCTTTTTTCTTTCATTTAAGAATTCCAACTTATTAGCTCTATATAAAATTTAAGAATTGCATCTCAGAGGTCATTGAGTTCAAATTATACCCAAGCAGGAATCCCAGCTGTAACATCCTCTTTTTTGGAGCATCTGATTTTAAATATTTGAGGTCCAAATTCACTCCCCTCTTCCCTTCCCACCCACCCTCCCTAGGAAGGCGAGCAATTCAACATAGTTCGCACATGTATCGTTATGTAAAACACTTCCACAATACTCATGTTGTGAAAAGCTAACTATATTTCCTTCCATCCTATACAATCTTTTTTTATTCAATTTTTTACCTTGACCCTGTCCCTATTCAAAAGTGTTTGCTTTTGATTACCTCCATCCCCAATCTGCCCTCCCTTCTATAACTACACCTTTTTTTATTCCCTTCCCCTTTCTTTCCTGTGGAGTAAGTTACCAAATTGAGTGTGTATGTTATTCCTTCTTCAAGTCAAATCCTATGAGAGCAAGACTCACACATTCCCCCACATCTGTCCCCTTTTACCTTGTAACAAGAACTGCTTTTTTCTTGCCACTTTTATGTGACATAATTTACCCCATTCTATCTCTCCCTTTCTTCCTCTCTCAATGTATTCCTCTCTCATCCCTTAATTTTATTTTGTGTTTTAGATATGATCCCTTTGTATTCAAATCACACTGTGCCCTCTGTCTATATATACAAGTATACTCCCTTCAATTAGCCTAATACTGAGAAAGGCTTAATGAATTAATTACACACATCATCTTTCCACGTAGGAATGTAAACAAAACATTTCAACTTTACTAAGTCCCTTATGATTTCTCTTTTTTGTTTGCCTTTTCATGCTTCCCTTGATTCTTGTATTTGAAAGTCAGATTTTCAATTCAGATCTGGTCTTTTCATTGAGGAAGCTAGAAAATCCTCTATTTTATTGAAAATCCATATTTTGCCTTGGAGCATTATACTCAGTTTGGCTGAGTAGGTGATTCTTGGCTTTAACCCTAAGTCCTTTGACCTCCAGAATATCATATTCCAAGCCCTTTGATCCTTTAATGTAGAAGCTGCTAGATCTTGTTTTATCCTGATTGTTTTTCCACAATATTCACATTGTTTCTTTCTGGCTGCTTGCAGTATCTTCTCATTGAACTGGAAACTGGAATTTTGCGACAATATTGCTAGGAGTTTTCATTTTGGAATCTTTTTTCCAGAGGCAATGTGTTGGTAAACAAAACAGGCTCTTAGCACTCAGTTCAACCAAGTGCCCTTGAAGAGTTTGGCCTTTGTTTCCTTGATTAGATTGGGAGTCCTTGGTAACCTCCTTGCCTCAGGGGAGGGCCTAGTTTACACATGAGTTTCAGTGACATGTTTGGGACATCAGAGGCTTTTAGACCACGTGGGTTTAAGTCCCCTCTTTGTGATGATTTTTAGGTCACTTAGGTGAGTGGCATGTGTGACTCACCCTTGACCCTGAAAAAGATCTAAAACTAGGGGTTGGCATTGTCTTTTTTGGAGCTCTTACTCACAGCAGTGGTGGTGCCCATGACTTTGGGCCAGCCCTTGTTATGAGCTCCCGGGCTGAACGTAGCTGTGGGTAACTATGAATTGTGTTTGGTCTGTCTGTTGATGTTTGTAATTTGTTTATACTTGCTCCGAAGTTCAGGGTGCTGGCTTTTTCCCCCGAACTAAGTGAATGGTATTTTTATATTAGATTAAAATAAGCTTGTTAACCCTTTAACATTGCTTTCTTTAGTGAAGCAGATCAAAAGAACCTGGGCTTTTGCAGCATGCTGGTACCATGCTTACTGTTGGACTTGTGTGAGTCTTTCACCCCCACCATAGCTGCTAGCTAGATTGTTGAAAGAGGCAATCAGTGGATTCTTTCAATTTCTATTTTACCCTCTGGTTCTAGAACATAAGGGCTGTTATCCATGATAATTTCTTGAAATATGATGTCTAGGCTCTTTTTTTGATCATGGCTTTCAGGTAGTCCAGTAATTTTTAAATTATCTCTCCAGGTCAGTGGTTTTTCTAATGATATATTGCACATTTTCTTCCATTTTTTCATTCCTTTGGTAATGTTTCATAATATCTTGATTTCTCAAAAAATCACTAGCTTCCAGTTGCTCCAATATATGTTTTTTCATTATTTATTTATTTAATATTTTTAGTTTTCAGCATTAATTTTCACAAGAGTTTGAATTACAAATTTGCTCCCCATTTCTACCCTACCCCCATGCCAAGATGGCATATATTCTGATTGCCCCATTCTCCAATCAGCCGTCCATTCTGTCACCCCACTCTCTCTATCACCTTTTCCATTACTTTCTTGTAGGGCAAGAAAGATGTTTATACACCATTGCCTGTATACCTTAATTCCTAGTTGCATGGAAAAACCTTTTATTGAACATCTTCTTTTAAAACATTGAGTTCCAAAATCTCTCCCCTCTTCCCTCCCCACCCTAAGAAGGCAAGAAATTCAGCATAGGTCAGATGTGTATCATTATACAAAACCCTTCCACAATACTCATGTTGTGAAAGACTAACTATATTTTGGTCCTTCCTATCCTATCCCCCTTTATTGAATTTTCTCCTTTGACCCTGTAGTTTTTCTAAAGTGTTTGCTTTTCATTACCTCCTACCACTACCTGCCCTCCCTTCTATCATCTCCTCTTTTTGGTCTCCTTCTTCCTTCTTTCCCGTGGGGTAAGATACCCAAATGACTATGTATGGTTGTTTCAACAACCCGGCTAGCAGCTTCTGTGGGGTGTAAGATCCACCCACAGCTTCTGCAGGGGTGTAAGATCCACCCACAGCCAGCACTGGAAAAGCTGCCAACAGCAGAGGTTCTTTTGATCTGCCTTAATAAGGAAAGCAAGGTTAAAGGGGTTGACAAGCTTACTTTAATTCAGCACACAAATATCATTCACTTGGTTCAGGGGAAAAAGCCAGCACCCTGAACTTCAGGGCAAAATACAAACAAATTACGAACATCAACAGAGAGACCCAATACAATTCATAGTTAGCAACATCTAGGTTCAGCCCAGGAGCTAAGAACAAGGGCTGGCCCAGAGTCATGCGCCACCACTGCTGTAAGGAGAAGCTCCAAAAAACAGACAGCCAAACCCTGATTTTTATATCTTTTTCAGCGTTGGGGGTGAGTCACACATGCGACTCACCCACGTGACCTAAAATCGTCATAAAGAGGCACACTTAGATCCAGGTGGTCTAAAAGCCTCTGCTCTCCCAGACATGTAAACTAGGCCCTCCCTGGAGTTAGCCCCACCTTGGGCCTCACTTTAGTTGCCAATCCACATCCACTAAGGTTTTATACCTAATAGGGGTTTGGGCCTGGGACTTAGCACTTAGTAAGGCTCAATGAATTACTCAAAGGGCACAAAAGCCAAACTATTCAAGGGCACTTGTTGAACTAAGTGCTAAGGAGCCCATTTTTGGTTACCAACACAATGGTAATCCCTCCTCAGGTCAAATCTGATGAGAGCTAGATTCACTTATTCCCTCTCACCTGCCCCTTCTTCATCCCTCCCAACACAACTGCTTTTTCTTGCCACTTTTATGTGAGATAATTTACCCCATTCTATCTCTCCCTTTCTGCCTCTCTAAACATATTCCTTTCTCATTCTTTAATTTGTTTAGATTTTTTTAGTTATCATCCCTTCATATTCAATTCACCCTGTGCCCTCTGTTTGTGTATGTATGTACGTGTATATATATGTATATATATATATATGTGTGTGTGTGTGTGTGTGTGTGTATACACACATACATATATACATTATATAGATATAATATGTATATATATGTGTGTGTGTGTATATGCATATATGTATATATATATGCATATATGTATATATATATATATATATATATATATATATATATATATATATATATATATATTCCCTTCAGCTAGCCTGATACTGAGGTCTCATGAACTGTATACATAATCTTTCCATGTAGGAATGTAAAGAAAATAATTCAACTTTAGTAAGTCCCTTGTGATTTCTTTTTCTTGATTACCTTTTCATGCTTCTCTTGATTCTTGTGTTTGAAAGTCAACTTTTCTATTCAGCTCTGGTCTTTTCACTGAGAAAGCTTGAAAGTCCTCTATTTTATTGAAAATCCATATTTTACCTTGGAGCATGATACTAAGTTTTGCTGGGTAGGTGATTCTTGCTTTTAATCCTAGCTCCATTGACCTCCAGAATATTGTATTCCAAGCACTTCGATCCCTTAATGTAGAAGCTACTAGATATTGGGTTGTCCTGATTGTGTTTCCACAGTACTAAAATTCTTTCTTTCTGGCTATTTGCAATATTTTCTCCTTGATCTGGGAGCTCTGGAATTTGGTGACAATATTTCTAGGAGTTTTCTTTTTGGGATCTATTTGAGGAGGCGATTGGTGGATTCTTTCAATTTTTATTTTGCCCTGTGGCTCTAGAATATCAGGGAAGTTCTCCTTGATAATTTCTTGAAAAATGATATCTAGGCTCTTTTTTTGATCATGGCTTTCAGGGAATCCAATACTTGTTAAATTATCTCTCCTGGATCTATTTTCCAGGTCAGTGGTTTTTCCAATGAGATATTTTACATTGTCTTCCATTTTTTCATTCCTTTGGTTCTGTTTCATACTGTCTTGATTTCTCATAAAGTCACTAGCTTCCACTTGCTCCAATCTCATTTTTAAGGTGGTATTTTCTTCAGTGGACATTTGGACCTACTTTTCCATTTGGGTAATTGTTCCTTTCAAGGCATTCTTCTCCTCATTGGCCTTTTAGAGCTCTTTTGCCATTTGAGTTAGTCTAGTTTTTAAGGTGTTGTTTTCTTCAGCATTTTTTCTGTATGTTTTAGGTCTTCTTTATCCAATCATTGACTTGTTTTTCATGGTTTTCTTTCATCATTCTCATTTCTCTTCCCAATTTTTCCTCTACGTCTCTAACTCGCTTTTCCTAATCCTTTTTGAGCTCTTCCATGGCCTGAGACCAGTTCATTTTTTTTTGGAGGCTTTTGATGTAGGCTCTTTGACTTGGTTGACTTCTTCTGGCTGTATATTTTAGTCTTCTTTGTCAGCAAAGAAAGATTCCAAACTCTGAGTCTGAATCTGAGACTGTTTTCACTGCCTGTTCATGTTTCCAGCCCACTTACTTGACCCTTGACTTTTTCATCAGGGTATGACTGCTTGTAGAGTAGAGAGTACTTTGTTCCAAGCTTGAGGGCATGTGCTGTTGTTTTCAGAGCTATTTCTATACAGCCAGCTCTGACACACCAGCACTCCTCCTTCCCCAAGAACCACCAACCAGGACCTGACTCAGATCTTCAGCAGGCTGTGCACTCCTGCTCTGATCTGCCACTTAATTCCTCACACCAGGTGGGCCTGGGGCCCCAAGCAACTGCAGCAGTAGTTCTGTTGCTGTACCACCTCTGCTGTCCCTGGGGCAGTCGCTGAACCGCAAACTCCTTTCACTCTGTTCCCGCACCTTTTCCCACTAAACTTCTCTGTTATCTTGGGTGTTTGTGGGTTGAGAAGTCTGATAACTGCCATAGCTCACTACTTCAGGTTGCTGGGACCTGTTCTGTCCAGCTCCTGGTCTGGTTGGTCTGGGTGGAGCCCACCCTGAGCTCTGCTCTGCTGTGCAATAGACCTTACCCAGAGACCATCCAAGCTGTCCTGGGCTGAAACCCTGCTTCCCTCTGCTATTTTGTGGGTTCTGCACTTCTAGAATTTGTTCAGTGCCATTTTTATCAGTGTTTGGAGGGTCCTTGTGGAGAGCCCTAGGCAGGTTCCACTTTCCATCTGCATCTTGGCTCAGCCCCCCCAATTTTCTTCAGTAGCCTTTTGGACTTCCTTTTCCTTTGGGCTAATTCTACCTTTCAAGGCATTCTTTTCCTAATTGGTTTCTTGGAACTATTTTGTCATTTGGGTTAGTCTATTTTTAAAGTGTTATTTTCTTTAATATTGTTTTGGGTCTCCTTTAGCAAGTCATTGCCTTGTTTTGCATGTTTTTCTTGCATCACTTTCATTTATCTTCCCAGTTGTTCCTCTACTTCTCTTACTTACTTCTCCAAATCCTTTTTCGGCTCTTCCATGGCCTGAAACCAATTCATATTTTTTCTTCAAAGTTTTTGATGTAGGCTCTTTGACTTTGTTGACTTCTTCTGCCTGTATGCTTTGATCTTCTTTGTCACCAAAAAAGGAATCTAAAATTTGAGTTTGATTCTGAGTTCCTTTTCACTGCCTTTTCACGTTCCCAGCCAACTACTTGTCCCTTGGGCTTTTTTGTCTGGGTATGACTGCTTGTACAGTAGAGGGTACTTTGTCCCAAGCTTTAAGGTCCAAGGCCTACTTTTTTCAGAGCTACTTCTACTCCACTGTCACCCCTGGCTCTGTCACAGCAGCACTCCTCCTCCTCCAAGAACCACCTACCAGGACTGCAATCCAGATCCAAGCAGGGCACAGCAAGAGAAATTGCCTCTGCTACCACAAAGCTCTCCTTGCACTCCTGCTCTGATCTGGTGCTAGTATCCTCCCACCATGTGAACCAGGGATTCAGGAAGCAGCTGATGCTGGAGCTCTGGAAGCAGCCTCAGGAGCTTCCTGCTGCTGCCACCGCCACCACTGCACCACCTCGGCCACCTCCAAGGATGGGACTGGGCTGCACTAACCTCCATTCTGCAGTTTCCCACTAACCTGCTCTTTGGCGTTTGTGGGTTGAGAAGTCTGGTAACTGCCACAGCTCAATGATTCATGGCCCCAAGGTCTGTTCTGGCTGGCTGACTCCAGGTCTGTTCTGTCCTTGCTTGGACCAAGTTGGGCCATGTTCAGCTCACAGCACTGTGCAATAGATGCTTCTCAACAACCATCTACGCTCTCCTGGCCTGGAGACCTGTTTCCTTCTGATATTTTGTGGGTTCCACAGCTCTAGAACTTGTTCAGGGCCATTTTTACAGGTGTTTGGAGGGTTTTGTGGGAGAGCTTAAGGAAATACCTGCTTTCCAGATGCCATCTTCCCAGCTGGTAACATTCTTGGCAATTCATTGTTTAGCCTCTCTTTGAAGATCTCCACTCATGGGGAGCACTCATTTATCTTTGAGCATCCTCAAAATGTTAGAAAGGATTTCACAATATTCTGCTAATATCAGTTACTATCTATCTTCTACTCATTCCCTGTTTTAATCTTTGAGGTTAAATAAAACAACTCTAATCTTTCTTTCTCATGGTAGCATTTCACATACTTGAATTCAATTATTATGTCCTTCCTGTGTCTTTCATTCTCTATCCTCCTCACACCCATCATATGGATTTTCATGGAGCACTTTCTAATGATTTAAGTTTAGTTCAACTGAAGTAGTAGCAATCTACCTCTTGATGCTGTAGAGAAATAGACATATATGTATGTACATACGTATATTCAGCTTTGATCAGCAAAATGATTAACCATGATTCCCAGGTTTAATAATGAAGACTAATGATGATATCCACCTTCTGACCTAGAGGAGATAGACTCAGTAACTAGAATGAGACATACATTTTGGATGTGGCTAATGTGGGAATTTGTTTTTTGCTGAACAATGCATGTTTTTTACACTGATTTTTTTTAATTACAGGGATGGAGGATGGAGATCAAATAAATATGTATTAATTTGTTTATTATTTTTATTGTTTTTTCAGGTTGGAACCTTCTCTGCCACTTTTTAAAATTTAATTTATGTAATATATTTAGTTTTCAGCATTGATTTTCACAAGAGTTTGCATTGTGAATTTTCCCCTCATTTCTACCCTCCAAGATGGCGTATATTCTGGTTGCCCCACTCCCCAGTCAACCCTCCCTTCTGTCATCAGTGGTCTTTGGCTAATTCTGCCTTTCAAGACATTCTTCATATAAGTTTTTCCAGGTTTTTCTAAAGTCAGATTGTTAATCATTTCTTATAGCACAATAGGATTCCATTACATTCATATACTACAACTTGTTTTGTCATTCCCCAATTGATGGGCATCCCCTCAATTTCCAGTTCTTTGGCCACCACAAAGAGATCTGCTATAAGTATTTTTGTGCATGTGGTTCCCAAAGGCAATTTTCAATGATTAAATCCAAGCCATAAAAAGCCATATAAAAATATTCCATGGCACCAAATCTGAGAGAAACACGTATTAAAATAACTTCAAGATTCAGTGAAGCATAATATATTATGTTCCAGCCTTTTGCCTTTACCCTATGTGTATCCTCCTGTTTTAAATGTATTTTTTTAAAGAACATGTTGTAGGATTATAGTTTTTAATCCATTCTGCTATATAGCTCCATTTTATGGGAGCTTTTATCCCTTTCACATTCACAGGTTTGATTACTATAAATGGAGTATTCCTTAAAATGATAAACAACATCTGTTTAAAACCATCAGCAAGCATTACATGTAATATGGATAAGTTAGAAGCATTTTCCATAAAATCAGGGGTGAAACAAGGTTGTTCATTATCACCACTGTTATGTAATATTGTGCTTGAAATGTTATCTTTTGCAATAAGAGAAGAAAAAGAAATTGTAATAATTAGAATAGGCCATGAAAAAACAAAGGTATCGATCACTCTTTGCAGATGATATTATGCCATACTTAGAGAATCCTAAAGAATCAACTAAAAACTACTTGAAGTACTTAACAACTTTAACAAAGTTGCAGGGTATGAAATAAACCCACATAAATCATTGGCAATTCTATATATTACTAACAAAGTCCAACTACAAGAGATAGAAAGAAAAACTCCTACTATAGACAACACAAAATGTTTGGCATTCTATTTGCCAAGACAAACCCAGGATCTATATAAAAACAATTACAAAACACTTTTCGCAGAAATGAAATGAGATCCAAATAATTGGAAAAATATCCTTTGCTCTTCAGTAGGCTATGATAATATAATACAAATGACAATTCTACATAAACTAATTTCCTTATTAGTGTAATATCAAACTACCAAAAAATATTTTCGAGAGGTAGAAAAATCATTAAAAAAATTCATGTGGAATAACAAAGGTCCAGAATATTGAGGGAAATAATGAAAATAAATGCAAAGGAATGTGGTCTAGTCATACCAGTTCTAAAACTGTATCATAAAACAGCAATCATCAAACTGTTTTTGTACTGGCTAAGAAAAAAGAGTGGTAGGGGCAGTATAGTGGTAATCAAGGTGGGCTTTTTGCTCTTCTTCTCATTAGTCCCTTTAATTATTCTGGCCTTTGTTTGAATGGGGCTGATAAAGAGGGATCTTGTCTTGAAGTGTTTGTCAGCACTGAGACAATTGGGAGTCATGGATCTGAAACCCCGTATATGGTGAGACTAGGGATTAGCAAATTTTCCCTCACCCTAAATGGGACTCTTCACTGTTCTTTGTTTGAGTGCTTCTCAGTACTGAGATAATCAAATGCCCCAGGGCCCAGAGACTGCTATATAAGAGCCAAGGTTGGTGTTTGACTTTTGGCACTCTCTCATGGAAGGAGTATTGAGACTCTGGGCAAGCTGTTGTAATTGCCGCACCCCCACCCCCAGCTTTACTAACCCAGACCCATTGGTTCTTCTCTGGTAACTATGAATTGTGATTGGAATCAGACAAGGTCAGTCTGCTAATGTTTATAATTTCTGTTTGTATTTGCTTTGAAGTTCAAGGAGCTGATCTTTTCCCCCTGAAGCAAATATATGAATGTTTGATTAAACTGAGAGTATTAACCCCTTAAAGTTGCTTTCCTTAGAAAAACAGATCAAAGAGCCTGGGTTGGCAGCCCTCTGTGTGGTGCTTGATGTTGGTCTTACACAGTCACACTAGCTGCTAGCAAGATTGTTGCTACAGGCAGCAAGTGGTGCAGTGAATAGAGCACCAGCCCTGGAGCCAGGAGGACCTGAGTTCAAATTTGACCTCAGACACTTGACACTTACTAGCTGTGTGACCTTGGACAAGTCACTTAACCTTGATTGCCTCACCTCTCCCCCTCACAGAAAAAGAAAAGAAAAAAAAGAGTGGTAGATCAGTGGAATATGTTAGGTACATAAGACACAGTAGTCAAAGACTATAATAAGCTACTGTTTGATGAACCCAAAGACTCCAGTTTCTGGGATAAGAACTCATTATTTGACAAAAACTGTTGGGAAAATGGGAAAGTAGTACAGTAGAAACTAGGCATAGACCAACATCTTACACCATATACCAAGGTAAGGTCAAAATGCGTACACGATTTAGACATAAAGGGTTTGATTATGAAGAAATTAGGAGAACAAGGAATAGCTTACCTGTCAAATCTATGGAGAATGTAAGAATTTATGGACAAACAACAGATAGACAAGATTATGAAATGAAAAATTATAATTTTGAATGCATTAATTAAAAAAAATCTGCACAGACTAAGTCAGTGCGACCAACCTTACAAGGGAAGCAAAAACCTAGGAAACACTTTTTACATCCAATGTCTCTTAGAAAGGCCTCATTTCTCAGATATATAGAGAACTGAGTCAAATTTATAAGAAAACAAGTCTTTATCTATTTGATAAATGGTCAAAGGATATGAACAGGCAATTTTTAGATGAAGAAGTTAAAGCTATCTATAGTCATATGAAAAACAATGTTCTAAATCACTATGGTTTAGAGAAATGCAAATTAAAATAAATCTGATGTGCCACATCACAGGTATCAAATTGGTTTATGTGACAAAACTGGAAAATGATAAATGTTGGAAAAGACATGTGAAAACTGGAACACTAATGCATTGTTTGTAGAGTTGTGAACTGATCCAACCATTCTGGAGAGCAATTTGGAACTATACCCAAAGGTCTGTAAAACTGTGCATTTCCTTGCATCCAGCAATACCACTTCTAGATCTGTATTCCAAAGAGATCATAAAACCGGAAAATGAACCCAAATGAACAAAAATATTTATAACAGCCCTCTTTTATAGTGTCATAGAACTGGAAATTGAAAGGATGCCCAACATTTAGGGATTTTTTTTTTTGAGATGACAAATGGCTTTATTGAGTGTTTGAGTCTGTCAAGGCTGAAATGAGGAGGTCACATCCCCCTAACTTTCCTAGCCTGGACCCCCAGTTCTCCAGCAAGAGAGCACTAATTTGGCAAAGATATGCATCCTGCAGATGGCAGGATGTGATGGGCAGTTTGTGAAGGGGAAGGCAGAGAGGGAGGGCCCACTGTCATCCTCCTAGCCATGAGCAGCTGGTTCCGGGCAGCCACAGCAGCCTGGTCAGCTGCCCTTTTCTCTGGCCCAGGGCTCCCAGGCAACAGCAGAATCTACTAAGAATGAGGGGAAGAGTGGGCCTCCAATGTTATTGCAATGGGGACAAGGGAAGAACTGGGGTTCACTCAATCTCCACGATGACATCGTCCCCCTCCAGGGTCATATCCTGGATCAAGTGAACCTTGCTGATGGTACCCTCCATGGGTGATGTCACCACAGTCTTTGTTTTCATGGTGCTCAGCACACACAGTGGCTGCCCATTGGTCACCTTGTCCCCAGCTTTCCCTTTGTTGTCAATTACCTTGCCAGGCATGGGCTCCCTGATCTGGCCCTTGACGTCCTTTAGGGCCTTGGGATGGAAATGCATATCCTTCATGGCCTAAGTGTCCTTGAAGAGGATGGAGCTCACCTGGACATTGAGCTCGAAGAACACCTCCCTCTGGCCAGCCCGTTCATGGCCCCCATGACCAGGGCCTTAATGACCAGGGTTTTGCCCCTTTCCAGCTCCACCTCAAAGTCCTCGGCGATCTTGGGCCCCTGCAAGAGGAAGTGGGTGTCCAGGCACTCCAGGGGCCCGATTGTGTTTCTGAAATCCTTGAACTGCTGGTAGATGTCTGGTTACATGGCGGATGAGAGCACATCCTCTGGGGTGATCTCCTCACTGTAGTGCTCCTCCAATTCCTTCTCAAGGGCGCCTAGATCCAGGAAGGGCAGCATGGTGCCCAGCCAACCCTCCACCTGGGGCAGATCGTTGAGGACCTTGGTTGGGAAGGGCTCAGGGAAGCCACCGTAGGGAATGCCGATGTAACTCTGCAGGAACTCCACCACCGAGTGAGGGATGGACAGATCCTTCACCTCTTCCTCCACTTAGGCCCAGCTCAGCCCATTCTGAACCATGAACTGGGCCAGGCTCAACACCCCCCCCCCATCTAATCTAATGAATAAGGTGTGGTATATAAGCAAGTGGACTTCAGAAAACCCTAGAAGGCTTACATTAACTGATCCTGGGTGAAGTGAGTAGAAACAGGAGAGCACTGTAAACAGTAAGAGCAACATTGGAGATGACGAGCTTTGATAGACTTATCTCTTCTCAGCAATGCCAGGATCTAAGACATTTCCAAAAGCTCATGATGGAAAATGCTATGCGCATGGAGAGAAAGAATTATGGAGTCTGAATGCAGATTGAAGCATATTATTTTCTCTCCCATTTTTTTTCTTTCTCAAGTATTTTTCCCCTTTTGGTACTAATTCCTCTTTATAACACGACACATGTTATATGTGTGTTTAATATGATTGTGCATATATAACCTAAAAAAGTGTCAATTTCTTTTTCTCCACCCCCATTAATTATTAGCCCTCAATCATTCTTGAAAATAATTTTTGTTACTTTACTATACTATATAATAAGTATACTATATATTCATTTACTATATTTTCTTACCTGTGTTTCACACCCCAAGAATTGAACAAAAGCTTCTTGAGTACAGGTTTCATTTGCATTTTAGGGAAATTTGCATTTCTTTCTATTTCATGTGCTTATCAAGAGTTCATAGACTTTATTTGAAGATCAGTAGATAAAAAAAAAGATTGACATGACTTTTGCCTTTCATCAAACATATCGAATAGGGTGGCTCTCACAAACTGAAATATGAGTGAAACTACAAGTTAGATTAACCCCATTAGTCATGGGCTATGCAAGTCAGGCATTTGGAGAAGATAGGTTAAAGCCATAAATTTTCCATCTAATTTAGATGATCAGCAGAAACTCAGCCTCCGGAATCAAACAATTTGGTGTAGTCACATTTATAATTACAGAGATATGGACCATAACAGCCATACTTGACTATCCTAACTTTATGAAACATGAAATTTTTACATCATGACCTCTTATCCATACTGAATTTAATGCCTTCTTGCTCTTACCTATTAAACAACAAATTGCTGGTAGTACAGAATTTACACTGAGAAGATATTATCTCCATTTCAAATATGAAACAATTTGATGATGAAGAAGAAATGATTTAAAATAATGGAAAAAGTAAAAGACTGAGAGTCAGGGTACTAGGTTTAAATCCCAACCCCAGCATTGGTTGTGTATGTGACCCACAGTCAAATTGGTTAAACCCAATAAATTTCCTTGCCCTTATATATAAAATGTCAATAAAATATTTTCACTTAACTGGCAGATTTGGAAGATAGCAAAGACCTAAATTCATGCTCTGACTGTCAGTGCTAGGGGTAAGTTTTTAAGAATCTATTTGTGGGGGAGGGAAGAGGCAAGATGGTGGCTGGAAAGCAGGAAAGTGGTTAAAGCTCTCACCCAGGACCCTCCAAACACCTATAAAAAATGTCTCTGAACAAATTCTAGAACTGCAGAATGCACAAAATACGAGAGAGAAGCTGCAATACAGCCCTGGACAGCCAGGATGGTGGCTAGGTAAGGTCCATTGCGCAGAGCTGGGAGTGGAGGAGAGCAGAGCCCAGCGTTAACTGTGCCCAGAACAACCAGACAGGGAGCTGGGCAGAACAAGCTGTAGCACACTGAATCAGTGAGCTGTGGCAGTTACCAGAGTTCTCAAGCCACAGACACCATGACAACAGAGAAGGTAACTGGGAAAAACTGCGGGGATGGAGTGAAAGGAGTTAGCAGTTTGGCCACTGCCCTGGAGGTGGCAGAGGTGGTGCAGCTCTGGGGCTCCTTACAGGGTTGCAGGTGCAGTTGCTTGCAGCCCCAGGCCCATCTGATGGGAGGAATTAAGTGGCAGACCAGAGCAGGAGTGCAGAGTCTGCTTAGATCTGAGTCACGGTCCAGGTTGGCGATTGTTGGGGGAGGAGGAGTACTGGTGTGGCAGAGCTTGCTGTGTAGACATAACTTTGAAAACAACAGCACAGCCCCTCAAGCTTGGGACAAAGTACTCTCTATTCTACAAGTAGTCATGTCCTGATGAAAAGCTCAAGGGTCAAGTAGTTGGCTGGGAACATGAACAGGCAGCGAAAACAGTCTCAGATTTAGATTCAGACTTTGGAATATTTCTTAGTTGACAAAGACCACAACATACAGCCAGAAGACGTAGACATAGTCAGAGAGCCTACATCAAAAGACTCTAAGAAAAACATGAACAAGTTTCAGACCATGGAAGAGCTCAAAAAGGATTTGGAAAAGCAAGCAAGAGAAGTAGAGGAAAAATTGGGAAGAGAAATGAGAGTGATGCAAAAAACCGTGAAAAACAAGTCAATGACTTCCTAGAGGAGACCAAAAAATAGTGAGGAAAATAACACCTTAAAAATAGACTAACTCAAATGGCAAAAGGGCTCCAAAAAGCCAATGAGGAGAAGAATACCTTGAAAGGTAGAATAAACTAAATGGAAAAGGAGGTACAAAAGACCACTGAAGAAAATACTCCCTTAAAAATTAATGTGAAGCAAGTGGAAGCTAGTGACATTATGAGAAATCAAGATATTATAAAACAGAACCAAAGGAATAAAAAAATGGAAGACAATGTGAAATATCTCATTGGCAAAACCACTGACCTGGAAAATAGATACAGGAGAGATAATTTAAAAATTATTGGAGAACCAAGAAAAGAGCCTAGATATCATCTTTCAACAAACTATCAAGGAAAACTGCCCAGATATTCTATAGCCAGATGGTAAAATAGAAATTGAAGGAATCCACCGATCACCTCCTGAAAATGATCCCAAAGAGAAAACTCCTAGGAATATTGTCACCAAATTCCAGAGCTCCCAGATCAAGGAGAAAATACTGCAAGCATCCAGAAAGAAACAATTTGACTATTGTGGAAACACAAACAGGATAATACAAGATCTAGTAGCTTCTACACTAAGGGATCAAAGGACTTGGGATGTCATATTCCGGAGGTCAATGGAACTAGGATTAAAACCAAGAATCATCAACCCAGCAAAACTGAGTATCATGCTCCAAAGCAAAATATGGACTTCCAATAAAATAGAGGACTTTCAAGCTTTCTCAGTGAAAAGACCAGAGCTGAATAGAAAATTTGTCTTTCAAACACAAGAATTAAGAGAAGCATGAAAATTAAGCAAGAAAGAGAAATCATAAGGCACTGAAGTTGAATGGCTTTGTTTAAATTTCTACATGGAAAGATGATGTGTGTAATTCATGAGACTTCAGTATTAGGGTAGCTGAAGGGAATATAAATATATATGTACACACATATATTCATATATACATGCATACATATACATACATACATACATACATACATATGATTACACATACATACATATATACATGCATACATACATACATACATATCTGTATATACATATATAGACAGCACAGGGTGAGTTGAATATGAAGGGATGATATCTAAAAAATAAAATCATATTAAGGGATGAGAGAGGGATATATTGAGAGAGGCAGAAAGGGATAGATAGAATGGGGTAAATTATCTCACATAAAAGTGGCAAGAAAAAGCAGTTCATTGGAAGGGAAGAGGTGGCAGGTGAGGGGGAATGAGTGATTCTTGCTCCCATCAGATTTGACTTTTGAGGAGGTAATAACATAACACTCAATTGGCTATCTTACCCCACAGGAAAGAAGGAGGAAGGGGATAAAAGGGGGGGTATGATAGAAGGGAGAGCAGATAGTGCGAGGAGGTAATCAAAAGCAAACACTTTAGAAAAGGAACAGGGTCAAGGGAGAAAATTGAATAAAGGGATAGGATAGGAAGGAGCAAAATATAGTTCGTCTTTCACAACATGAGTATCATGGAATGGCTTTGCCTAATGATACACATGTGGCTGATGTTGAATCACTTGCCTTCTCAGGGAGGGTGGGTGTGGAGGGAAGAGGGGAGAGAATTTGGAACTCAAAGTTTTAAAAGCAGTTGTTCAAAAAAATAGTTTTTACATGCAAGTAGGAAATAAGATATACAGGCAATGGGCCATGGAAATCTATCTTGCCCTACAAGAAATTAAGGCAAAAGTGGATGGGTGGGAGTGGGGTGACATAAGGGAGGACTGACTGGGGAGCAGGGCAATCAGAATATATGCCATCATGGAGTGGGGAGGAAGGTAGAAATGGGGATAAAATTTGTAATTCAAACTCTTGTGGAAATCAACGCGGAAAACTAAGAATATTAAATATATAAACAATATTTTTTTTAAAAAAATTGCCATAGCAATAAAAGACAGAAAGAGCAAATAAATGACAAAAATACTAATAATAGCTCAGTCATCCCTCCACCCCCCAAAAAAGAACCTACTTTGGAAAAAAAAATGTACCGGGGACTACAATTCTTACATGGGTTCTTCATCTGAAATCATAGGTTAGAAAGAAATGCAAACATACCTGAAGTATTTGTTGTGAGAAAAATGCTTTGTGAACTTTAAAGCATTACAAGTTCTAATTGATAATTATGAAAGTATAGCTTGTTATTCTAGGATTATTACTGAAGCACCAACAAATTAACATGTTAAGTAGAAACTATATGCATATTTCAATAACCAATATATTATGTAAAAAATCATTGGCTCAGTTGTCTGGTTCATTTTACATATAGTGGAATTTGTAGAGTTGGCAATGAGAAATAATTGTTATACTGTTCCTGTGTCATTAACATTAATACTATTAAGCTGGACCAATTGTATTGTGGATTACATATTCATTTTCCAAAAAGCATTTGGACCTGCCTACAGTCATTCCTACTTCAGTGATAAAATTTAAGCTTCATATAAAATATTAAAGTTTTATTATATGCTTCTAGCTAGAGAGTTATTTAATGATTTTATGGCATAGCTTTATCAGTGAGTTAAGAATTGTATGTTTAAATATAGCTATTAAAGTTTAAAACTCAATCAAGAGTGGCTTCATTTACCTTCAAGATCAGACTTACTGAGAATGGAAGAAAAGGAATTTAGTTTGCTCTATATTACATTCAAGTTAAGGTTTTTCTGGGGGAAAAGCTATTTCACTATAATCTTTCAATGATTTCTTACTTTATTGCAATAAAATCCAAATAAAGTAAGACCACAGTGTTATTTATAGTTACTTATAGGACTTATGAATTCCTTGGGTCAATTTATCATTGTTGCATTGTAATGTTAGGATGTTTAATAGCTTAATGAGTTAGAGGAACCATGGTTTTATGCATGTAATTTTCTTTAATCAAAGGTTTTTTAATTGGTCATAATAAATATATTACTTGTTAGAATAGCTATAAAAACTTGATAACTGATAATTGTATTGTTTTCATTAAGAGGAAAAAAAATGAAAAGGTACACAATACTGTGTAATTGGGTCACTACCAAAAAGCACCATATTTGATTGAAATTTGAATGCCATTGTAATAGTTTTTCCATAGATCTTTAGACATGTAAGTTTACTTAGACATGTAACACTACTACAAAGTAACTTTACATGTTACTTGTTTAATCATCAATCTTTTGCAGAAAAGTAAATTAGATGCATGACTATGATTGTCCAAAGTAGATATTCTGTGATTGTCCAAAGAAGGAAAGTATTCAGGCTTAGAAATAATATCTATGGTTTCGTATATGTTTTAAAAAGTACTAAATTGACCCTAGCTAAAAATCAAAGTAAAAGTTTCATTAAAACAATTTTTTAAATATGTTTTTATTTAATATATTTAGTTTTCAGCATTGAATTTGACAAGGGTTTGAATTACAAATTTTCTGCCCTTTTCTACCCTCCCCCCACTCCAAGATGGCATATATTCTGGTTGCCCTATTCCACAGTCAGCCCTCCCTTCTGTCACCCCACTCACCTCCCATCCCCTTTTCCCTTTCTTTCTTGGAGGGCAAGGTAAATTTCTACGCCCCATTGCCTGTGTATCTTATTTTCTAGTTGGATGCAAAAACTTTTTTTTTCTTTTTGAACACTTGTTTTTAAAACTTTGAGTTCCAAATTCTCTCCCCTCTTCCCTTCCAAACCACCCTCCCTAAGAAAGTAAGCAATTCAACATAGGCCACATGCTTATCATTATGTAAAACCCTTCCACAATACTCAGGTTGTGAAAGACTACCTGTATTTTGCTCCTTCCTAACCTATCCCCCTTTATTGAATTTTCTACCTTGACCCTGTCCCCTTTCGAAAGTGTTTGGTTTTGATTACCTCCACCCCCATCTGCCCTCCCTTCTGTCATCTCCCCTTTTTTATCTTCTTCTTCCTCTTTTTTTCCTGTGGGGTAAGTTACCTGATTGAGTATTTATGGTATTCCCTCCTCAGGTCAAATCTGATGAGACCAAGATTCACTCATTCCCCCTCACCTAACTTCTCTTCCCTTCCTACAGAACTGCTTTTTCTTGCCACTTTTACGCGAGATAATTTACCCCCTTCTAACTCTCCCTATCTCCCTCTCTCAATATATTCCTTTCTCATCCCTTAATTTTATTTTATTTCTTCTAGATATCTTCCCTTCATCTTGACCTCACCCTCTGCCCTCTCTCTCTCTCTCTCTCTCTCTCTCTCTCTCTATATATATATATATATATATATATACACATACATATATACATACACACACACTCACATGTATATATATATATATATATATATATATATATATATATATATATATATATATATATGAATATTCCCTTCAGCTATCCTAATACTGAGGTCTCATGAATCATACACATCATCTTTCCATGTAGGAATGAAAACAAAACAGTTCAACTTTAGTAAGTCCCTTGCAATTTCTTTTTCTTGATTACCTTCTCATGCTTCTCCTGATTCTTGTTTTTGAAAGTCAAATTTTCCATTCAGCTCTGATCTTTTCACTGAGAAAGCTTGAAAGTCCTCTGTTTTATTGAAAATCCATATTTTGCCTTGAAGCATGATACTCAGTTTTGCTGGGTTGGTGATTCTTGGTTTTAGTCCTAGCTCCATTGACCTCTGGAATATCATATTCCAAGCCCTTCGATCTCTTAATGTAGAGTCTGCTAGATCTTGGGTTATCCTGATTGTGATTCCCACAGTACTCAAATTGTTTCTTTCTGGTTGCTTGCAGTATTTTCTCCTTAATTGGGGAACTCTGGAATTTGGTGACAATATTCCTAGGAGATTTCTTTTTGGGATCTATTTGAGGAGGCGATTGGTGGATTCTTTCAATTTTTATTTTGCCCTGTGGCTCTAGAATATCAGGGCAGTTCTCCTTGATAATTTCTTGAAAGATGATATCTAGGCTCTTTTTTTGATCATGGCTTCAGGGAATCCAATACTTGTTAAATTATCTCTCCTGGATCTATTTTCCAGGTCAGTGGTTTTTCCAATGAGATATTTTACATTGTCTTCCATTTTTTCCTTCCTTTGGTTCTGTTTATAATATTTTAATTTCTCTTAAAGTCACTAGCTTCCACTTGCTTCAATCTAATTTTTAAGGTAATATTTTCTTCAGTGGTCTTTTGGACCTCCTTTTCCATTTGGCTAATTCTGCCTTTCAAGGCATTCCTCTCCTCATTGGCTTTTTGGAGCTCTTTTGACATTTCAGTTAGTCTATTTTTTTAGGTGTTGTTTTCTTCAGTGTATTTTTCAACATTTTTTGGGTCTCCTTTAGCAAATCATTGACTTGTTTTTCATGGTTTTCTCACATCATTCTCATTTCTCTTCTGAATTTTTCCTCTACTTCTCTAACTTGCTTTTCCAAATCCTTTTTGAGTTCTTCCATGGCCTTCTCAACCAGGTCATGTTTTTCTTGGAGGCTTTTGGTGTAGGCTCTATGAGTTTGTTTACTGCTTCTGGCTGTATGTTTTGGTCTTCTTTGTCACCAAAGAAGGATTCCAGAGTCTGAGACTGAATCTGGGTGTGTTTTCGCTGCCTGGCCATATTCCCAACCAGCTAACTTGACCCTTGAGTTTTTCAGTGGGGTATGACTGCTTGTAGATTAGAGAGTTCTACGTTACAAGTTTGTGTGGGATGTGCTAGCTCTAGCACAACAGCACTCCTCCTTCCCCAAGAACCTCCAACCCAGACTGGACTTAGATCTTCAGCAGGCTGTGCACTCCTGCTCTGATCCGCCACTTAATTCCTCCCACCAGGTGGGCCTGGGGCTGGAAGCAACTGCAGCTGTAGCTGTCCCACCTCCGCTGCCCCCAGGGCTGGTAGCTGAACTGCGAACTCCTGCAGCTTTTCCCACTAACCTTCTCTGCTGTCTTTGGTGTTTGTGGGTTGAGAAGTCAGGTAATTGCTGCAGCTCACTGATTCAGGGCACTAAGGCACCCTCTGCCTGGCTCCTGGTCTGGTTGGTCCTCGCTGCTCACGCTGGGCTCTGCTCCACTCTGCTCCGCTCCCAGCTCTGTGCAGGATAGACCTCACCCAGAGACCATCCAGGCTGTCCTGGGCTGGAGCCCTGCTTCCCTCTGCTCTTTTGTGGGTTCTGCAGTTCCAGAATTGGTTCAGAGCCATTTTTTATAGGTTTTTGGAGGTACTTGGCGGGAAGCTTTTCAGCCGCCATCTTGGCTCTGCCCTGCATTATAACAATTTTTAAAAACTTTACCATGCTTCGATATATTAATTGAAGTATAATATTATGAATGAAATATTGCAGCCAATTAGTGATTTCCCATTTTTACGTAGATCCTTCCACAAATCTTCCATCAAATATCTTCCCAATGCTCCAAAGCCCTCTCTATTTTAATACTTTGAAGAACCCAAAGTAATAATTAAGCTGCTTCCCTGTCATCTCTCACTCTCACTGCATAAATAGCATAACTTCTTTTCTGGCCACATATAGCATTGGTGATGGATTTAGTTCTCATCTCTCACACCGAACTTATCACTGGTAATATAGCAGTGCAGCTCTCCATTGCCCTTCGAGTACCTACACTTTTATTCACCAGTAAATTAAGTTCACCACACTATATCATTTGCAGCCCAAGGGTGAACAGATAGATAGATAGATAGATAGATAGATAGACAGATAGATAGATAGATGGACAGACTGGTGGATACACAGATAGATAAGTAGATCCCATCATACTGCTTGTAATAGTTTAGGAAATTATAATTTTTCATCCACTTGGTTTTCTTTATGTGGATTGCTAGGGGTGATCTTGTTCTCGAATTCTCTTTGTGGTGGTGTATACCATTGAGGCTGTCCTATTCATTCCTGGGGCAGATGCAGCTGACATCATGTCATATGGAAACAGAAATTTCTGGAGGCCCTTCCTCTCTATGGGGCATCTCTATTTTCCTTCAAGTTCTTGCAGTGTATCCCATATAACAGTGACAGGATCATCTTGATGAATATGTATTTCTGTTTTGAACCTTGTTTGAAGTTGATGCAAAGTTGATAAAAGTTGATAAAATAATCCTTGAATAACAATATCTCTGTAGTTGTGTTTATCAAGTTTTTGTTATATGATCGTGCTATAGTCATAGGAGATTTTTATAGGATATTTAAGACCGCACTTTGATCTAGTTTTTCAAAAGCTATTTTATAATCAATAAATAATAAATAGGGTGGGATCAGCTATTCCTCAAAACTCTCAATTAACTTTGTGAACTTAAGCTGCAAACTATTGCTTAAAATACTCTGCCTGTTCTTGCTTTCCTCCTACCACGTTTTCATAAAGAATGCACTTGTTCTATTCATAGTCCATTCTCATAAAGATATTGTAGAGGTGGTTCAGTAACTATAGTCATCATTTTTGGCAATTGCTTTATGAGCTTAATATTCTTTTAGCATTTTCCCTTCTTTGTGATGCCTTGGAAATCTTCCCTGAATTCCTTTAAGTATGTTGCTTCCAAGATGTTTCTTTTTAAATTTTTAATAGGTTTAGGTGCACTTTCCAAGCACCATTTCTAGTTCTTCCTTTAGTACATCATATGTGCATCAGAGTCTACATACAGTCTTTTTACTCTCATCAATGATAAGAAAAAAAATTGCTATCTGATCTGTTTCACCTAAATACGTTATCCTCATTCCAGTTTCATTTCTAAATGTTCTGGAGATAATTCAGTTTAGTGAAGTCTCTTGCCAAATCTTGTACAGCCTTATTTTCTTTTAAAATATTCCATTCTGTTACATGCGTTGATATATCCTATAATCTTGCATATCCCTTCTTAATGTTTTATAAATGAGCTTGTACTCTAAAAGTGCTATTGCCCTTATTTGTCTTGTGTCTTCATTTGGTGAAGAATCATTTTCGTTGCTGTTATTTACGCTTATTTCTGGGATCTTTTTGGCTTCCTACATATGAGAGATTTTTTTTCCTCCACTATGTAAATTCTGAAATTCCTATGTGCAATCACACAAATATACATGTTCTCCATGAACATGAGTACTATTCAATTACACAAGTCATATTTCTTTCAAATGATGTATTTCAGCAGTTAAAATTGGATTCCTTAATTATGTTTTTAAAAATAAGCCATCCATAGTTTTCTCTTAATTGTGGTAAGCTAACTAGAGACCTTTGATGCATGGGTAAAATATCCATGATCCATGATCCATTTATGCATGAGTAAAATAATTATAAACTAACAAATTCAAGTAGAGTGTAATTTCTAAAATAAATGCAAAATAGGTACAACCTTTGCTTTGAAAATGTATATGGATACTTTTATTTGATCATAATTGCCCCCAGAAATTAAATATCGTGTTTCAGCTGCCCCTATTATTAAGCATACTTTCTCAGAGATGCTCCATTTAAGCAGATTTTAAAACCCATCAAATGACTTAGAAGAAATTGGTTTCCAGCGGAGTATCCCAATTAAGTAGCGATAAGGTGATCCCCATTAAGTGTTAACAATTGTACATGGTTTTATGGTGCTCATTTAATTTGAATAGAAGTCATTTAATTAGTATGGGCAGACCCCTTTGGTAATAAAGCAAAAGGATGGAAACACTAACAGGTAACTTGAAGTAAATACTTCTAGGATATGGAAAAACTGAAGGCAATTGATTCCTCTATCCTCTGTTAGTTGTAAACATATTGGATCTTTCTCAGGGAGATAGATAGAATATCTTGTGATATTTCAGAAATCTTTGTAATGTTGAAGATATTAAAGAGTCTGAGTAACAATTTACTGAATATTTCTCATCCTGTCTTACGTTCACTGTCTCTTAGACAAAATGTTGCATTAAAAGGAAGAAGCAAAACCTCCAAAGATTCCTGGATTGAAAACATCAAATATAGAGTAGATATTTTCTTCCATCTATCCTTTTTTCATACCCCTAATATCTCTTTTTTCTTTAATTATTTTCAATTGCATGCAAAAATTCTTAACATTTGTTGTTTTAACATTTGCTTTTTTTTAAAAAAAATTTAGTTCCAAATTCTAGCCTCTTTACCCACCTCCACCCCCTTCACTGAGAAGACAAGCAATCTGGTATGTTATACATTTCACAAATTTCACACAGATAGTTTCTAAGGCCAGATTTGAAGTCATGAAGATGAGTCTTCCTGATTCAACATCCAGTGCTCTATCTACTGTACCATCCAGCTGGCCAGATTTGGGCTAAATATGGTAAATATTATGAATAGTGACAAGTTAGAGGCTAAGAGTCTCAGGGTGTTTGGTGCTAATATGATCAAAGATCTTTCTCCTCCACTTAACAGGACTCAGGTGGAGCTAGTTAAAGGAAGCTTGATTAGGAGGGCCCATTTGCTAAGTAGGTGGTAAGCCCTAGGGCCTTAAACAAATATATATATATATATATATATATATATATATATATATATATATACATATATATATACATATATATGTGTGTGTGTGTGTGTGTGTGTGTGTATGTATACATATATATATATATGTATGTGTATATATCTATATCTATCTATCTATATATATATATATATATATATATATCCATTAAGCTCAGATGAGAGAGCTGTGGAGACTAGAAAGCTGCAGAGAGAGACTTAGAGAGTCTAATGGCAAGCAAAGAGGAACTTTTTGCTGTTTTTTTTTTAGAATGCTTTTCAGTAATCAAGTGCCTTTGATTGAGCCTTGCCTTTGTTTGTATCAAAAGTCTTTGATGACTTGCTTGAGTCACAAAAATGCCTAGGTCACATGAGTTTGAGTTACATGGTTGTGATGCCCTCTGTGGGCTGACGCTGGAGAAGTGTATATATACTCTGAGATTAGCATTTTGCTTTGGGGTCTCATTCATTCGAAGAATGTTCATGTGATTTGGCCAGACAACACTCTAGGTAGCCATTAAGGAGCCCTTTGAAAACCCAGATGATGGTGCTTCTCTGGTAAGTATGGATGTATTGCTATGGCCAGACAGTGTCAAACCACTTTGCTGATTTCTGTTATTTGCTCTATTTTTATAATTTCTGCTTGTAATTGTTGTTTGTGTTTTCTTTGAAGTTCAGGGTGCTGAGTTTTTCCCCTCAATTAAGTGAATGATATATGTATGTTTAATTAAATTGAGATTTTAAACGCCTTAAAGTTGCTTTCCTTAGAAAATCAGCTCAAAGAATCTGCGCTAGTAGCCCTCCCATGTGCTGGTGTTATTGGCCTTACACAACCAAAGCAGCTGCTAGTAACATTGTTGTTACAAAATAGAATAGTCAAGCATGATCTGCAAAATAAAAGGAAAGTATGGCCGCTGGGATAAATGTTTGTTTACCATTTGTGGTAGCTATGATTCTGTGAATCCATGAAGCAGAAGCTGGAAGAGTCCTCCAAGAGCACAGAAGAGACCTTTGAGAGTGCAGAGAACCCTTTGAGAGTGCAGAGGACCAGAAAACTGCCTGCCTGCCAATTTTAGTGAGGCGAGAGTGGGGATAGAGAGGTCCTTGCATCAGGATTTAGGCAGAAGCTAGGAGAGGGCAGCTCCTTGGGGTGGGGGGTAGAGGAGGAACCCAGGAGGTCAGAATTCAGCCCTGGAGCAAGATAAATAGTTTGCAGCAAGGTGATGAGTGTGATTTTCTGCCGCATCTCCCTGACATGGTTTGGGACCAAGGGGGATGGTGGAGTTGTCTATGGTGGGTGATTTCGAGCCTCATTTGTTCAAGGGGGGAATGATGAAATTGTTCTGTATACCTATTTTGTGTTATCCTTGTTATACCATTATACTGTTATGATATTATTGACACCAGTTATACCAACATTTCCATTGATCTATCTCAGGGCTGTCTAACCTTAGGTTTTTATTGAAATAATAGACAATAAATTTTGATTTACCATTTCAGTGGTGGTACCTCTGCTTCATTTATAAAGCATTTATGTAAATTTCTATGCTTGTAGGCGGGCTGCATAAATTGCACTGCTGTCCTCATGCGGCCTCTGGGGCCGCATTTTTGACAGCTCTGATCAATGTAATGGATGCAAAAGATCCAGGGGCTGAAGAGGGAGCCATGTGGCCATTCTGGTAATGAGATGGTATGTTAAGCATTTTGAAAATGTGTAGCTCATGTTGTGTTTATTTTTGGTGGATTTTGTTGTACTTAAGAAATATTAGTACCTATTCAGGCAAAAGTTGCTTATGGCATCGATGGATCTTGGGGCTGAAAGTCATGCTAATGTGATCAAAGATCTCCTCTGTCCATCCAGTAGGCCTCAGGTGGAGTAAGTTAAGGGAAGATTGATTAGGAGAGGCTTGCTTGTAGGCAGTCCCACATCCTTTTGTTATCAGGTGCTAAGCCCCAGACTTACATGTGGTATACATATATACTATGTGGGTAGCTGTAGTAGGAGGGCAGAGTTTATAATCTCAAAGAGGATCATAAACATGTCTGAAAGGTTCGGAACCGCCGGATATAAGAAACTCTCAAAGTAGAAGGTAGAAGAATCAAAACATATATTTAGGCTCCACAGTAACCAACCCATGAACCAGCAACCCCATTTTGATATATTGATCAAAAGCTTCCAGGCCCAATAAGTACGCCTTGAAAGAGTAACCAGGAGGCTACAGAGAAGCATGATTGCGTAAAGCAAAATCATGCTTCCCCCTCTATGGTAATAAGATTACCCACTGGCCTGAAGTCTTTGTTCAGCTTCCTCCCGTAGGTCAGCTCTGCTACTGGCAGCTCCTGCTTCAGCTGTGGCTGTGGCTGTGGCTGTGACTGCAACTGTAGCTGTAACTGTAACTGTAACTGTAGCTGTAACTGTAGCTGTAACTGTTGCTGTAACTGTAGCTGTAACTGTAGCTGTAACTGTAGCTGTAACTGCCTCTGGCTCCAACGGGAGCTGCTTTTAACCATCCAGCTTCTGCGGGGGTGTAAGGTACGCCGGGGAAAGCACAGGTTCTTTCAATCTGCTTAAGCAAGGTGAAGGGGTTGACCAGAAAAGCACAGGTTTTTTCCATCAGCTTAAGCAAGGGAAGCAAGGTGAAGGGGCCGACAAGCTTACTCCAGTCCAAGATACAAACAGCATTCAGTTCAGGGGAAAAAGCCAAACTAGTCAAGGGCACTTGTTGACTAAGTGCTAAGGAGCCCATTTTTGGTTGCCAATACACTCCACCCCTTGTTATAGGATACATAATCTAATCAGCCATGTATCCTAGAACATACATTGTGATCCAATTACAAAGGAAACTAAAACATATCATTCATTATAAAGCAAAACATATCATTTGGTGACATTCCTAAATATTGGTTTACGATTCAAATGTGATCCACCCCTAGATCCCAGCAAGATAATCTCTTCAATCAATCATCCCCAAAATAATTATTAATAATTCAAATGTCCACCCCTAAATCCTTGTATCCATTACATAGGATCAATAATATCATAACAATAAAACAACACAGCAAGGATAACACAAAATAAGTAAACAGAACACTATCATCATTTCCACCCCCCTTGAACGATTGGGGCTCAAAATCTTGGGGTGAGGGGTGAAGGTCTCATTTTCCATAGCTTCTTCATGCTGAAATTGGATGTAGAGATGGCCCTGCCCCCAAAAAGTCCCATTCCAGAGGTCATTTCTTTAACAAGCTGGCAGGAATTCCAAGAATGCTACATGCTTAGGCAGTCACCGGAAAGTGCAGGGTGCTTAAGCCTGAAGGAAACAAAACTAGCAACAAGGTTAGCCAAAACAAAGGACAAAAAGAATAGACAAGTATGGACTATAATTCTTCAAATAAAATCATCTCAAGTTTGGTTGAGATTTCAGTTATGCAAAGATCCAACATCAGAGCCAAACTCAGGTGGGAAATGTTTCTTTTCAAAAGGAACATAATGAGGAAGCCAAGAGGATCCCACCCTAGATAGAGACTAAGATTGTCCTCCCAGCCTTTCCCCAAATGTACAAGTTTTCATCCGTTAATCACACAAGGTCACCTTCACTCTGAGTGGCTTGTGGGCTTGCAGGAGCAGTTCTTATTTCCCTATCTCTCCTGTTATCAAGGCCTTTATCTCTGTACATTCTATATAATTCATTGGTTGGAATTCCATCTATCATTTCAAAACCTACCCCTGCTCTCAATAAAGCAGTAAACATTTCTTTCCTTGTTACTCTCCTTTGGCGCCAAGTTTGCTGGTTATTCACCCTTCTCTCTCGAGGAGATCTATCCCTTCCCCAGTCACCTAAGTCATGTAACTGTAAAATCTTATTTATCACTGTTGTAAGACGGCTCCCTACTTCTCCAAGTAATAAATTCAAAATTAGTTGTTTATAAGCAGGGGGAGCTGTCCTAATTATTAAATTCCTATGAGGCAGTCCCATTGGATCATTGTAATATTTGTCTGCAGTTCCTATCATAATGGCAGTCTTCATTACCTCCTCCTTTAGTCTCATGATACAATCTCTAAGTGAATACCAGGGTCTGTGCTCAGTGGGCCACATAGAATCAGTAGCATATCTCTTATTGCATCCCACAGCGGCTAATGCCAACAGAGTAGTCCTGCTATCACCATCTCCTTGCTGATGATGTTCCCTAAAAGCTTGTTGAACTAGAGGATCATGGCTGATACCTATGAATCTCATGCAGTCTGTCCTATCTACTGATATTCCACTGGCCCCTTGATCACTGAGTCTTACCATCCAAGATATCAATGGTTCTCCTATTCTTTGGCTGAATCTACTCAAAATATCTGTGACCTCTTGCGGTGAGAAATCTTCCTGAATTTCCCTTGTAACTGAATCTTCACCTCGGGTTTCTGTCTTCCTCCTTTGTATGGGTCGAGCCCTTGTCTGATCATTTAACCATCTCCTATTCTCTGTGTGAGGCACATCCTGAACCCCAGTAGTGTTTTGTGCCTCAGCCCCTAACATTGTCTCATTCTCTCCCCACTCACTTCCTCTGCCACCATGGCTAGGACGAAGCAGGCAGTCAGGCTCTTTCTGGGCTGGGTTGAAATGCACTCTGGGCTTTTTTGGTCTCCTGTTGCTCTTAGCCACATTAATAGAAAAGTTCTCATTTGAGTCAGTTTGGTCTCCTGCTATCTGAGATTCCCCTTCTTCCTGTGGGGTAGGAGTGCCCCCATGTCTTTCACTTAATCTCAATCTTTCGTATACTAGCCGGTAGGCTGATAACACTATCCAGCTTTGCCTAGATAGTGATGCCCCTGACTGAATCCCAACTTCTCGTAAACACTTTTCCAAATCCCTAGGATCTCCTCTCCGTAGCCTTGGTTCCCAGTTTTCACAGGGTCCAGCTTTTTTAGCCAATTCTTTTGCTAGGGAGGAATAAAATGGATCCTCCCATCCTGGGATATTCATCTCTTCCTCTGGAATTGTTCTGCTTCTAAATAGAGATCTTATACCTAGCGATCCCATCCTCGTCGCCAAACGTATTAGGAGGGCAGAGTTTATAATCTCAAAGAGGATCATAAACATGTCTGAAAGGTTCGGAACCGCCGGATATAAGAAACTCTCAAAGTAGAAGGTAGAAGAATCAAAACATATATTTAGGCTCCACAGTAACCAACCCATGAACCAGCAACCCCATTTTGATATATTGATCAAAAGCTTCCAGGCCCAATAAGTACGCCTTGAAAGAGTAACCAGGAGGCTACAGAGAAGCATGATTGCGTAAAGCAAAATCATGCTTCCCCCTCTATGGTAATAAGATTACCCACTGGCCTGAAGTCTTTGTTCAGCTTCCTCCCGTAGGTCAGCTCTGCTACTGGCAGCTCCTGCTTCAGCTGTGGCTGTGGCTGTGGCTGTGACTGCAACTGTAGCTGTAACTGTAACTGTAACTGTAGCTGTAACTGTAGCTGTAACTGTTGCTGTAACTGTAGCTGTAACTGTAGCTGTAACTGTAGCTGTAACTGTAGCTGTAACTGCCTCTGGCTCCAACGGGAGCTGCTTTTAACCATCCAGCTTCTGCGGGGGTGTAAGGTACGCCGGGGAAAGCACAGGTTCTTTCAATCTGCTTAAGCAAGGTGAAGGGGTTGACCAGAAAAGCACAGGTTTTTTCCATCAGCTTAAGCAAGGGAAGCAAGGTGAAGGGGCCGACAAGCTTACTCCAGTCCAAGATACAAACAGCATTCAGTTCAGGGGAAAAAGCCAAACTAGTCAAGGGCACTTGTTGACTAAGTGCTAAGGAGCCCATTTTTGGTTGCCAATACAGTAGCCATTAAGCTCAGACTAGAGAGCTGCAGAGACCATAGAGCTGCAATGAAAAGAAGAAGAAGAAGAAGAAGAAGAAGAAGAAGAAGAAGAAGAAGAAGAAGAAGAAGAAGAAGAAGAAGGAAGACGAAGAAGGAAGAAGAAGAAGAAGAAAAAGAAGGACGACGAAGAAAGAGGAAGATGAAGAAGAAGGAAGAAGAAGAAGAAGAAGAAGAAGAAGAAGAAGAAGACAAAGAAGGAAGAAGAAGAAGAAGAAGAAGAAGAAGAAGAAGAAGAAGAAGAAGAAGAAGAAGAAGAAGAAGAAGAAGAAGAAGAGGCAGAAGAAGAGGAAGAAGAAGAAGAAAAGGAGGAGGAGGAATAGGAGGAGGAGGAGGAGGAGGAGGAGGAGGAGAAGGAGGAGGAGGAGAAGGAGGAGAAGAAGAAGAAGAAGAAGACAAAGAAGAAGAAGAAGAAAACTGCAAGAGACGAAAGAGAACAGAGAACTGGAAGAGACAGAAGACAGAGAGATGGAGAGACAGAGAGAACTGGAAGGTCTCTGAGAACTTTCAGAACTGTGGGAGGAGAGGACACAGGCAAGCAGACAGTTAGGATTCATTTGTGAGTGTTTACGGGAAGGTCCTAGCACAAAGGAAGGTTACAGGATGGTTTGACTCTTTGCTGTGATACTGTGTTTTAATCTCCCTGCTGTTATAATGAAGTGGACTTGCTGATTTGTGGGATATAATTGCATCTATGTTGAATTGGAGTTATTGATTTTGGGATTTTATCATTTGGTGTCTGAATAAATGTTTTACTTCTTTTGCCTTTTATATGGTGAGTCTTTTATATTCTGTGATACAGAACTATACCATCATATTCATGGTCATCATCGATATTATGACACTTGCCTTACAGATACAGGGTGCAAAATTGAGTTCCGGTTTGGAAGTAGAGGCAAGAGTGCTACAGAATATAGGTTGAAGATAAGAGAATAGAGAAGGAAGAAAAGGGAAGGAGCAATCATTTATTCTCCATATGACAGATGGGGAAGCTAGGTGGCACAGTGGATAATGCACCAAGCCTGGAATCAGGAAGACCCGAGTTCAAATACAGTCTCTGACACTTATTAGCTGTGTGATCCTTGGCAAGTTACTTAACCCTGTTTACTTCAGTTTCTTCATCTGTAAATTGAGTTGAAGAAGGAAGTGGCAAACTACTCTGGTATATTTGCCAAGAAAACCCCAAACCGTGTCACAAACAGTCAGACAAAATTGAAACAAATGAGCAGCAATGGCATCTAAGAGGCACTCTATTAAATATTTTACAATTAGTGTCTATTTAATTCTCACCAAAAATAAAAGAACAAAAAACCTGCAAAGTAGGTATTATTATACCCACCCACAAGTGACAAAAATGAGACAGCGAGGTTAAGTGAGTTGCACAGAGACACACAACTAAGTAAATATATGAGGCTGTATTTGAACTCAAATCTTTCTGACCTGAAGTCTAGTCTTCTATCAATTGTTCCACCAACTGCAAGAAACTATCATTTGATAGTTTGATTTTGTTGAAAAATATAATACCGTACAGACAAATTGGGGCAGCTAGATATTGCAGTAGATAGAGTATTGGGCCTGGAGTCAGGAAGACACATCTTTGTGAGTTCAAATCTGACCTCAGACAATTACCAGATCTGTAACCCTGGACAAGTAACTTTGCCCTGTTTCCCTCAGAGCTGAAGAAGGAAATGGTAAACCACTCCAGTACCTCTGCCAAGAAAACCCCAAATGGGGTTATGTGATGTCAGATATTAATGAAAAACTACAGACAAGTGGGTGTTTTGTTCTTCCAATTTACCCAAGCCTGCCCATGAACAACACAGTGTATCACCAAGTCTAGCCACCTTCCCTAGCATTTATTTTTATTAATTCCCTAGATATTCTGGATCACTTATTTTTCCAGATGAATTTTGTTATTATTTGATTCGGCTCAGTAAAATAATTTTTTTGGTGATTTGATTGGTATGGCACAGAATAAGTAAATTAATTTATGTAAAATTGTCATTTTTTCTTGTTTTAGCCAAGGCTAACCATTAACAACTGATGTTTTTTTCCATTTATTTAGATCTGACTTTATTTGTGTGAAAAGTGTTTCATAAATGTGCTCATATAGGCCCTGGGTTTTTCTTTGCAGGTGGACTCCCGTAGTGTCTACGGTAACTTTAAGTGGAATTTCTCTTTCTATCTCTTGCTGTTGGGCTTTGTTAGTAGTGTATAGGAATGCTGAGGATTTATGTGGATTTATTTCATATCCTGCAACTTTGCTAAATTTGTTTATTATTTCAAGTAGTTTTTTACTTGATCCTCTAGCATTCTCTAAGTAAAGCATCATATCATCTGCAAAAACTGATAATTTAGTTTCTTCTTTGCTTATCCTAATTCCTTCAATTTCTCTTTCCTCTTTTATTGCTAAAGCTAACATTTCTAGCACCCAATTGAATAGTAGGGGTGATAATGGACATCCTTGTTTCACCCCTGACCTCATTGAGAATACGTCCAGCTTATTCCCATTTTTTATAATTCTTGGGGATGGTTTTAGGTAGATCCTATTTATAATTTTAAAGAAGGCTCCATTTATGCCTATGCTTTCTAGTGTTTTTAATAAGGATGGGTGTGGCATTTTGTCAAAGGCTTTTTCTTCATCTATTGAGATGATCATATGGCTTCTGCTAGTTTTGTTGTTGATATAATCAATTATGCTGATAGTTTTCATTATTTTGAACAAGCCTTGCATTCCTGGAATAAATCCTACCTGGTCGTAGTGTACAATTCTCCTGCAAAGTTGCTGCAATCTTTTTGCTAATATTTTATTTAACATTTTTGCATCAATATTCATTGGGGAAATTGGTCTATAATTTTCTTTCTCTGTTTCAACTGTTCCTGCTTTAGGTATTAAGTACACTGTTTGCATCCTAAAAAATTGCTAATAATACTTCTTCACCTGTCTTCCCAAATAATCCATAAAGGATAGGAATTAATTGTTCATTAAATGTTTGATAGAATTCACACTTAAAACCATGTGGCACTAGCGATTATTTCCTATTGGGTTCGTTGAAAATTTGCTCAATTTCTTTTTTCTAATTTAGGTATATTGGTTCCTCTTCTATTAACCTAGCCAATTAATATTTTTTTTGTAAATATTCATCCATTTCCCTATGGTTGTAAAATTTATGGGCATAAAATCGGGCAAAACAATTAGTAATTATTGTATTAATTTCCTCTTCATTGGAGGTGAATTCACCCTTTTCATTTTTGATACTGGTAATTTGGTTTTCTTATTTTTTTCTTTTTTTAAATCATATTGACCAAAAGTTTATCAATTTTATTATTTTTTCATAAAACTGGCTGTTGGTTTTATTTATTAATTCAATAGTTTTCTTGATTCCAATTTTATTAACCTCTCCATTGATTTTCAGTATTTTTAATTTGGTATTTAATTGGGGATTTTCAATTTGTTTCTTTTGCTAGCTTTTTCAGTTACATGCCCAATTCATTGATCTCCTTTTTCTCTATTTTATTCATGCAAGCATTTAGAGATATAAACCTGCCCCTAAGAATTGCTTTTGCTGAATCCTGTAAGTTTTGGTATGTTGTCTCATAATTATAATTGTCTTGAATAAAATTATGAGTTGTTTCTATGATTTGTTCTTTGGCCTACCCATTCTTTAGAATAAGATTATTTAGTTTCCAATTGATTTTTAGTTTATTTTTTCCATGGTGCTTTATTATAAGTAATTTTTATTGCATCATGATCTGAAAAGGATGCATTGACTACTTCTGCCTTTCTGCACTGGACTGTGAGGTTGTGATGCTCTAGTACATGGTCAGTTTTTGAGTATGTGCCCTGTACCTCTGAGAAAAAGTGTATTCCTTTTTATCCCCATTCAGTTTTTCCCAGAGGTCTATCATATCTTCCTTTTCTAAAATTCTATTCACTTCTTGTTTATTTGGAGGTTAGATTTATCAGGTTCAGAGAGGGGAAGGTTGAAGTCCACCACTACTATAGTTTTGCTGTCTATTTCTTCCTGTAATTCCCCTAACTTCTATTCTAAGATTTTGCATGCTATACAACTTGGTGCATATATGTTAAACAATGATGTTGCTTCATTGTTTATGATGCCTTTTAGCAGGATATAGTGTCTTTCCTTATGTCTTTTAATTAAATCTATCTCTGAATTTGCTTTGTCTGAGATTAGGATTGCTATCCCTTCTGTTTTTTTTTTTTTTTTACTTTAGCTGAAGCACAATATATTCTTCTCCAGCCTTTTACCTTTACCCTGTGTGTATAACCCTGTTCCAAATGTGTTTCTTGTAAACAGCTTATTGTAAGATTATGGTTGTTAATCCATTCTGCTATATGCTTCTGTTTTATGAGAGCATTCATCCCATTCACATTCAAAGTTATTATTACTATCTGTTTCTTTTTCTCCACCCTATGTCCCCCCCTGTTTATGATTTCCTTTCTCCCTTTTCCCTTCCACTCCTCAACAGAGTTTTGTTTTTGACTGCTGCCTTTCTCAGTTTTCCCTTCCTCTTGATTCCCCTCCCTTAGCTTACCTTTTTATCACTTGCTACTTCTTCCCTCCCTTCTGACTACCCCCCTCTCTTTTCTTTCCCCTTTCCCATTCTACTGCCTGTAGGACCTGTTTGATTTCTATGTTATCAGTGTATGTTATTCCATTCTTGAACCAAATCTGATGAAAGTGAAGGTCAAGCTCAAATACTGCTCTTCTCCCTCCCTTCTTTCCCTCTACTACAGTATGTTTTTGTTCCTCTTCATGTGCTATAATTTACCGTTTTAGACTACCTCTTTACCTCTTCTCCCAGAACCATCCTTTTATATATATCTCTTAATTATATTTTTTCATTATATCAGTTATTTGATTCTATGCATATCCCTTTCAATTGTCATAATAATTGTATTTTTCTCAAGATTGACATATGCATAAACTTAAATAAAGCAAAATTTTTCTATATAAGGATGGAACTATTGATTAACTAGAGTTTTTCTCCCCATTTACCGACTTATGTCTCTCTTCAGTTTTGTATTTGAAGATCAATTTTTCCGCTGAGCTCTGGGTTTTTCATCAGGAATGTCTCAAATTCCCTTATTTCTTTGAATGTTCATCTCCCTGCCTGAAAAATTATGCTCCATTTTTCTGAGTAGTTCATACTTGGTTGTAGTCCAAGCTCCTTTGTCTTTTGGAATATCATATTCCAATTTCTTGTTTCATTCAGTGTAGAATCTGAAAGATCCTGCATGATCATGACTGTAGTTCCATGACATTTGAATTGTTTCTTTCTAGCTTCTTGCAGCATTTTCTCCTTGATCTGGTATTTCTGGAATTTGTCTATAATATATCTTGGAGTTTTTAATTTAGAATCTCTTTCAGTGGGTGATCAATAGATTCTTTCAATGACAATTTTACCCACCACTTCTAGAACCTCAGGGCAATTTTCCTTAAGGACTTCTTGGAAGATACTCTCCAGGCTTTTTTTATCATGGTTTTCAGGTAGAACAGTAATTTTTAGATTGTCTCTCCTGGATCTATTGTTTTTTTCAATCAGATATTTCCCATTTTCTAATAATTTTTCATTCTTTAGATTTTATTTGAATGATTATTGGTGTTTCATAGAGTCATTAGCTTCTACCTGCCCAATTCTAATTTTTAATGTGTTGTTTTCTTCCTTTAGTTTTTCTAACTCCTTTTCCATTTGGTTGATTTTACTTTTCAATGAGATATTTTCTTCATTTAAATTCTGATTCTCCTTTACCATTTCACTGATTTTACTTAAAAATATGGAATGCTTCACTAATTTGCATGTCATCCTTGCACAAGGGCCATTCTAATCTTTTCTCTATCATTCCAATTTTTTTAGTATATGTGCTGCTGAAGCAAGCACGAGTTGGTTATTCTTAATATATCAGGGTTAAGGTCTTTTCTTTTACATAGACTACAGCCCTTTTAGATTTAAAATTTCAGAATAGCTTTTTTTAAATTATTGGCCATTATAGTCATAGACATCTGGTGTCTTGTCATCTTATGTCCCTATTCCCTTCCCTCTTGCTTTCTCCATGAATCTGATTCCATCCAGCAGTCCTATGGTAAGCATCTGCAATGGACCAGACAATGTGATAGGTTCTAGGTTAGAAAAAAAGTGTTCTGTATTCAGAGAGTTTGCATTCCATAGAGGAAATAAAATAGTCACACAGATAACTTAATACAAAACAATTGTGAGTTCTCAATATAGATCTATGTACATAAGAAGAGATTTTCTTGCTAATAACCCATATCCAAAATCTAGTTAAAGTCTTCATTTTATGTTCCTTATTGCACAGAGTGAAATAACAACTATGTGGTCCTTGTAATAATGATGTCCTTACATTGAGAGAATTGATTTTAATTTATTACTATGACTGCATTAATATTCCGAATAAGTCTTTTCATTCAGCATCTTAACCTTTGAGAATGCAAGAGGAAATACTGGGGCAATGGCTTTTAATACATTAATTAACTAAGTCTGCCAAAAACTGCTACTGATTTGAATTTATAACAAAAAACAGCAAGGGTGCCTGTCTTGGCAATGTCCATGGAGACATGTTTCTGAGGTGGTTCTCTTGGCATCACTTCACCACTTTGCAGTCAGGTGTCTTAGGACTTTTGCATTGGAATTTGCTTTATAATCAAGTAGTATAATATAAACTTTATGGAATCTCTTAAAACATGAAAATATCTAAATATTATTTTAAATTCCTAGTAATGCAGTTTCCCTTATGAGATATGAAATTCTCTCGCTTTGTAGGATCAAACATTTAGGTTGGGAAAGGACCTCAGAGTCCATCTAGTTTAACACCTTTTACACATGGAAGAACTAAGATAGCAAGAGGTTGTGATTTAACCAAGGTCATTCATATAAATGACAGAGGTGGAAAATGAACTCTGACCCATGTACTCTAAATTGATTGCTCTTTCCACTGTACATACCTCACAGTTTAACTTAAGAATAAGTTGTGCCTATGCCATAATGATTTGCTATGGTCTGACAGAAGCACATTGGTTTTGGAACTAAAAGATATATGTTCAAATCCTTCTTGCTATGCCCTTAAGTATGCACATGAACCACGTTAGAGAAATTGAAAATGATTGGGTTAAAATCAATAATCACTAAGATCTGTTTAGACTCTAAATCTTAAAATACAAAGAATCTCTCCAGGTTGGTAGCAGGCAAGCAATGGACCTGAGTTATACTGGGAGGAAGTGACCTAGTCCCATTCTTTTTCTTCTGCAATCTATCCTAACAACAGAACTGGATAGATATCAAGTGGTTATTGCAATAATTGAAGTCTGCTTTCATTGTTAATTCCTTCCCTAGATGCATTGTCATCTTAAATAGGAGAGTAGCATACCAGAGTGAGGTCCCCAAAGGTTCATTTGCTTTAAAATATTTATAACTATAGCAGCCAGTTATCTCATAATAAAACATTGGAACAAAGGAGCTCCATTAGCTGAGCTTTGATTATTGGAAAAAAAATGCATGACATGATATCAACAATAGGATGTCTCACCTTCTTGCAAAGATATGCTTTCAAAAAGGTGATTTGACATAATATAAAAACTAGCTTAAGTGATTGCTTAAAAATGTCACTTTAAACAATTAGCACATAAGCTTCATTTGGCTTCAAGTATTTGCAAGAATGATGTACAGGCTAGAAACTTCATCTTCCAAAACCTTATCTCCCTTACCAGGTTGTCTGATTCTATAGATATATTGAATCTACCAGGCATGTTCTTCAGAGATCTTTCATGTAGCTTAGGATTTCATGGCTTCAAATTCAAACAGATACCATGAGATGGAAGTGTGTTGTTCATAAATGATTGACTTTTTTATCCAGAGCTTTAAAAACTGTAATATAACCAAAGATCCAGTTAATGCTTTTTAAAAAGCAAAAATTAACTCTAACAAATCAATCAGTAGGCATCTTTAAAACATATTCATAACATACATTAAGTAAAAAAAAAAAACTGTACAACACATACCTGTTGAGGCAGTTAGTTGGCACATTAGAAAAAGGGGTGGGCCTGGCATCAGAAAGACCTAACTTCAAATTCAGCCTCCAATACTTACAGGATGAGTGACTCTGAGCAAGTCATTCACCTTCCCATTACTTCATTGTCCTCATACATAAAATGGAGGTAATAATAGTGCTTTCATGTTAGGGCTGTGGTGGTGATCAAATGAGACAATATTTGTCAAGTGATTAGCCCAGTGCTATACAGGCACTATACAAATGTTTATCTCTACATTCCCCCAAAATAAAGGGGGGATTTAAAGAAAGAAAATCTTAAAAGCATTTGAAAGAAATCCTGGAAATAAGGCTGGGATGCAAGAGACCTGGATTCCTATCTCAATCCTGTCACTACCTCACTGTGCAATCTTAAGAAAATCACATTCCCTGTCTAGTTTCCTCATCTTTCAAATGAAGGTGTTACACTTGATCTAAGAGTCTTTTCTAGCATCAAAAATGTAGTTAGTCAGACAGACAGACAGACAGATAGATAGATGGATGGATGGATGGATGACATTTAGTATGTGCTTTCTATGCCAGGCACTGAGTTAAGCACTGTGGATTATAAAAAGGTAGCAAGATAGTCCATATTTTTTAAGGAGTGTATATCCCAAAAGAGGAAGCCAAAATACAAATGTGAACTAGAAATCTTCAGGGACAGGGAAGGTGGGCAGCCAGTATGGAGGAAGAATGGACAAGAGAGGCATCCGGAAGTGACAATGAGAATGAGAGTAACCTGGCTGTTTCTTCTCATAATAATGACGTTCTAAGGACTAATCATCAATCACCGATTGCTTAGGATGCCCTTTTTGACTACCAATCATCAATCTCGCCTCAGGGAGGAGGCATTCTCAGGGAGGTAGGCAGAAATACTGGAGGCAGAGTTAGCTGAAAGGTAATCCTGAAGGGGAGACTGAGAAAAAGCCCAATTTATGAGGTGCCCGGCTGATTTGATCTATTGCTAATTGACTATTTCCAGGGTTGAAAATTAATTTAGAAATCTCTCAAATATTTTTTTTCATATTCAGGAGTCATTGGCATATCAACTTTCCAGTAAAGAATACAGCAGTAAGTGCTAAGGTTTTAAAAGCTTAGCTTCCTTGGGTTTGGAGCTTGGTTGCCTATGCACAGCATTTGCAGGACTCCAGCCAGGCCCTCAGAGGGTTCTAGGAGTAAGTGTGAGGTTGACAAGCTTTGGTGTGACCTCAAGGTTTTCTCCAAAGCTAAGCAAGCAAAAATCACTTGTCTGTATTCTTCTAAAGACAAAGAAACTTCTAGTAGGAAAATATGTATTTCTCTAGGTTATGATGTATTTCCTCCTATGTAGGATCAAGGTTTAACTCAAATAATGTAGGTAGCCATTCTCCATGTTTTCGACTAGCTCACTGTTTGCCCTCTTATTCAGTCAATTGTTTTGGTACTTACTGGTCTCAGTAATGTTTAAGTCTTCATGACCTCATTTGGGCTTTTAATGGCAAAGGTACCTAAATGGTTTGCTATATCCTTCTTTGGCTAATTTTACAAGTGAAGGAACTGAAGTAAGGGTGGTTAAGTTATTTTCCCAGGTTCACACTGCTAGTAAGGGTCTGAGGCAAGATTTTGACTCAGGAAGATGAGTCTTCCTCACTCCAGGCCTGACACTCTATCTGTCCCACCTAGCTTCCCCTCTTTAGTTAATAGCTATTCATTATCAAGGAATATAAGTTAGTGAAGGAGTTATGAAACTTCAGCTTCTTTCAGCTTTGTTATAAACTTGATTTGAGACCCCCTACAAGTCAACTACCCATATGTATTTTCATTGTCTTCATTCAAAAAATGAGAGGGTTGAACTGACTTCAGTTTCTCTGCCAGCTCCTAAACAATTTTATGAGTTCTCCAATTAAATGTTTGCAAGTTCTAAAGTCTGTGCAAGTCCTCTTGCCTATTGAACTTGATTGAGTTACAAATTTTCTCCCCATGTCTCCCCTGCCCCCCTCAAGATGGAATATACTCTGATTGCCCCTTTCCCCAGTCTGACCTCCCTTCTATCATCTCACTTTACCCTCCTTATCCTCTTTCTTCCTATCTTTCTTTCTTTCTTTCTTTCTTTCTTTCTTTCTTTCTTTCTTTCTCTTTCTTTCTTTCTTTCTTTCTTTCTTTCTCTTTCTTTCTTTCTTTCTTTATTTCTATCTCTTTCTTTACTATGTCTCTCTGTCTCTATCTATCTGTCTCTGTCTCTCTGTCTTTCTCTCTGTCTGTCTCTCTCTCTCTCTCTCTCTCTCTCTCTCTCTCTCTCTCTCTCTCTCTCTCTCTCTTTCTCTTTTGCTCTTTCTCCTTTCACAAACCTTAAACCCAGTTAACTCTGAAGGTCATAGACAGGATCACAATAGGTCCCTGCCCAAACTCCACTTAATGGCCCTGTTTTGGGCCCTCCTGCCTGAAACTGAATCTCATTGGTAACTGTTTCTCTTTGGAACAGCAACCCTGAGAGTATTTCTCTCCAAGTTTGATTTTTTTTCCTCTTTTTCTAATTAAAGGGACCATCTCTTGACTCCCTTCTTAAGGAGGCCTATTCACTGAATGGGCATTACCTCACTCTCAGTGAGTATATGAAAAGGCCTGAGCCTAACAGGGCCAGGGTCTCCAATTGCAACCTGGTTCATCTCCAGTCGTCCTGATGAATATCAGGTCACTGGATCCAGATGCTTCTGGAGGAGAAAATGAGGCTGGTGACCTTGCACAACCCTCCCTTACTCAAATCAAAGTCAACTGCAAGTCATGTCATCATTTCCTTGATGTCATGGTCTTCTTCGAAAATGAAGGACAAATGCAAGAAGTGTAAGATTGATTTCTATACTCCATTGCCTGTGTGTCTTATTTCCCAATTGCATCTAAAAACAATTTTTAACATTTTTTAGAACTTTGAGTTTCAAATTTTCTCCATTCTTCCCTCCCCATCCCTCTCCTTGAGAAGGCAAGTGATTCAATATGGGTTATATGTGTATCATCATGCAAAATACTTCCATTATAGTCAGGCTGTGAAAGATTAGTTATGTTTCCCTCCATCCTATCCCACCCCGCAGTTATTCAATTTTCTCCTTTGACTCTGTCCCTTTTGAAAAGTGTTTGTTTCTGACTACCCCCTCCACCATTCTGTCCTCCCTTCCAGCATCACACCCCTCTTATCCGTTTCCTCCCAAATTTCCTGTAGGGTGAGATACCCAATTGAGTATGTCTGTTTTTCCTTCATTAAGCTAAATTCAATGAGAGCAAGTTTCACTCATTCCCTTTTACTTCCACTCCCTCTTCCCTTCCAATTATAACAGCTTTCTTTGATTCTTTTATGTGACATAATTTACCCCATTCTATCTCTCCCTGTAACCAATTCTCAATATATTCCTCTCTCACCTCTCAATTTTATTATTTACATATAATCTCTTCATATTAAACTCACCCTGTGCCCCCTCTCTCTCTCTCCATATATATATATATATATATATATATATATAAATACATATATGTATATATACATATGTATGTATAAATAGACATATATACTTATATACATAAATGTGTATATGTGCATGTATGTATGTATGTGGGTATGTATGTTCCCTTCAACTGCCCTAATACCAAGAAAGTTCTCATGAGTTACAAGATTGCCTTTCCATATAGGAATGTACAAACAGTTCAACTTGAATAAGTCCCTTATGATTTCTCTTTCCTGTTTACCTTTTCATGCTTCTCTTGATTCTTGGACTTACAAGTCAAATTTTCTATTCAGCTCTGGTCCTTTCATCAAGAATGCTTGAAAATGCTCTATTTCATTGAAAATCCATATTTTGCCCTGAAGTATTATACTTAGTTTTTCAGAGTAGGTGATTCTTGCTTTTAATCCCAGCTCCTTTGACCTCTGGAATATCATATTGCAAGCCCCCTGAAACCTTAATGTAGCAGCTGCTAGATCTTCTGTTATCATGACTTTGTTTCTACAGTATTGAAATTGATTTGTTCTGGCTACTTACAATAGTTTCTCCTTGACCAGGGAACTCTGGAATTTGACTATAATATTGCTAGGAGTTTGCTTTTCGGGATCTTCTTCAAGAAGTAATCAGTGGATACTTTCAATTTCTATTTTACCTGATGCTTCCGGAACATCAGGGCAGTTTTCCCTAATAATTTCTTGAAAGATCATTTCTAGACTCTGTTTTTGATCATGGTTTTCAGGTAGTCCAATAATTTTTTTTAAATTCTCTCTCCTGGATCTATTTTCCAGGTCAATAATTTTTCAAATGGAATATTTCACATCATCTATTTTTTTTCATTCTTTTGGTTCTGTTTTACAATTTCTTTATAATTTCTCAAATCATTAGCTTCTATTTTCTCCCTTCTAATTTTTAAAGAATTATATTCTTCAGTGTGCTTTTGGACCTGCTTTTCCATTTAGCCAATTCTGTTTTTAATGGCATTCTTCTCCTCATTGACTTTTTGGACCTCTTTTGTCATTTGGTTTAGTCCAATTTTTAAGGTATTATTTTCTTTTGTATTTTTTGGATCTTCTTTGGAAAGCTGTTGACTTGTTTTTCATGGTTTTCTTGCATCCCTCTCATTTCTTTCCCAATTTTTCCTCTACTTCTCTTACTTGATTTTTAAAATCCTTTTTAAGCTCTTCCGTGGCCTGAAAACAATTCATGCTTTTTCTTGCAGGCTTTTGATGTAGGATATTTGACTTTGTTGTTTTCTTCTGGCTGTATGTTTTGATCTTCTTTCTCACCAAAGCAAGATTCTATGGTCTGAATTTTTTACACTCTCTGCTTATTTGCCCAGCCAATTACTTGACTTTTGAGCTCTCTATTAGGGTATGACTCTGCTTCCAAATTGGAAAGTACTCTGTCTCAGACTTCAGGGGTTTTTCACTTATGTTGCCTGTGCTACTTCTAGGCACCCATAAATTTTCAGCTCTTGTAAAGTGGTATGATCCAAGGAAAGGTGGTCACTCCTCTAGTGCCCTGTGCCCTGGTTTGTGAATGACCTCAGGTACTCTTTTGTGCCTTGGACCTATTAGGAGGATTCCCTGTCCACAGCCACCCCAAGCTCTGCCACCCCAGCACTCTTCCTCACCCCAGAACTGCAAACCAGGATCCAAGAAGGGCAAAACAAGAGAATCATGCCTCAGTGCCAGCAAAGAGATCCCAGCACTCCCACTCTGACCAGCCACTTGATTCCCCCCACTTTTTGTGGGCCTGGAGCCCCAGAAGCAGCTGCTGCCACTGCCACCAACTCCACCATCCTGGGGCTGGAGCGAGACTGCACCCTTCTGTCACCTAGGTCTGATAGAGTTTTCCCATTGACATACTAAGTTGTCTTTGGTGTCTGTGAGTTCAGAAGATGGGAAACTACCATAGCTTAGTCATTCAGTGCACTGAGGCTTGTTCTGCCCAGCCTTCTTTGGCCTGGTCTGTGATGGTGTAGCCAATGCTGGGCTGCACTGAGTTCTGCTCCCAGCATGGTGTGATGGCCCCTTCCTAGTTACCATCCAGGCCATATTGGGCTGGAGACTTTTTGACTGTGTCATTTTGTGTGTTCTCTACCTCTAGAATTTGTTTAGAGTCTTTTTTTTAATTTAAATTTATTTATTTAACATATTTGGTTTTCAGCATTGATTTTCACAACAGTTTGAATTACAAATTTTCTCCCATTTCTACCCTCCCCCCCACTCCAAGATGGCTTATATTCTGGTTGCCCTGTTCCCCAGTCAGCCCTCCCTTCTATCACCCCCCTCCCCTCCCATCCCCTTTTCCCTTCCTTTCTTGTAGGGCACGATAAATTTCTACGCCCCATTGCCTGTTTAGAGTCATTTTTACAGGTGTTTGGAGGGATTTGGGGGACAGTTCCAGCCAGTCCCTACTTTTGTTCCACTAATCTTAGTTCTGTCTGCTTGAACTTGATTTTTAAAGAAATCCAACTACAGTTGTACAATTTTAAGTCCAACTTTAATATTACAGCTTATTTTTCTAAGAGAGAAATATCTTTAATTTCTACCCATAGATATAATTGTAAGCACAAACCAACCAGCAACTCCCATAGTAGGTAGAACTTTCTACTGAATGTCTTTTTTTATTTCAGATTTGGCATAAGATTAGGGGAACTTTATGTCAAATAACTTATATGTTTAGTAGAATTTAGAGATGATTTTAAGATTTTCACTTGCTTTATTCTTGACTCTATCAGGAAGAAAAAAAAATTGAATCATGGATATGGACCAGGGAGGGAGAGGGAAAATAATAACTGTGTTTTGTTCTCTTACCTAATATGGGCACTCCTACCAATTCAGATAACCTTCATATCTGTAACATGTTTTAAGAGTATTTCGTAGAATTGACATCAGGGCTCAAAATAGGGGGTCAAAGCTAAGAACCTTAGGCAGAGTACCAGGTGAGGTATTAGACAGACAAAGACAGACAAAGAATTCAGAGATCAAACTTGAATTAGTATGATAAAGTGAGGTACAAAGTCAGAAAAAAAAATCTAAAAATAGTGAAACATACTGCTCAGAATCCCAAGCAAAGGAAGGTTCATAAGAGATCTCTTACTTTCTTTACAGAAAATTCTGACTGAGTCAGTGCTCATGAGGGAAATAAAGCCAACTGAGATTTTATCTGTTTATCCTTTATACTATCTTTCCTTTATGCCGTTTGTTCTTCATTCTCAAAGACAACCATGGCATACACATAATTTAATTGGATTTAAGTGAGGGAGGGCTGTGAAAAGTCACAAGCCTAACTTTCTCTTCCAGAGCCACCTGGATCCAGTAGCCAGATATAGATCAGGATAACTAGATATGGCCCAGGATGCAGTGGGAAACCTTGGCTTTTTCAACCTAAGGTCTTTAACAGGTCTCAGTTTGACTGAGGCAGTACCCATTCACAGATTAAGGCTTAATAAGAATTGAAGCAGAGCATGTCCTCTTTACCTAGTCAATTTTTTAAAAGCAAATAGATAGATAACTAATTAACCAACCAACTAACTAACTAACTAACTAAATAAATAAATGTGGGAAGGCCAAAACAGAAACAATTGCTATTTACATTCATTCTAAGCCAATGAGGGCCCAAACAAAGACCAAGTATGGCTTAGCTGGGGGGGGGGGGGTCCTATTGTTGGCTAATCAATTAGAGCCAGTCATCTGGGGTTAAGACTGGTCTTTAAGGAAAAAAAAAGTTGTCAGAGATTAAAATTTACACTCCCTTTGGGCAGGTAAGGGTGTGATATGCAATGTGATTAATTGGATTAATAAGAATTGAGGCAGAGAATTGCCTCTTTACATCTTTACTATTAAAAATTAACAAATAAATAAATATTAAGCATCTATTAAGTAGCAATAGAGTAGGATTTTAAGAAGTACCCTTTTAATTACTTTCACTCAGTCCCCAATTCCATTCAACTCAAAGGACATTCATTTGCTAAGTATAATGAAGAAAGGACAAAGCTAGGTTGTGAAAAGAAAATAAGATATGGTCCCTACCCTGAATCAACTGAATGTTTAGTCGAATAGCCAACACAGAATTTCTATCTTAGTCTCTTCATTTCCCCATAATATTCATAAAATTAAAAAAAAAAACTACATAATATGTAGTTTGTTGGATATAGGTGAGTAAATGCTTTTTTAGCACTATAGATTTTTTGGATCAACTGATATCCAAATGAGGTCATTATCCCTTGGTCTGTTTACTCAAGATGATGTTTTAATTGTAGTTGAATATAATCATCATGAAAGGGATATAAATGTTTTCAATTATTTCATTAGATAGGAAAATGATTCCTAAATATGAGGCTGTATTTAGCATTATGGAAGAGATTGACTTTAACTTTTATCCCTTTTGACCTATACGAAGACATGTTCTAGGACTTTAGCCTGTTCCACATTCAAGAATAAGCACAAAGCTTTAAAAGTGTTTCTTCAGTTTTGTGGATGTGTGATGTATCTTCCAAGTATCTAGGCTTTCATTCTCTCTAACTGATATGGACCCTCTCTTCCTTTAAGATACAGCTCAGGTACTACATTCCACATGCTTTTTTCCTAATTCTCTCAACTGCTAGGGTTTTTTCCTCCCAAATTATCATGCATTTAACTATTTACACATACATACACAAATATACATACATACATGCATATATATACACATACACATTTATGTGTGTCTATATATATGTGTGTGTGTGTGTGTGTGTGTGTGTGTGTGTGTGTATATAATGGGTGTGTATTCACTTTATATTTCTACTGTACATGTTTGACAAGATAAAGATTACAGAAAGAATAAGAGTGCTTTCCAGATGAATGGGTTGAGGATTATCTACAGGAGAAGGCAAAGCTAGTCAGCTTTAATTTGATGCTCTTGCTTTTTCTAAAATGTACTCTTTAGACCCAAAATAATAGAATGACCAAAGAAATGGTTTAATACAGACTTGAAACCCAAGTGAAGAGTTGATAAGATCATATTTCATTGAATTAAACTAACCAGTCCTGAATAAACTCCATCCCCTGAGTATTAAAATAACTGGCAGATTTTAATTTTGAGCTACTTTGAGACATCTTTGAAAAATCATAGAGAACAGAAAAGATAACTCACATTTAAGAAGAGTAAGTGTGGTCTCCATTAAAAAAAAGCCTGGAATCTTCAAACATCAGACAAATTAACTGATATTTTATTCCTGGTGGTCTCTTAAATTGATAGTTTGTCAGCATTTATAAATGGAATTGGTGATCATTAAAACCAGTATGTTTTCATAAAGAAAAGATATTACATATACATATTACATATAACCTAATTTTGAAAAGGTTACTGAACCGATAAATCAGTGGATTATCATAGATGTAATTTAAGTGCACTACAATAACACTTATTTGATGAAATCTTTAATATCAGTCTTGAGTCAAGTTTCTAGTAGAGCTCCTCTGGGATATGTCCTTGACCCTATGTATTTCAATATTGATGTCATTGGTTTGGATGAAAGCATGTCTTCATATATGTACAGTTAACAGAAGAGAAAACCTAGGATGACTAGCTCACTTATTAGATGATAGAGTCATGAATACACACACACAGGTATTAGAATAATTGATTTAATTGAATAAGACAAAAAAGGGAAGCATAGTTCCATTTAGATTTAAAAGATAAACTACAACACATAAAGGAGAGGAGAAATGAGGCTAGATAATAGTTTATATAAGGAATGTTCTGAGATTATTACTCAAACACAAAGTCAATATGAATCTATACTGTGATAGTAACTGAAAGAGAATTAGACTCATTGTTATTAACTAGGTTATAAGTGTTCATAGAATAGTGTTGGTACCACTGAGATAGTTTGAACATATAAAATAATTAATTTGTCTCTTATTTGGAAGTTTCTAATAGAGCTCCTCTGGGATATGTCCTTGACCCTATGTATTTCAATATTGATAAAATTGTGGGTAAATAGTATCATGAACTGAAATAACTGGCCTGATTCCCTGCTTCCTTCTAACTAGAGTTTGTCAATAGTCAGGCTAAACTTTGTCCCTGTCCCCAGTTAAGACTAATATTTCTGGCTATATAAAGAGCTCTAAATCAACTTCCTAGCAGTTCAGAATCATTAGTCATGTGATTCATGACTAGGCCAGGGCTGAAGAAAGGGGTTATTAGAGTCTGTTAGATGTCTTGTAAGCATCTCAAAGTGAATATATCCCACAAAGAAATCACCCTCTCTATTCCCAAACAGTTCCTTCTTCCCAACTTTCCACTTACTGTCAAGTTCACCACTATCCTCCCATTTACCAGCCTCTATAATGATGTTATCCCTGACTCCTAACTCCCAATCACCACAAATTTAGTCATCCCTTTCTCTACAACGTTATTTTGTATTCCCTTCTCTCCACTCACTCATCTACCACCTTAGTTAAAGCCCTTACTTTTATTATTTCGATAATCTTCTAAATGTTCTCCCTGACATAAGTCTCTCCCTCTTCTAAACCATCATCCACATAGATGACAAATAAAACTTTATATGACATTTATAATTTGGGGTCAGAATGAAAATGGCATGATAAATTGATAATAGTCCTTATTTGACTTGTGGCCTTCCATCAAAGGTTTGGAAATGATTATCAACATGAAAGACTGAATACTAGATTTTACAAAGAGCAGCTTCAAAAGAAAGGTTAATTTTTCATCCAAAAATTGTGTGAATCATGCTTCAGTATAAAATTATCTGGTTTCAAGCTGTAAAAACTGTGTAGATCAGCTTAGACACTTATGTGTCAAGTAGTTTCTTTTAACAATCCGGCTAGCAGCTTCTGTGGGGGTGTAAGATCCACCCACAGCCAGCACCCAGGAGGCTGCTGGCATGCCGGGAAAGCACAGGTTCTTTTTATCTGCTTAAACAAGGAAAGCATGGTGAAGGGGTTGACCAGCTTTCTTTAATCCAACATTCAGTTAGTTCAGGGGAAAAACAGCCAGCACCCTGAACTTTAGGACATTCATTTAGTTCGGGGGAAAAACATCCAGCAACCCAAACTTCAGAACAAAATACAAACAAATTACAAATATCGACAGACAGACCCAATACAATTCATAGTTACCAACATCTAGGTTCAGCTTGAGAGCTCAGGTGGCCCAGTCATGCTTGCCACTGCTGCAGCGCCAACCAGAAAAGGAAAAGGGATCTTCAAGGCATCTTCTCTCCTCTTATAGAGTTTTTGACATCATCAAACACTGCCTGAATGACCAGGACTGATTGGTTCTTGAGTTGGCCCCTTCCCCTAGGTTAACACCCAATAGGGCATGGCTCTGGAGTCAACACCTCCCCTCAGCCAGCCTCATGAATCATCACACAGGAAGTTCTCTGCTCCCAGGCATGGGTCTCTGGGCTTCCTGCCCTGGAAGAGAAGCAGCAGACCCAGCACCCAACAAGGCTCAATGAGATAAACTGAGTCACTCAAAGAAAACAAAGGCCACTTTGATTAGAGATCAATAACTTTAGTGACTTTTTTGATAAAAATGTAGTAATTATTGAGTAAAAAGGACCCATATGAAACTGTGAATCATGGAAGATGGTGATTACCAAAAAAAATAAAAATAGCTGCTGACTCAGGGCAAGAGAGGTACATGGTGGGCATAAGTAGGCTATGACATATTATAAAAGAAGGTGTTCATGAAAGTCGCATAAAAGTTCTCCAGGAAGAATATGGTAAGAAAAGGAGAAGAGTCATTCATTCAGGAAGAATGAAAGAAAGCAGAAAACCAAAATACTAGCCTAGTAACCATAGAGTATTAGGAGAAGTATAGAGAGGGTCCCAGAACATTGACTAGATTCTCCTTAGTTGACTGACTGGAGGATGTGAATGAAAATTCTATAGGGTGAAAAAGTAGGAATGCTTCATGATCTGCATTGATAGGAATAATATTAACAATGATAAAACAATTAAACCATTGAAACTTCAGACATCATTTGAAATATTCAAAATTATCACTGTAGCTGTTCTAAATACATTCGCTCCATTTCTCCTCCATCTTTTTAAGCAAATGTTTCAAAATTAAAACATAGCTTAAATAGAAAAAACTATTTCCAAGTATTTTTTAAATTAAGCATTCCTTTAACTTCATTCTTTTCTCCTTAATATCTATGCAAGTATCTTCTATTTATAATGTTCCTACTGTACAATTCTTCAAATCTACCTCAAGCATACCCTTGATGAAATGTTGAAAACTGAATAGACAGATCTTTACAAACAATATTCTATAGCAAACTACAATTACTCAACTGCCTCATAGGTGAAGCAAACACAAGGTCTCACTGCTTCTGATTTGTTAATAATAAAAGATAATTTCATTCAGTAAATCAAAACCCATTGTGTTGCAATAGGAAGTATTTATCTTTCACCCAAAGTGATCTTTAATAATTTTATCAATTTGAAAAACAATCAGTTTTTCCCCATATCCCACCATCTTTCTGTCTCAAAGAATTGTCCCAAGTAACAATAGAAAAAAAGGAATAGAAAAAAGAACAGGAAAAATCAGCATAATTGACCAATACATTGAAAAAACCCTCGAGTTCTTTTATATCTCTTCTTTTGAGTCATGCTTGATTTTTATATTTTTGCTACATTCACTATTGATTTCTTTGTGTTTGGTTTTTCTTTCCATTCACATTACTTTAGTTCTTGTGTATATTATTTTCTTTTCTCTGCTTACTTCATTCTTCCTTTACCACAATTTGTTTAGTTATTCCCTCATCTATGGGCATCAATTTTGTTTCCAATTCTTTGCTATCACAAAAAGTGCTGCTGTAAATATGTTGATGTCTGGAGATTTTTTTCTTATCATTGCTTTCCTTGGATCATAAATGTAGTAATGGAATCTCTGTGCCAAAGGTAATGACAATTTTTGTCATGTTAATTGTATAATTCCAAATTGCTTTCAAAATTATACCAATATACAGATCTTCCAACAATGCTGTTCCTGTACTCCCACAATACCTCTAACATGGATTATTGCAATTTCTATCACCTTGTCTTTATATTTTGATTCTGATAGCAACTAAGTGACACAGTGGATACAGTATAAGACTTGGAGTAAGAAAGACATGAGTTCAAATCTTGCCTTAGATTCATACTAATTTTGTGACCATGGAAAAGCCATTTAACATCTAAGTACCTCAGTTTCCTTATCTATAAAAGGAGGGGAATTTATCTGATGGCTTCTAAGTTCTGATCCAGCTATATAACTGTGATTATGCTAACATACAACTATTTGAGTATTTCTTGTGTCTATATGTTCATATGCTCCAAGGAGTCTTTAATATTTTATATTTTTCTGTGGTATATGAAATAAAAATTGTTGTATGCTGATATTAATATGGTATACTTTCTGTGTGGGAGCTACGATTCTTGCTCCCCACATTTGTTATAACCTGGAAACAAATACCAAAATACAAACGAATGCCAAAATTTTGTTTAGAATATTTCTCTGGAGTAAAGTTTCTGTGCTGGAGGCAGGGGCCAAAGAGAAAAGATCACCCCATTTGGGTCAGGCCTAATGAATGCTCCATGGGAGACCCAGCCTATGGGTTACAATGATAACATTTATCATGAAAAGTAAAAGCAAGTTGAAGAGTTCTTTTTTTGGCAGAAAACTGTTGATTTTATAATATATATATATATATATATATTTATAAGAATACAATTAATAAAAATCTATCTGAAAAATAGAAGTATATGTGCAGTAATATAAAGAACAGGTTACAATTGATTTTCTATCATGCTGGAAACTTCATTTGTAAGGATAAAAAGAGGGAAAAATAATGGAAGTCATATCAATTGGGTAGCAAACTAGATATTACTACACCAGAAGGAATGTATATGTTTGTTGTTGTTTTTCACTTGTTTCAGCTGTGTCCAACACTTTATCATCCCATTTGATGTTCTCTTGGTAATGATACTGGGAGTAGTTTTGCCATTTCCTTCTGTTCCTTTTACAGATAAAGATCTGTCAAACAGGGTTAAGTGATTTGCCCAGGGTCACATGTCACATGTCTAAAAGCTGAATTCACAAAAATGCCTTTCCCCACTTCAGTCCCAACACTCTATCCACTGTATTACCTAGCCATCCATGATGATATAGCACATAAAACTGACATGAAGACAAGCCACTAATGATGGGGGGCAGGGGAACTTCAATTGCTTTGATACCTTCCTCAAATTTAATTCTGAAAAAATGGGATATCTGACAAATTGTTGAATGAATTGCTAGTTATTTTAAAGAAAGTAATTAACAAAATAATCATTCATAATTCCATTAAGAAAAAAAATGATAATATAAGAAGGTTGAAAGTCACCAAGTCATTCTAGAAATTCTATATTCTTAATAGGTAAGAAAGAGAATATTAAGCATAAGCATGCCTGAGCCTTATACTTTAGGATAGCCTATTTCAATAATTTCTAGTCCTGAAACTTTAAGAGGGAAGATAAATCATGAAGGAATATCACAAAAAGAAAATTCCAATGATACATTAACAATCCAGTAATGACTTCAGTGAGAAGGAAATGTGAAGTCATTTAAAGAAATCCACATTATTGAACAGGAAGTTCACTGATAATCTCTGATTTTAGAAATGCATATACAGAATAATACAGTGGCCTATAATCATAGGTAAGAGAGATAGGTGACATGGAAACTTTAAGAATAATGTCAAGAAGGCTAAAGCCCTGAATGACTAAAAGTTTGCTAAGCAAATGCCAAAAACCATATTTAACACTTTTAAATATGTTTAGAACAAGAAGAATGATGATAAGTTAAGACAAGTGGTTTGTGAACCATTAAAAAGACAAATGGTAGTCCACAGGGACCACTGTGGTTTAGTGCAAGTATGTCATACTGTACTAACCTAATTTCTTTTTATTAAGTTACTAAATTTTAGATTAGAGAAATTCTGTAAATACTATAGATATGTAGATTTCATAGAAGTATTTCACAAAATGTTTTCTGATACCTTTTTGAACAAGATGGGGTAATACAGTTGGGCTGAGAGTATAAGTAAATGGATTTGTAGCTGGTTAAAAAATGAGCTGGAGAAGGAAATGACAAACCACTTCAGCATCTTTGAGAAGAAAATGTCAAATGGGGTTACAAAGATGTGGATATGACTGAAATGACTCAAGAACAACCAAGAAGTTCTGTAACCAGAATGTTAAATAAAGAATTATAAGAAGTACCAAAAAGAAGCTACTGATTTGCCATATGACTCATTTCTTACCCCTTTAGTATTCACTGTTTTTAGAAATTAGACAAAAACATAGAATGATTTTCAGTTGTATAGATGACGCAAATTTCAAGTGATAGCTAAGCAATAATAAAACATTATTTAAAAATTAAAGAATGCAACTTTAAAAATGCTCAAAATATAAGAAAATTATTTTTTAAGGATAACTATACAGAGCAGTGGTAAAACAAAAATAATTACACAAATCAAAATAAAATAAACATGGCTTCACAACACTTTAAGTAAAACTACTAAGAGCTTTTAATTGATTATGCATTCAATATGACTTAACAGAATGACAGTTTCAAAATAATGAATATGAACCACAGATTTGTTTACTGATATTGTGATCTGCCTTGGAATACTAGTGTGTTCAATTTTCCACATTTGGAGAGATATATAATAGTCCAGAGAAAGGTAACCAGGATAGACAGGTGACCTGAATTCATATCAAATGTGAAGGGTTGAAGGGTTGAAAAAATTAAGAATGCTTGGTCTGGGATAGACAGGGCAATAAGACAACTAAGTGCCTTCAAAGACACAATGGCCTATCAATTTGAAGAATAATTAGTCCTATTCTCTGAGGACAGAGTTAAGCATAGTATGTGAAGTTAGAGAGGAGTAAATTTCAATTCAATATAATTAAAAACACTCTGACAATTAGGGTAACTTTTAAAAAAATCTAGAGGCAATATTTTGAAGTACATAGTAAATTTCAAGTTATAAGAAGTATTTAATCAGAATTACTTAAATGGCTACCTGGCATAGGTATGTATTAGAAAATATTCCTATTTAAAGTCATAAGTTATACTTGACAGCCTTTCCAGCTTTCTGGTTAGAAAGTCAGAAATAAAGACTTTAGCAAGTCTAAACCTCTGGGGCTATATGAAATAAGACCCTGTTGTAGATAGGAATAAATAAATTATACTTTTACCCTAAATAAATTTTACCTTAAACAAGGATAGGCTTCTTTTTAATCTCTAAAATCTTTCCAATTTTTTCCAACCTTTTTGGTCTATCCTGGCTGCCAATATAGTAATGTGCTGAACTTAGAGTAAGGATCATTGAGTTAAAATTCTATCTCTGACACATATTAGGGGTGTTCCCAGGGAAGGTCACCTGACCATCCTCAGCTTTAGAGTATTGTGTTTATGATTGTTAATAGTAGTACTAGCAACAGCAGTAAGAGTGCCACCTATTTGATAAGTTACCATATTTTTTTATATAAGTACACTAATGCAGTTACCAAATGTAATTCAAGCTAATTCAGCATGTTCAGGAAAAGAATGAAAAAAATAGCATGGGGTCCAAATCCTTGGATTTGTCCATGAGCTCCACCAGTTCTAGTTTTATCTATTTTTAGTAGTAATATTTGAGCCTCTGTTTCATTTTTTTCGTTTTTCACTTAATTTAGATGGGCAGTAAACATTTCTGTGAGTTACTGAGCCTGACATCTAATTAACTCAGTCTTTACAAGTTTAATGAGCAGGGATAAATTTCTATCCTTTCTTTGGCACATTTTAATTAGGTGTAATTATGAGCTGAGTGACCTGAAAAGATTGTTGTCCCATGGAACAGCAGTAGATTTGTATAATTTATATAAGTGGGGACCAAATGTGTTTTTATGGGTTGACAAACCAAAATGTTATTTAAGCCATTATAGTAATTCCATAAAATCCTTTTGTAAAGCTCAAGTAAGCAAAACATTGGGAAGTAACATTTTTCCACACTTCAGGTATTTTTTTAATTTTAATTTTTCTTTTTCCATCAAAGAGTTAGCATTTTCATTTTATAGCATTCCATGAACTCAGAGATATTTTCCTTCAATGACAGTTTTCAGAACCCGAAGAGACAGCAACATTATACATTATTCTAACAGTCAAAGCACAGAATCATGGATTCAAAGAGTTGGGTGGTTAGATGAATATTTGACAGGCCTTTAGTTCATTTCTCCACCACTAACACATAAGAGGTATAAGTGCTGAGAACTGAATTCAAACACACTAAGTTCATAGTTCAACACTCATTTCTGGAATTTATTGTTATTTTTTACAAAACTATCTGGTTTTCAATTTCCTCATCCCTAGAAATGGGGAATATTATACATGTAATACTTGCAAAATTCGGGAGGGTTATTGTGAAGAAAATGCTCTGCAAATTTAAAGTAATAGTAAGAACAATAATAATGATCATAAAAATAACAAATGTGCATACATATATATATATACATATACATATTTGTGTATATAAAAGAGATCGTATACTTGTGTATGTGTAAAATCATTTAGTCAGGGCCATAACTAATTCATCTCATGTATGTTGCTTTACTTTGTTCTTAAACTACTCAAAAAGGAAGAATACAGCTCTCCTTCAGATTTTAGTATTTGCCTACATGTGGTATTTTTAAAGTGTACTTAAGCTTTACAATATTCCTGGCCTCAAAACTATTTACTCCCTTAATAGGTAGGGTGAGGAAAGGGGGAAAGCATGAGAGCTTCATAGTTAAGTTTAAGTCTTCAAGGTTCCCTCTTTATTCTGAAATACTTCTGTTGGATAATACAGGCATAAAAATGGAGAAAAAAATATCCTAGTCCATACCTATACAGTAATTCATGTCTCAATTGTTTTCTCTTATATTTTTATTTATAGCCATATATCTATCTTGCTATCTATATCTATGCAATGATGCTTTAGAGTGAATGATCAGTCTCACTTAAATCCACCCCACTTAAAGTGAGAAGATACTCTAAACTCTGGTGATGTCTTTATTAAGTAAGAGTACCTCTACTAAATCAGAGACACTAAGGTAGGAACTGAAAATCTCTAATCAATTTCAAATGTATGAAATGCTTCAAGCTGTTGAATGAAATGAGAATATGCCACACAAAATGTGTACTAGGATTAATTGAAGAGGTCAATCACACCCTGAAGAGTTTGGTTTCTAAATAGCAAGGTAGCTCAAAATGGGAGATTCTAGAGTAGGACTAGCCTAGTGATGAAGTTTCAGCTAAATTCTAGAGAGGTAATCACTTGGAGCCATGGAGGAGAAAGGGTTTTTTTTTGTCTTTTGACTCCTTTGAACAGCAAACAAAGCTGATATCATGAACTTCAAAGCTCAAAAGAGTTGTTATTTCCCATCTTTGGCAGTGGCAGATTGTAAGTAGTGCCTATATCCATGTCAGGAGTGGAGCAATACACGTAAAACAAACTACATGTTCCAAGGCTTCAGGATTCTATAAGAAGCTAAACACAAAGCCATACCAAAAGGAAGCTTCATGAGGACTGCATAAAGGAGAGAAAAGTATTTTTTAGTAACCAGGAAATATGAGTTACCTTTTTGCCATGTATGCTCCCTAGGCCTGAGCCCATTTCCCCCTAGATCCTATAGGCATCGTAGAAGAGGGTGTCCTGGGTGAGAGAGGGTGTTTTCTACCAACTGCTCTAATTAGTACATATTATTAAATACTCAGATCTAAAAGCTACATTGTTAAAACTATCTGTTAAACTAGTATCAAGTAATAGTCAACGGGGTGAGGGAATTTGTGGTTGCTTATGAACAACAGTATTACAAATCTGCCTGATATGAGAAGAAGTTGAGTCCTGGTCCTCTAATTCCCAGTACAATGTATTGTGACAGTGATGTCTGAAACTTGTGAGATAGACAAATATATAGACAAGTTGAGAGACTGAATGCTAAATGTTAGAGATAAAAAAGAAATGAAAAAACAGTCCCTGACCTCAAATATATCATATTGTATGTGAAAGAAAACAAACCACAAACAACTAACTAGATACAAACAAGATATACAGTGTAAATAAGAGATAATCTCAAAAAAGAAAGCGTTGGGTTTGGGCAGAGAAAAACTTAGCTACCTTGGGATTTAATCAGAGTTTGAAAGGAAGCCAGAGAAGCTAGGAGGCAAACTTGAAGAGGGAAAAATCTTATAAGACTGGGCCTGGATTGGGGAAATGGAGCACTGTATGACAGGCATAACAGAGTCAGGATTGCTAGACATCATAGGATAAAGAGGAAAGTAAAGTATGAGGAAATTACAAAGGAAAGGATCATATTGTGAAAGGTTCTAAAAGCAAAACAAAGAATTGTATATTTTATCATGGAAGTAATAGGAGCCACTAGATTTTATTGAGAGTGTTTGTGGAGAGAGGGGGAGTTGTTATATTTGCACTTTTAGAAAATCCTTTTAGCAACTGAGTAGAAGCTATTTTAGAGTAGAAAATAACTTGTGAAATCTCTACAAACAGAAGTCAACTGAAATTGTCCAGGTGAGAAGTGATGAAAGCCTTGACTAGTGTGCTGGCTGTGTGATTGTATGGATGTATAAGAGAGATGCTGTGAAGATAGATATTATTCAATCTAGCTCCAGGTTATCTGTATATGTGTGTGTGTGTGTGTGTGTGTGTGTGTGTGTGTGTGTGTGTAGGAATAACCCAGGGTTGTGAATCTGAGTGACTTGTATCAGAGGTGTCAAATACAAAACATTAGGTTGCATGAGGCCCTCCACACTCCCAAGTCCAACCTGAACTAGATCAAACTGTAATTGTGAAGTATTTAACAAAATAAATAAAATATAATAAAACATACACAACATTGCATTTTAAAACTAAATCTCATTTCTATTTGAGTGATATATTAGTAAGAGAGTAGCGATACTCACAATAATAAGGAAAAAGTTTGGAAAATGGACAGGCTTCATGGAAGGAGAAGATAAGTTCTTTTATTGAAATGTTGAGTTAGAGATTCCAACAAGAGATCCAATTTTTGTTGTCCAAAAGAGAGTTGGTGATGTGAGAATGAAGCTTGAGTAAAAAGGTTGAGTAAGTAAATTTGTAGATCTGAGAATCCTCATTAAGTTGATAAATTAATCAATCGAAGCTGATGGGACCATCAAAAGAAATATTGTAGAGGGGAAAATAAGAAAGAGTGGGAGCCCAAGATTTAGTTTTGAGAGAAACTCACTATTAGTTAATACGGCTTATGTGACGAAACATCATAGAAGAATGAAAGATGATCAAACAGGTACAATGACAAAAGGAGAGAACAGTGTAATTAAACCCTAAAGAGGAGAGACTCTCCAGAAGTGAATGTTTGACTGTGTCAAAGGCGTAAGAAAACTCATTAAGGATGAGGATTGAGAAAGCTTTTAGATTTGGCTATTAAGAGATCACTGGTGATTAAAGAGAGTAGTTTCTGGGGAGCTAGGTGGCACCGTGAGTAGAGCACTGGCCCTGGAGTCAGGAGGACCTGAGTTCAAATCTAGCCTTAGACACCTGACACACTTACTAGTTTTATAACCTTGGTCAAGTCACTTACTCCAGTTGCCCTGCCTTCCCCCCTCAAAAAATAACAAGATTAGTTTCAATTGATTGATTAAGACAAAAACAAGATATAAAAAGTTTGGAAAAGAGTGAGAGGAAAAGAATGGACACAAAATGGTATATGAATGTGTCTAAGAGTTTATCCTAAAAGGGAAGGAGAACAAAGGGTGATAGCTAGCTGGAAAGCCAGGATCAGAAGAAGGGTATTTAAGGATGGGAAAGATGAAGTATTGTTTTTCTGGTAGACTTTAACTGACCCATTTTATCTTATCATGAGAATGTTCCTTCTACTTTAGCATTTAACAAAATGTCAGAAATCTAAATAAGGAAGCAAGATTAAATGAGACAGCAAAGTCACGCCTATGTTTTGTTGTCAGGGGAGTCAAAGTGGTTGAATAAAGACAAGGACTCATCTGGACTGTCCCAAATTCCTCTCCAAATAATTTTAAAATAATGGCTTAATTGAATTCTGGAGAGGCAGAACCAACAAAAGAAAAGAGTGAAACAATTTTTTCCTGTACCAACAAAATTAGAAGGTCAACAGAAAGCTCTGTCTCACTAGGATGAAATTGGAGTATAATCCAGAACACTCACAAGCTTGTGGGTGACTGAATTGGAAGTAGCAACTCCAGAGTCCAGCCCCCTGATTATAAGGGGGTTGGACAACTGGTCAGAGAGAGATTACAGGGGAAACTTTGCTGGCCTTGAGTGGAAGATTCTTTTGCATTGCATTACGGATATCTGAGGCTTGAGACACAGTCTTAGGGCAAAGAGGGGCACCAGCATATTAGAAGAATAAGCAGAAGAAGAGTGGTGCCTCTGGTCACAGTTGTAGGGCAGAAAAGAATGCCTGTGACCATTCCAGATGTAGAGTACAGGCCAGGAGAACAGTGACCACACCTCTCTTTAGATCATACTGCCTGGAAAGAAGTGAAAACTTCCAGGTCTCAAAAATTAGCCCTGACAGTACCACAAAAATCTGAAGCTTGTACAGTGACCCTTCCACTCCAGAAAAAGAGTCTAATTTTAACATGAAGTGAAAAGTGAAGAAAATGGCAAGCAAAAGACAGGGACAAATACAAATTGGACCAGAAGCAAAGCCAAGATGGCAGCTGGAAAGCAGGGACTCATTTAAGCTCTCCCCAAAATCTTTCCAAACACCTGTAAAAATGCCTCTGAACAAATTCTAGAGGTACAGAACCCTCGAAGTGACAGAATAGGTCTCCAGCCCAAGACAGCCTCAATGGTTGCTAGGAAGGGTCTATAACACTGTGCTGGGAGCAGAGCACAACCCAGCTTGGGCCTCACAAGGACCAAACAGACTGGGAGTTGGGTGGAGCAGGCTATAGGGTCATGAATCACTGAGCTATAGCAGTAACTAGACTTCTCAACCCAAAAAGGCCAAAGACCACAGAGCAGGTCAGTGGGAAAACTGCTGGACTGGGGTGAAGTGCAGTCTAGACCCAGCCCTGGGGGCAGTGGAGGTGGCTGGGAGGGCCATGGCAGCAGCAGGAAGCTCCTGCGCCTGCTTCCAGAGCTCCAGCATTAGCTGCTCCCAGAATCCTTGGCACACTTGGTGGGAGGAATCAAGGGGCTGACCAGAGTGGGAGTGCAGGGAGCACTTTCCTGGCACTGAGACAGGGTTCTCTTGCTTTGGTCTGCTTGGATCTGGGTCATAGTCCTCGTTGGTGGTTCTTGAGGAAGGAAGAGTGGCAGAGCTTCTGGTGACAGTGGAATAGAAGTAGCTCTCAAAACTGCAGCTCAGCCCTTAGAGCTTGGGACAAAGTACTCTCCACTCTACAAGCAGTCATACCATGATAAAAAGCTCAAGAGTAGAGTAGTTGGCCGGGAACATGAACAGGCAGCAAAAATGGACTCAGACTGTAGAATCCTTGTTTGGTGACAAAAAATATCGAAACATAAAGCCAAAAGAAGTGAACAAAGTCAAAAAGCCTACATGAAAAACCTCCAAGAAAAATATAAATTAGTCTCAGGCCAGGGAAGAGTTCAAAAACAATTTGCAAAAGCAAATAAAGGAAGTAGAGGAAAATTGGGAAGAGAAATGAGAGTCATGCAAGAAAACCATGAAAAACAAGTCAATGACTTGATAAAGGAGACCCAAAAAATAATGAAGAAAATAACACCTTAAAAAACAGACTAGCAAAAATGGCAAAAGAGTTCCAAAAAGGCAATGCCTTAAAAGGCAGAATTAGCCAAATGGAAAAGGAGGTCCAAAAGACAACTGAAAAAATCACTCCCTTGAAAACTACAATGGAATCAGTGGAAGATAGTGACTTTATAAGAAACCATGAAATTATACAACAGAACCAAAAGAATAAAACTAATGGAAGACAATGTGAAATACCTCATTCGAAAACCAGTGGCTTGGAGAACAAATGCAAGAAAGACAATTTAAAAATTATTGGAATACCTGAAAGACATGATCAAAAAAAAGAACCTAGACCCAATCTTTCAAGAAATTATCTAGGAAAACTGTCCTGATCTTCTAGGACCAGAGAATAAAATAGAAATTGAAAGCATCCATCAATCACCTTTTGAAAAAGGTCCCAAAAAGAAAGCTCCTAGGAATATTGTTGCCAAATTCCAGAGCTCCCAGGTCTAGAAGAAAATACTGCAAGCATCCAGAAAGAAATAATTTGAGTACTGTGGAAACATAGTCAGGATAATACAAGATCCAGCAAATTCTACATAAAATGAAGGGCTTGGAATATGGTATTCCAGAGGTCAAAGCAGCTAGGATTAAAACCAAAAATCACCTACCCAGGAAACTGAGTATAATACTCCAAGGCAAAATATGGATTTTCAATAAAATAGGGGACTTTCAAGCTTTCTCAATGAAAAGCCAAGAGATGAATAAAAAAAATACATTAAATGACCTTTTTTTCCCTTGATGTATTATGCCTAATTTTGCCATGTAAGTGATTATGGGTGATAGTCTAGATCTTTTGCCTTCAGGAATATCATGTTCCATGAGACATGCTTTGTAATTTTGATTGTGGCTCCTTTATATTTGAATTGTTTCTTTGTGGCCACTAGTAGGGTTGTTTCCTTAACATGATAGTTCTGAAATTTGGCTATAAGGTTCCTTGGAATTTTTGTTTTGGAATCTCTTTCTTGAGGGGATCAGTGATTTCTTTCAATGCCTATTTTGCCTTCTGGTTAGAGGATATCACGACAATTTTTCTGGATAATTTCTTGAAAGATGCTGTCCAGGTCCTATTTTTTTATTCTGGTTTTAGGTAGTCAAGCTAGTATATTTCTGATGCTAGATGTGAAGTAAGTTCTTCCTAACTCTAGGCTCAGGACTCTGAGCCATATAGATGCTCCTAATCACTATTTATTTTTCCCCTCATTCAACCTTCTCTCTGTTGCCAAGGTAAGTGTCCTTCTAAACTGCTTTGAGTATTCCATTATTCTGTTCAATAGCTTTGAATCCCTCCTTGTATTCAGGATATAACATGAATTATGTATCAAAGGATAATATGTGTGTATGTATATACACACCTATATGCATATATGTATGTTTATGTGTGTATATACATATATACATTCATTCATACATACATGTACACCAGTGTGTTTGTGTGTATTTGCATGTATCTATATATTTGTGTTTCAACAATCTGGCTAGCAGCTTCTGGGGGGGGGGGGTGAAAGACCAACTCAAACCCAGCAACAAGAATGCTACCAGCACACTGCAAAAGCACAGGTTCTTTTGATCTGCTTTAGTAAGGAAAGCAACATTAAGGGGTTGACAACCTTACTTTAATTCAGCATACAAATACAATTCACTTAGTTCAGGGGAAAAAGACAGCACCCTGAACTTCAGAGCAAAATACAAACAAATTACAAACATCAACAGACAGATATTGTCTGATTCAAATTCCAACACATAGTTACCAGAGTTTAACAAAGTCCCAACGTTCAGGTTTATGAGCTGGAGGACTTCTTAGCTACAGCTGCCCGGAGTCTCCACATGCCACCAATATTGAGAGTCCTAAACAAATTACAAACATAAACAGACAGACCAAATACAGATTCATAGTTACCAACAACTAGGTTCAGCCTGGGAACTCATAAAAAAGGCTGGCCCAGAGTCACATGCACCACCACTGCTGTGGGTAGGAGCTCAGAAAAAGAGAAAGCCAATCCCTGGTTTTATATCTTTTTCAGGGTCAAGGGTGAGTCACGCATGCGACTCACTCACATGACCTAGAATTGTCACAAAGAGGTGACTTGAACCCACGTGGTCGAAAAGCCTCTGATGTCCCAAACATGTCACTCAAACTCAGTGTAAACTAGGCCCTCCCCTGATGCAAGGAGGCACCAAGGACACCCAAATCTAATCAAGGAAACAAAGGCCAAACTCTTCAAGGGGACTTGGTTGAATTAAGTGCTAAGAGCCCATTTTGCTTACCAACACAATTTGTTATAGAAGCCTCTATAAATGATATGTAGGAAATGTTACTTAAGAATCCAAATGAATCCAGAGAGGAAAAAATAAGTATTATTGTGTCATTCTGTTAGAAATACTAGACTAAAACATAAAAGTGACTCAGCTTTCCCATTTAGCATTGTTGTTCCTTTATTTATATTTCTGACATTCTGTCAAAGACTACAGTAGATGATATACCCTCATGCGTTATCATCATTAAGTGGGACAGTTAAAATCCCATAAAGCCCGAATACTTCATAATAACTCTGAACTAAAGCCAGGAACATCATCCAGTTCTGGGACAAAATTTGAATTAATATTTAACTACTCTTTTAGGTATTTAAATGGAAAGCTAGGGAGGAAAAGTAAGACAAAGAATTTAATATTGAAAACTCTTTAAAAACATTTATGGGCCCAGGCTCTCAATAGTACTTATTACATATGGACAAAAAAATGAATGAGAATTAGATCCTAGGCTTAGAAAAGCATCTCGTAGTAATAGAGTACTTTATATTTTTATTGTGTAAACTGGCTAAACTACATAATCTCCATATGAAAGAGGTATGTTTTCTTAACTTCTCTTGGAGAAAGAATTGACCAAGGGAGATTTTAAGTATCCCATTAACTCTTTGAACCATTCCTGATAACTGGGAGTGATAGGCACAATGGATTTTCTTAGGAACCCCCCATAATGGAATGATTTTTCCTAAGAGGATTTCTACTAACCCAGAAGCTGTAGCACTGCGACAGGGGAACACTTCCACCCACCGAGAAAACATACAGACCATAACCAAAACAGGTGGCAGTTGAGAAATTATGTGAGTTGTGGGAAGAAATAGATAGCAAAATTATATTAGTGGAGGACCTCGACTGTCTGCTCTTAGAACTAGATAAATCCAAAAAAAGAAAAGGAAAAGAAAGAAAAGAGGTAGATAGAATATTAGAAAAGTTACATATGACAGACATTTGGAGAAAACTGAATGGAAATGAAAAGGAATATAAATTTTCTCAGCAACGTGTGAAGCATACACAAAAATTGACTCTGTAATACAGCATAAAAACCACAAAAACAAACATAGAAAAGCAGAAACACTGAAATGTATTATTTTTGGAGCACAGATGATAACTCCTTTTACTATAATTATAGCTAATAATGGATGAGACCTCCATATTAGTTCCCCAGGGAATAATTGTAAGACAGGTTTAATTTCACCATATGCTATTTTGAGAGGGAGTGCATACAGAGTGATTTAAAAAAAAATTCTATTAATGACCCTGAACCTTCCAAGTTAGTGAAATGTTAAGCCAAGAGGATAAACTGAAGGGAGGTCACCGAAGGGTGGGTGAAAAAGTTAAATGATACATGTATCTCATTTGGGCATAATGCAAGGAAATGAAAATACTTGGTTGAAAATAATATGAACTACCCTTAGACAAAGATAAATTACACCATCAGTACAGAGATGAGGGAGATGTTAGCTACTAAAATTTTCCTTAGGACACTGACCCAGAGTGCTGTTAAGGCTATGAAGTTTTCTTCATTAGACAGAGTTAGTGAATATTTTAATAATTAGCTTATTTTAAAGCCTGGGGGCAATATATTGCTTTCTAAGTCCCATCCCTCCCCTTACAGCTTTATGAAGTTTATTTTTTTATAAAATGTTAGTAGTATACAATGGATCTAAACACCTACTAAGGAAACTATCTAGGATTTAGGCAGAGGTTCAACTTTTTGCTTAAGTTTATCTTTAGATTCTTTCCATATATACATTAATAAGTAAGTAGGTAGGGAGAGACAGAGAGAGAGAGGGAGAGAGAGAGAGAGAGAGAGAGAGAGAGAGAGAGAGAGAGAGAGAGAGAGAGAGAGAGAGAGAGAGAGAGAGATATCCAGGTTACCTGAAATGTGTGAGTAATGAAATAGCTAGTTACATTGTAGTGTATGTGTATAGCCAGGCACTGGTAAAGTTTGAGAAGACCTATTTTTCAGGACCTTCTTCATTCCTTTGAATAGGTGGCATCAACTTGAGTCTTTTATTCCAAAATGACTGCAGGGCCTATTGTCCCACTTAATACTTCCCTCCTCTAGAAAGATTCCTTTTTTAAAAACTCTTCTTTTGGAAGTGATCAAGTCTCTCATATAATGGTTAGAGTACAGGTCATATTCACACTAAGTTCTATTGACTGATTTAATCAAGAAATGTTCTGCCCCAACAAAGGATATTACTTTTTATTTAAGATAGGACAACCAATGGAACCCATCCTTGAGTTTAAAAAATGTAAAGATGAGAACAAAAGAAAGTTCAGAAGGAAGTATGTATAAAAAGGGTATCTTTGAAAGCAATATTGAATTTATCATGAATTTTTTTATAAGTAAGCTGTCTGGAACAATGGTATACAATTTATTTTTTAATATTTTTCTTATGATCTTCTTTCTACATGAAAATTCTCATTTTGTATGTATAATTCTGAATTTTAAGGAAAGTTTAAAAATTTAGATTACTGGAAACAAAATATTTCCTGGAGACTAGGAATGGAACTAGTGTTCATCTACATTTGTTTTCAAAGATAATTACTGAACCTCAGGAAAATCATTATACAGTTGATGTTGTCATGGGAAGAAGCATGTAAAATGGCTAAAGATGGAAGAAAACACTTTGTTGAGGACAAATTGGAAAGGACTCTGGTTGAATCTATAGTCTTTATTTATGGAAGTTAAAAATCCATGAAGAATATGAACAGAATGAAGATGAAATTTCATCAAACACATGAGTAACTAAAAATAAAGGTACATATGATGAGAATTTAAAGACAAAAATAAAAATGTTGTGGTACTTTATACACTGGAAATTGCAATTATAGAAGTCATAATTCCAAATATATTGGGCTGAAAATTGATTTTTAGAAGTTTTAGGAAAATTCATACAGTCAGCATGATTCAGTGGATATAAAGATTGCCTTTGGAGCCAAAAGGTCTTAGTTCAAGCCTCACCTTTCACAGATGCTTGCTATGTGACCAAAGGTTAGTAATTTAACCTTTCAGTGGTCTTGGCAGTTTTTTTTTGAGATTTTACATAATAGGGAAACTGCTAACCTTTTTGATACAGGAGATTTCCACATCTTGGAGCTCCCTACCAATTAAATCACAAATTCAGTTCCTATTCCCTTAGGTAAATTGACCAGAGGCTGACAGATATTTACCTTAGTATTTGAAAGGATCTAATAACCCTGTGGTATGACTAGTCATCCCATTGACCCATCTAAGCCTTCTTGTCCTATGGAATTCTTATCTGTGGCTTTCTATCAATCTTTTATAAAGGATGTATACTACCTCATATTTTTTTTATTATTTCATTGTCCATGTTTCCTTTCAGAGTAATGCAGTTTCCTTGCTTATATCTCTTGATACTGTGGATTTTTACCTTTGCATTGTCTAAGAGTATGAGTACAACTCATTTGCTTTGAGTAGTTTCTCTGGGAAAAAGGATTGTCTTTAGCTGTTTTTGAGCTTCTTTGCCTTAAGGTCAAATGTAGTCAATCATAGCAGTCCCCTGTTCCTATTCTTTCCCTTGAAATCATCCTTTCCTTCTTGAGCTGAGCTGAACTTGTATATGTCACTTTTTTCAGGATTGAGGGTAGGTAAGGAGGGTATCTGAGTCAAGTTCTTGCAGTATGGAAAGACCCTAACACACGAATTACATTAGGCAGAAAGCTAGCTGATGTCTATCATTTCCATAGATGGCTACGAAGACTATGTGTTTTCTCTGAGTAGTCAGGAGCAAGCATGAGGACAGTTTGTCAATTATCTCTACAATAGAAAGTGACTTTCTATGTAGGCTCTAGGTATAAACCTCGCTTGGTCTCTGCATCCCCCCACCATCCTCTTGAATTCTCCTCAAACAACACTAATCAAGGCCTTATTATGTCTCCTGTGATGTACTATGGGACATCCCAATATGTCAGCGAGAAGGAGTCTGATGAAGGACATAGAAGAAATCTGCAAATGTGGAAGGAAAAAAAATTCTCTTACATTGAGGTCAAGGAAGCTAATTTATTGACTTGTCAATAGCTTATCATTCCATATCATAATGGAGACTTTAGAATAGAAATCAGCTTCCCAGCAAAGTAACCATTCAAATCACTTAAGAACACATTAAAAACAAAGATTTACCACCCTAAAATCAATTTTAAAAAGAGCAGTTCTGCCTACCAGTAATTAATGAGAAAAATTGGAAGCCAGTCATCAAAGATGACAAAGTCATCCAATTCTTCATAGTACTAGTGAATGACTTCCAGCCTGAGCATACACTTCAGGCTGACCTAGCTGAAGAATAATCATAAAAATTTAGAAGACCCTTCCTGACATATTTCCAAACTGCACCTCACCCTCACCCTCACCAGGCAGCCTTGTCCTCATACTACCAGAATGGTCTTACCTTGAAGAGTTGAGTATAAGTTGCTGAATGAAGTGGTAGAACTAATCATTCCCTGGTTAAAATCATACTATGCAAAGGGGGGGGGGCGGTAACAAAACTATTATATCTTAATGTGTAGGGACTTTGGACAAATGGATCTTTGGTACTCTCTAATTAATAACTGGCTATGAAAATAATCATGAAATTTCCCCAGAACCATACATTGTGGTTCAGAGCAATAAGCTGCCCTGATGGCGCATGGGACCAATATTATATAAGCTACTATATGGCCACACCAAAATTAATTAGAAAGCAAATGTTTACTGCCTATTAAATTTAGTAGCTGTATATAGACCTATCCAAGGAGCCATGAGAAACTGAGCAATTATATGGAGAAACAGAAAAATGTACAAAGCAGTGCTTTGGGCATAAGTTACCATAATAATCATCCCTATTCTCCATTTCTCTTGGTGGTAGAAAAAATGCTATTAGCCATATAAAAAGGGATAGCTTCTCATCCCATTTTATAGTTTTGATGATACTAAAATATGCCTGGGGAGAAGCAATGCCATCAAGATAATTTAATTGTTACCACAAAGAATGCCAAACATCTTTTAAAAAAGTATTTCACATAACATCCCAAATTCTTCCCCTAAATAGCTGATATAACATGAAAAATAATGTTTCTAGGAACAAAAATCATTCTTTATTGTAACAGTCATGAATAAAGTCAAAGCCAAGGAGTGGCAAACAGTTCAATAAAGCACTTTTCCCCCTCTTGAACTTTCTAAGTGAAAATACTCCAACCAACTTAGGAAAATGTCTAAAAAACATTGCTGAGTTATACAAAGTTGATGCAGCTACCAAATAAATAAAATAAAACAAATTACTTAAGTCCATTTTGGGAAGAAAAATCAAATGCTAATCTTTTAACAGTTGGCATTTATATTCCTCCTCATCTGTATTTGTGAAATATAAATTTATTTTCCAATGAGCCTTTTAATGGTCATGACCTTACATAATCTAGCCATTTTTTTTGCAAAGGATTGTAACAAAGTAATTGGATACGTATAACTGCCTAAAATAACTTCAGATAATACTGAGAAAAAGAGCTAGGTTGTTTCTGTTTCATGTAGCACTTAGAATGTGATGAATATATTGTGAAGAATCTATTGGTGTTCAATAGACCTGTGATTTCATCAATGTTTGTATTTCTTCTGATAAGCAAGATTTCAACTCATCTATGTTTTCTTACCAGTGCACATTCTTGTTCATGTCTTCTCTCAAATCTGGGATAGAGGACACAACCAATATGTAGGAGGCCTTTCTCACAATTGGCTGGAATTCCCTATCATAGCATAGATGTTTGCCAAAGAGAAAGTTGATAATTCGATTAAGATACAAGAAAGACAAAAGATAGTAGTAACTCAAAAAACTAGCATAATTGGGGAATGTGTTCAAAACCACCATGGCTCCACAGAACTATGCTGCTTTGGAAATGAGGAGAAACCTTGTTTTAAATCTTACCTCTTATACCTGTTAGTTACATGAGTCTGGGAATGTCACTTACCCACCCTCTTTACTCCTCAGTTATTTTCATCTGTTAAATGGAGATGAGAGTGATAGTAATACCTCACAGGACTGATATGAGAATCAAATGAAATAATATATCTTAAGTATTTCACAATCCTGCTATATAATCATCATCTAGAAATGGGGTATTAACTGATTTAAAAAAATAAATGAAGGATTTTATCTAATTTTTATATTGATGTTTCCCAAGACAAAGGCAATGGATGGTAGAAGGTAGGAGAGTATGACTAGAATTTCCTTTAACGTGGGCATGCCTGGCTCTCCTCTGAATTATATTTTTGAAGGTACACCATACAACAAATGACAAATATTCACTACAATTATCAGCCATCACCAAATATTGTATCAACAAAATTTGACAGAAATTTTACAAAAGACAAAGGTAAAAATTATCTTTGATATGTTTCATTAAACAGAACAAGCCTAGTGGGACACTAGGAAACAACAGTACTGAGTTTGTTACAAACTTCCTAAAGTTTGTTGAAAACTCTAATAGTCATCCAACAGAACTTCCTGCTTTCATGTTGGTTAAGCTTCCCGAATCTCATTTTTCCTACCTATGTAATGGAGATAATAATGCTCACACTATCTAGGTTTCCAGAGTTTTTGTGAGGAAGTGTTTTGAAAATCTGAAAATTGTGATGATAGATTTTTAACGCAAAAAATAAGAACAACTGTAAACTAATGAATCTTATAAATAATTGTAAATCCTTTAATTTTAGGGAAAATAAATTTTATATAGAAATCTAGAGTTCTGATTTTTATGAGGAAGAGCTAATCAAAAATGAAATGCGATCATAAATGTCCAAAGTATAGGTAATTCTGAAAAAAATCAATATGCTAATGGCAGTAATTTGCCATATTCCATTGGTTCGTATCAGTATAATCCATATGGTGTTCTTCTTATCCATGTCCTGCCCTGGAGAGTAATAAACTATGTATATCTGAAATTGATTCTGACTCTGTTATGTAGTTGAATAACCTGGACTGAATCTAGGTTGAATTATTGTTTCATTTTTATTCACTTAGATCAAATTTTCAGTTTCAATAGGTTGAAAGTGGGTTAAATAGGTCTTAGTTAACTTAATCTGTACCCTCCCACAAAAAAAAAAGATTTTATTGTGACTGCCTTGGGCAGCCAGAAAGCTTCCAAACCCCGCTTTGTGGCCCTTCAGACTTCTAAGTGATCTTTTTCAAAAGCTTTCCTGAAGGTTGTTTTCTTCAAATTCGAAGGTTTAGGCAGACAGCTTTTATCCTTAGATCTAGGCCCAGGACCTACTCTGGCTTTCACCTCTGAGCCCATTGTTGAAGAGTTGTAGTGGCTAGATATGCAAGCTGTTGCTTTTCTGTTTCCTATAATTATATGGTATTTTCCTTCTATTTGCTGAGTTGTCATTGTAGCCGAGTTACTGATTACATGACATAAAATAAACCTTACCAACAGTTCTAATAACTATCTGCCATACATTCATTTCTCCAACCTCATGTAAAAGGAAAGCCTAGGGGCATTTTTTGTGCTAATCCCTGGTTCTTGAATGAAGAAAAGAAAGTCCCTGCTTTCTCCAACAACATGCCTTGTTTTAGCCACAAGCTACATAAATGTGGCTCAGCTAATACACATCACAACTGAGCAGTGATTTTTGGTTCTAAAAAGATGGTTTGCAATTTTCTTCCATTATGCTTTTATATATAGGGGAGTTTACTCAGGTAAATTCAAACAAAGGGAACTGGTTTTATTTAGATAAGGAAACAGAGGGGGAAAAGGGGAAGAAAGGAGAGGGGAGTGGAGGGAGGAAAAGAGAAGGAAAAGGGCAGGGGCAGAGGAAAGGAAGAAAAGGAAAGAGAAAAGGAGGGAGGAGGAAGAGAGGAAAGACAGAACCAAAATGATGGAATAAATACAGGGTATCTCCTCTGCTCTCCCATGAAACGCGTCCAAATATCTTGACTCTAAACAAATTTGAGAGTAACAAAACCCACAAAAGGACAGAGGGAAACAATTTTCTAGCCCAAGACAATGTAGACGGTTGGAAGGAATGGGCCATTACACCAGGGTAAGAGAGGAGTGCAGTCCATCGCAGACTGTGCCAGCACAGACTGGGTCCAAGAAAACAAAGAGAAGGCCTTGGAAGTCACCGAATCATCAGTGGGAGGAGTACTTTCCGCAACTCTCAGTCCATAGATGGTTAGGGGGTTTAACAATGTGTCAGAAGGATATTACAAGGGTCTCTTTGATAGCAATGAGTCAAGAATCTGGTGCTTTGCCCATATGTGGATCTGGGTCCCAATAATGAGTGGAAAGGTCAAGGAGGATTCACACAGCAGAGCATGCCATCAGAGTGCAGCAGGAACCCTCCTCATAAGTCCAAGGCAGAAAAAGAGTGCTCTGCAAATGGATGAACAAAACCCCTGAAGCTTTGGACAGTATGCTGTCCACCCTGAAAACACAGGCAAACTTTAAAAAAAAAAGATTTAAAAGTAAACTAATAGGCTGGGAAAATGAGCAAACAACAGAAAAACTTCTGATCATAGGAAGTTAACATGGTGACTGGGAAGATCAAATCACACACTCAGAAGAAGAAAACAAAGTCGAAGCTCCTAAATACAAAGATTCCAAGAAAAGTATGAATTGTTCTCAGACTGTGGAAGAGCTCAAAAAGAATTTTGTAAATCAAGTAAGATAGGTAGAGGAAAAACTGGAATGAGAAATGAGAGTGATGCAGGAAAATCATGAAATAAAAAGATTTAACAGCTTGGTAAAGGGCGCATGGAAAAATATACTGTAGAAAATAACACCATAAAAACAGATTAGGCCAAGTGGTAAAAAAGATACAGACTAACATGGCCCAGTCCCCGCTTCCCACCCCCCCAACCCCCACAGCTGCTCGAGTGGCTCAGGCTTCTCCTCCACCTCTGGCCTCTGGCCCAGGTGGAGGCCCCTCACTAAAATCATAATAAGCACCCCCAAAATTACATATCCTCAACCATTCACCCAGACTGAAATACAGCAAGTTTAAAGAGGGATGGTAAAGCGAACACCCCCAACCCTACTGTATGTAGCATGTGGAAACTGAACAAGAGCAAAGCACTTCCAGATGATTTTCCCAAGGAAGAGGAGAGCCAAGGAGAGGGCAAAGAGCTGCCGCCACCTCAGGCCGCCCCAGCCACTGCCTCCTCTCAGAGCAAGGACCAGTTACTTCAAGATGAAATTACCTCCTCAGTGTCTCAACTTGCCACAAAGGTTCAGGGAGCCAGTTTCCAAGGTTGGAAAGAAGTGACCTCAATGTTTAATAAAGATGATGAACAGCAACTAATAGAAAAATGCAAATCTCCAAAGTTTAAAGGAACTAAATTAAGAATAACAGAATATGTGAATACTGAAAAGAAATCTGGATTTTGGGACAGTTTGGTGTTAAAACAGAATGTGCAATCTAGGAAACCAGATGAGATTGAGGGATGGGAGCTGCCTCGGATTACTCTTGAATATCCAGCTACTGATGTAGGTGACTCTTCTAGGTGCCATCTCTCCTGTCCAGGTTGGGAAGATGAGACTAAAGGTTCCACTAAATACACTGGCCTGACCAGCTCAGGAAACAGTTCAGGAGGAGTATCAAGTCAGCCGTAAAGCTGGTCAACATTAGACAGCAAAGTACAGGTAATCTTATTGATAAGTGGGAACAATTAGAATGACAATGGCAATTTGAAATACTTTTAAATGAAAATGTTTCTTGATATCTATGTGTAGACAAGCCAAAATTTGCTCAATATGGCACCTGAATGCTTAGTTTTGTTCAGATTCTTATAAATATCTTCTGTTACTTTTTTTTAATGTTTTACAGTATTTTATTTATTTTGTTAAATATTTCCCAATTACATTTTAACCTGGTTTGAGCCTCACTTGGGATTGTTGTGGCCTGTGTCTAGGGGCCTCATGTTTGATGCCTCTAGAGATAGCTTCTAGTTCAACTGCCTCATTTTATTTTATTTTTTTATTTTAATATTTATTTTTATTTTTAGTTTACAACAGACAGTTCTACATAATTTTGAGTTCCAGATTTTCTCCCCTCCCTCCCTTCTCCCTCCCCAAGATGGCATGGAATTTCATGTAACTACCACGAATGACTTCGCATTGAATTAATTTATACACTAGTCAAGTTGCGGAGAAGAATTATGACCAATGGAATGAATAATGAGAAGGAAGGAACAGAACCAAAAAAAAAAAAAAAGAACAACCCAAAAACAAAAACAAAAGAGAAGAGAAAAAGGCGAGTATGAAGTGTGCCTCAATCTGCATTCAAACTTCATAGTTCTTTCTCTGGATGTAGATAGCATTCTCCATTGTGAGTCCTTTGGAGTTGTGCCTGCACCTTGTGTTGCTGAGAAGAGCGAAGTCTGTCACGGTTTGTCCTCATGGAATCCATATATCTGTGGTTGTGTACAGTGTTCTCCTGGATCTGTTCCGCTCACTCAGCATTATGTCATGTAGGTTTTTCCAGGTTGTTATGAAGTCCGTATCATCCCCATTTCTTATGGCACAATAGTATTCCTTTACCTTCATATACCACAGCTTGTTCAGCCATTCCCCAATTGATGGGCATCCCTTTGATTTCCAGTTCTTGGCTACCACAAAAAGAGCCACTATAAATATCCTTGTACATATGGGTCCCTTTCCCGCTTGTGTGATTTCATTGGGATACAACACTAGGAGTGGTATTGCTGGGTCAAAGGGTATAAAAATTTTTATAGCCCTTTGGGTATAGTTCCAAATTGCGCTCCAAAATGACTGGATCAGCTCACAACTCCACCAGCAATGTAACAATGTTCCAATTTCCCCACATCCTTTCCAGCATTTATCATTTTCCTGTTTTGTTATTTTAGCCAATGTGACAGGAGAGATGTGGTATCTAAGAGTTGTTTTGATTTGCATTTCTCTAATCAGTAGTGATTTAGAGCATTTTTTCATAAGCCTATAGATATCTTTAATTTCTTCCTCTGAAAACTGTCTGTTCATATCTTTTGACCATTTCTCAATTGGGGAATGGCTTGTATTCCTATGTATTTGGCTCAGTTCCCCGTATATTTTAGAAATGAGGCCTTTATCAGAGATACTAGTTGTAAAGATTTTCTCCCAATTTTCTGCTTCCCTCCTAATTTTTGTTACATTGGCTTTTTTTGTACAATAACATTTCAATTTAACATAATAAAAATTGTAAATTTTGGATTTTGTAATGCTCTCTATCTCTTGTTGGGTCATGAATTGTTTTCTTTTCCATAAATCTGATAAGTACACTATTCCTTGCTCTCCCAAATTACTTATAGTATCAGCCTTTACTCCTAAATCATGAATCCATTTTGACTTTATTTTGGTATATGGTATAAGATATTGGTCTATGCCCAGTTTCCGTCCTACCATTTTCCAATTTTCCCAACAGTTTTTGTGAAATAGTGAATTATTAGCCCAGAAGCTGGCCTCTTTGGGTTTATCAAAGAGTAGATTGCTATAGTTGTTGACTTCTCCATCTTGTATTCCTATCCTATTCCACTGATCCACACCTCTGTTTCTTAGCCAGTACCAGGTAGTTTTGATGACTGCTGCTCTGTAGTAAAGTTTAATATCTGGTATGGCTAGTCCACCTTCTCTAGCATTTCTTTTCATTAATACCTTAGATATTCTAGACCTCTTGTTTTTCAGATGAATTTTGTTATAACTTTGTCCAGCTCAGTAAAATAATTTTTGGTAGTTCAATTGGTATGCCACTGAGTAGATAGATTAATCTAGGTAAAATTGACATTTTTGTTATATTAGCTTGGCCTAACCATGAGTAACTGATATTTTTTTTCCATTTATTCAGATCTGACTTCATTCACGTGAAAAGTGTTTGACAGTTATGTTCATATAGGCCCTGGGTTTGTCTTGGCAAATAGAATCCCAAATATTTTATAATGTCTACAGTAACTTTGAATGGAATTTCTCTTTCTATCTCTTGCTGTTGGGCTTTGTCAGTAATGTATAGGAATGCTGAGGATTTCTGTGCATTTATTTTATATCCTGCCACTTTGCTAATGTTGTTTATTATTTCAAGTAGTTTTTTACTTGATTCTCTAAATAAATCATCATATCATCTGCAAAAAGTGATAATTTAGTTTCTTCTTTTCCTATTCTAATTCCTTCAATTTCTTTTCCTTCTCTTATTGCTACAGTTAACGTTTCTAGTACCAAATTGAATTAGTAGGGGTGATAATGGACATCCTTGTTTCACACCTGATCTTATTGGGAATGCATCTCACTTATTCACATTTCAAATAATGCTTGTTGATGGTTTTAGGTAGATGCTATTTATAATTTTAAGGAATGTTCCATTTATTCCTATGCTTTCTAGTGTTTTTAATAGGAATGGATGTTGTATTTTGTCAAAGGCTTTTTCTGCTTCTATTGAGATGATCATATGGTTTCTGCTAGTTTTGTTGTTGATATGATCAATTATGCTAATAGTTTTCCTAATATTGTACCAGCCTTGCATTCCTGGAATAAATCCACCTGGTCAGTGTATTATTCTCGTGATGAGTTGCTGCAATCTTTTTGCTAATATTTTATTTAAAATTTTGGCATCAATATTTATTAGGGAAACTGGTCTATAATTTTCTTTCTCTGTTTTGACTCTACCTGGTTTGGGTATTAGTACCATATTTGTGTCACAAAAAAGAATTTGGTAGGACTCCTTCTTCACCTACTTTCCCAAATAGTCTACAAAGTACTGGAATTAGTTGTTCTTTAAATGTTTGATAGAATTCACATGTAAAACCACCTGGCCATGGAGATTTTTTTCCTAGGGAGTTCATTGATGGCATGCTCAATTTCTTTTTCTGAAAGGGGGTTATTTAGAAATTTTAGTTCCTTTTTCTGTTAACCTGGGCAGTTTATGTTTTTGTAGATATTCATCCATATCTCTAAGGTTGTCAAATTTATGAGCCTACAATTGGGCAAAATAATTCCTAATTATTGTTTTGATTTCCTCTTCATTGGAGGTGAATTCACCCTTTTCATTTTTGATACTGGTAATTTGGTTTTCTTCTTTTTTTAAATCAAATTGACCAAATTTTTTCAATTTTATTGGTTTTTTCATAAAACCAGCTCTTTGTTTTATTTATTAATTCGATAGTTTTCTTGGTTTCAATTTTATTAATATCTCTTTGATTTTCAGAATTTCTAATTTGATATTTAATTGGGGATTTTCAATTTGCTCTTTTTCTAGCTTTTTCAGCTGTATGCCCAGATCATTGATCTCCTTTTTCCCTATTTTATTCGTGTTAGCGTTTAGGGATGTAAAACTTCCCCTAAGAACTGCTTTTGCTGCATCCCATAAGTTTTTGTATGTTTTCTTATTATTGTCATTCTCTTGAATGAAGTTATGAATTGTTTCTCTGATTTGTTCTTTGGCCCACTCATTCTTTAGAATTAGATTATTTAGTTTCCAATTAATTTTAGCTTATTTTTCCATGGTTCTTTATTAAAAATGATTCTTATTGCATCATGATCTGAAAAGGATGCTTCGACAACTTCTGCCTTTCTGCCTTGGATTGTGAAGTTTTATGCCCTAGTACATGGTCAATTTTTGAGTATGTACCATGTACCGCTGAGAAGAAAGTATATTCCTTTTTATCCCCATTCAGTTTTCTCCAGAGGTCTATCATATCTGCCTTTTCTAAAATTCTGTTTACCTCCTTAACTTTTTTCTTATTTATTTTGAGGTTAGATTTATCAAGTTCAGAAAGGGGGAGGTTGAGGTCTCCCGATATTATAGTTTTTCTGTCTATTTCTTCCTGTAACTCCCTTAACCTCTCCTCTAAGAATTTGTATGCCTTACCACTTGGTGCATATATGTTAAACAATGATATTGCTTCATTGTTTATGGTGCCTTTCAGCAGGATATAATGTCCTTCCTTATCTCTTTTAATTAAATCTATCTTTACTTTTGCTTTATGTGAGAATAGGATTGCTACACCTGCTTTTTTTTTTTTACTTTAGCTGAGGCGCAATATATTTTACTCCAGCCTTTTACCTTTACCCTGTGTTTATCCCCCTCTTTGAAATGTGTTTCTTATAAACAGCATATTGTAGGACTATGGTTTTTAATCCATTCTGTTATCTGCTTCTGTTTTATGAGAGATTTCATCCCCTTCATGTTCAGAGTTATGATTTCTATCTGTGTCTTTTTCTCCATCCTATTTCCCCCTGTTTTTGGTTTTATTTCTCCCTTTCCCCTTCTCCTCCTCAACCAAGTTTTGCTTTTGACCGCCGCCATCCTCAATTTACCCTTCCTCGTTATTCCCCTCTTTTATATTAACATTTCCCACTTGCTACTTCTCCCCTCCCTTCTGACCACCCCCCTTCCTTTTTCCCCCCTTCCCCTCCTACTTCCCGTAGGTCAAGTTAGATTTCTAAACTTATCAGCGTATGTTATTCCCTTCTTGAACCAGATAAGATGACAGTGACACTCAAATACTGCTCTTCTCCCTCCCTTCTTTCCCTCTACTATAATATGTTTTTGTGCCTCTTCATTTGGTGTAATTTACCCTTTTCTACTACCTTCTTACCTCTTTTCTCATAGCCCTCCCTTTGCATCTCTTACTTATGTTTTTTATCTTTACATCAGTTAATTTATACAGGCATTCACAATCTATGTGTATACCTTTCAATTTTCATAATAGCTGTACCATTCTCAAGACTGACATATATATAAAACATACATATGATGATATAATCCCACATAAAGATACCGACAACCTGCCCTTATTGGTTAATAAGTTTTGTGGGGGTTTTACCCCCTGGTTACCTTTTTATGTCTCTCTTGAATTTTGTATTTGGAAATCAAATTTTCCATTGAGTTCTGGCCTTTTCATCAGGAGGTCTGGAATTCCCTTATTTCATTGAATGTCCATCGCCTTGCCTGTTACTTTTTAATTAGTATAACAACAGATTATTCATCTGTTTTCATTTAAAAGGAAAGAAAACCTCTTTTGTGCGTATTTTTCACATTTGGATTTTCTAGTATGTCAGATTGTTGAGATAACCGAAAATACTGTATTTGTGAGTGTATAGACTGGTTTTGAATTGGACTGCCTTATCTAGAAAGTTCTAGGCTCTTGGGATCCCAAGACTTTTGAAGCTACAGATGTTAATTTTGAATGACTTCCATTAAAAAACCAGTGCTGATTTGTAATTTGTGCAAAACTCTTCATGCCATAGTTATAATTACTGTTTTTTGTCTGATGATCTTTCCTTGTTTTTTTAATTAGTCATTCTGCTTCTGTTTGTATGTTGCATGATATATGAGACTATAGCTGTTGTACAATTCTCTTCAATTGCCAAAAATTTGCAGGAAGTCAATATGTCTTCCAAAAGATGGGCTAAAGTTACTTAATTTAGCAAAAAAAAAAATCAAAATTTGCATAAAAAATTGGTTAAATCATTAAATAGGAAAGTAAAAGATTATAATTGAGTGCAAAATGTTAAATAAAAAAATTATATTCATTCAATGCCTGTGGAGAAATAGCTTCTTATTTGCACATGAACATCAATGATTTTGGTTTTGTTTTGGTTTTATTTTTTACTTAGTTCTCTCTTCTTGACTTTTAAACATTGATCTTATTTTAAAATTATTTTTTTTAAAAATCACTGTGCTTTTATGTTGTCAGGTAACTAAGGAATGACAGAACGTGTCCTAACTACATGTTTTACTACTCTTAATTTGAGTTGGGGAATTAAATTGATATAGTACTGTTCATTATAGATTTCAAGCTATAAAAACTGAAAGTGCTTCTTTTTCTTTTATAACCACAGACCTGGATTTAATTTTTAAAATGATATTCTTAATGTAATGGGTGTTAGTTCCATCTTATCTTGTCAAAAATGCCTATTTTAGGCAGAAAAATAATTTATGGCTGATCCATTATTATCAACTATGAAGTTATTTCTTGAAGTAAAAAATGTTCAAATCTCTAAACTTCTATTGTTGTCTTAAACTTTGCTCATGTTGGGTGTCTATAGCAATATGCCACTTCACCAGGGATGCTTAGATAGCAATTTTATCTCAATCACCAATTTGTTTGAGGAGAACAAAAGTTATAAGCTTTTTTGGTAAAGAATAGTTTTTTCTTGTTTTTTTTTTTTTTCAGGAGGAGATATACGCTTCAGAACATGCAATTTACCAACACTATACTGTACTGTCTCTGTCCCCTGCAAACCATATAATGCAATTGCACTTCTGTGCAGATCAGTTTAAATGGGAAAGCTCAAAAGCTTTTCTTTAGAATTTTATTTTCCTCAGTTAAATGTAAAAACAATTTTTAACATTCAGTTCTTTAAACTTTGAGTTCTAAATTCTCTCCTTTCCTCCCTTTGAAACCCTTCTCCATTGAGAAGACAAGCAATTTGCTTCAGGTTACGTGTGTGTAGTCATGCGAATTATATCAAAATATAAGTCATGTTTTGAAAAGAAAACATAGGGTCAGAGCCATGATGGTACTGTGAAAGGAAGGAACTTCAGGAGCTCTCTCACAAATTCTGTCAGATATATCTAAAAAAGTGAATTTGAGCACATTTAAGAGAGTTAGAAGCCACTAGTAGACTGAGAGGTGTAGGGGTGCTGGGCACATGGAAGGGCACCAGAACAAATCAACTAGGAACAGCAGAGAAATACTCACAGCACAATGGTTTGGGAGGTCTCTGGGTGAGCGCAACATGGGAGCAGGAACAGGCCCAGGGAGGAAGTACTGGCTACAGCCACGATCGAGCCCCAGGACACTCAGCCCAGGACAGCAGTCTGTCGGGGCACAGAGGCTGTGTCAGCGGGAGCAAGTAGCCCGGAGGCCTCCATCCCAGAGTCTAAAGGTTTGAAACTTGTCTTCTTCAATTTCTGTGAGCCATGATATCCAGGTAAAACAGTTCTCATCCCTCCCTTGAATAAACTCTGAGAATACTATTAAGAGAGAAACAGAGGAGCCAGAAGTGGGGCTTCAGTAACCAGAGAAGTTGGGGAGAGGGGCCTTCCTGTGGTGGCAGAAGGAGACTAGTGCAGGAAGAGAGGTATCCCAGCAGTCCTCACCTCAGCAGTATAAGGAGAGTAACTGTGCCCCAGGGGGTGGAGCTAGCAAAGGTCAAGGCCAGGAACCCAGACTGGGCTTTGCACAGCTACAGGAAGTGACAGACACTAGCACAGACAAGAGCTGAGCCCACCCATTCTGTAGAACAGTCCTGGGGAAGAAGAGACTCCCCAGCAGTCAGACCACCCCTATTCCCACACTTTATGAAACCAGAGGCAATAGAACATAAAGCCAGTGACCAGACCCAGAGATTCCAACAGAAGAAACTTGGGACAGAGCCCCTCAGCCTCAGAAACAGAGATCCACTTTAGAAGCCAGGAGGAAAAAAAAAAACATTATGAAGAGATATGCTAAAAAGAAAAAGACCAATGTTTTGTATTATGGAGACAGGGAAGATCAAAATACCAATTCAAAAGAGGACAGTATGGACACTATACACACATCTGAAACCTCAAAAGGGAAAGTGAACTGGTCTCCAGACCAAAAAGCATTCCTGGAAGAACTCAAGGAGGACTTTCAAAACCAAATTAGAGCCAAAAGGAAAAATGGGGAAAAAAAATCACTGAGGAAAACAAATATTTAAAAAGTAAAAACTGGTGAAATGGTTAAGGAGAATCAGAATATAAATGGAGAAAATGTCTCATTGAGAAGTAAAATCAACCAAATGGAAAAGGAGATGGAGAAGCTAAAGGAAGAAAACGAAACATTAAAAATTGGAATTGATCAAGTAGAAGTTAGTGACTCTATAACACTTCAAGAAACAGTCAAACAAAACCTTAAAAAATGAAAAAAAATAGAAGAAAATGTGAAATATCTGTTTGGAAAAACAACTGACCTGGAAAACAGCTCCAGGAGAGAGAATCTAAGAAATTATCAGTCTGCCTGAAAGCTATGATGAAAAAAAGAGCCTGGACACATTTTCCATGACATCCTTAAGGAGAATTGCCCAGAGGTGCTAGAATCAGAGGGTAAAATTGTCATACAAAAAATCCAACAATCACCCTCTGAAAGAGATCCCAAATTGAAAACTCCAAGAAATATTATAACAAAATTCCAGAACTACCAGGTCAAGGAGAAAATACTTCAAGCAGCTAAAAAGAAACAACTCAAATATCACAGAATTACAGAAAGGATCATGCAGTATCTTCCAGCTTCTACCTTAAATGACAGGAGAAACTGGAAGATGATATTTTGAAAGCAAAAGTGTTTGGACTACAACCAAGGATGAATTACCCAGCAAAATTGAGCCTAATTTTCCAGGCAAGAAGATGGACATTCAATGAAATAAGGGAATTCCAGACCTTCCTGATGAAAAGACCAGAGCTCAATGGAAAATTTGTTCTCCAAATACAATATTCAAGAGAGACATAAAAAGGGGGGAAAACACCTAGTTAATAAATAAAGCTAATGAGTTACATCTTTACATAGGAGTATTTTGTTTTATATATGTGATATACATACATATATACATTTATATGTCAATCTTGAGAAGAGTATAGTTATTATGATTTTAAGGGCATATTCATAGACTATGGGTATCAGTATAAAGTAATCAATATAATGATAAAAATATAATCAAGAGATATAAAGGGATTGTTCTGGGAGAAGAGGTAAGGTAGTATTAGGAAAGGGTAAATTACATCACATGAAGAGGTACAAAAACATATTTTAGTGGAGGGAAATAAGGGAGGGAGAAGAGAAGTATTTGAGCTTTACCCTCAATGAATTTGATTCAAGAAGGGAATAACATACACTGATAAGTATAGAAATCAAACGTATCCTACAGGCAGTAGGAAGGGAAAGGAGAAAGAAAATAGAGGTGGGTGGTGCCAACGGAGGGAAGAAGTAGCAAGGTGAAAAAGGTAAGATAAGGGAGGGGAATCAAGAGGGAGGGTAACCTGAGGAAGGCAGCAGGCAACAGCAAAACTCTGTTGAAGAGTAGAAGTGAAAAGGGAGAAATGAAAGCATAAGTAGGAGAAATAGAATGGGGAAAAAGAACCAGATAGTAATCATAACTGTCAATGTGAATGGGATGAACTCTCCCATAAAACAGAAGCAGATAGCAGAATGGATTAAAAACCATAATCCTCCAATATGCTGTCTACAAGAAGCACATTTGAAACAGGGGAATACATACAGGGTAAAGGTAAAAGAATGGAGTAGATTATATTGTGCTTGAGCTAAAATAAAAAAAAGGAGGGGTAGCAATCCCAAACTCAGACAAAGCAAAAGCAAAGATAGATATAATTAAAAGAGATAAGGAAGGACACTATATCCTACTAAAAGGCACCATAAACAATGAAGCAATATTACTATTTAAGACATATGCACTAAGTGCTATAGCATGCAAACTGTTAGAGGAGAGGTTATGGCAGTTACAGGAAGAAATAGACAGCAAAAATATAATAATAGGGCGCCTCAACCTCCCCTTCTCTGAACTTGAGAAATATAACCTAAAAATAAACAAGAAAGAAGTTAAGTGACAGAAGGAGGTGAACAGAATTTTAGAAAAGGCAGATATGATACACCTCTGGAGAAAGCTGAATGGGGATAAAAAGAAATATACTATTTTCTCAGTGGTACATGGCACATATGCAAAAATTGACCTTTCACTAGGGCATAAAAACCTCACAATTCAGCGCAGAAAGGCAGAAGTAGTGAAAGCATCCTTTTCAGATCATGATGCAATACAAATTATTTGTAACAAAAAACCATGGAAAAATAAGTTAAAAATTAATTGGAAGAATGGGTAGGCCAAAGAACACATCATAGGAACAACTAATAACTTCAATCAAGAGAATGACAATAATGAGAAAATATACCAAAAGTTATGGGATGCAGCAAAAGCAGGTCTTAGGGGAAGTTTTATATCTCTAAATGCTTACAAGAATAAAATAGGTAAAAAGAAGATCAATGAATTAGTCACGCAACTGAAAAAGCTAGAAAAAGAAAAAAAATGAAAATCCTCAATTAAATACCAAATCAGAAATACTGAAAATCAGAGGAGAGATTAATAAAATTGAAATGAAGAAAACTCTTGAATAATAAATTAAACCAAGGGCTGGTTTTATGAAAAAAGTAATACAAATGATAAACATTTGGTAAATTTGATTTAAAAAAGAAAGAAGAAAATCAAATTACCAGTATACAAAATGAAAAGGTTGAATTCACCTCCAATGAAGAGGAAATTAAAACAATAATTAGGAAATATTTTGCCCATTTGTATGCCCATAAATTTGACAACCTTAGGGTTATGGATAAATATCTACAAAAAATATAAATTGCCCAGGTTAACAGAGAAGGAAGTAAAGTTCCTAAATAATCCCATCTCAGAAAAAGAAATTGAACAAGCCATCAAGGAACTACCTAGGGAAAACTCTCCACTGCCAGATGATTTTTACATGTGAATTTTATCAAACATTTAAAGAACAATTAATTCCTATAGTTTAGACAAAACAGGTGAAGAATTACTCCTACCAAATTCTTTTTATGACTCAAATATGGTACTAATACCCAAACCAGAAAGAGTCAAAACAAAGAAAGAAAATTATAGAACAATTTCCCTAATGAATATTGCAGCAAAAATTTTAAATAAAATATTAGCAAAAAGATTGCAGCAACTTATTGTGAGAGTAGTACAGTTATAGCCAGGTAGGATTTATTCCAAGAGTGCAAAGCTCGTCCAATATGAGGAAAAATTTCAGTGTAATTAAACATATCAACAATAAAACTAGCAGAAAACATATGATCATCTCACTAGATGCAGAAGGAGCCTTTGACAAAATACCACACCCATTCCTATTAAAAAAACTAGAAAGCATAGGAATAAATGGAGCTTTCCTTAAAATTATAAATAGCATCTACCTAAAACCATCAACAAACATTATTCATAAAGGGGATAAGATAAACATATTCCCAATAAGATCAGGAGTGAAAAAAGGATGTCCACTATCACCCCTACTATTTAATTTGGTACTAGAAATGTTAGCTGTAGCAATGAGAAGAAAAAGAAATTGAAGGAATTAGAAAAAGCAAAGAAGAAAGTAAGTTATCACTTTTGCAGATGATATGATGATTTACTTAGAGAATCCTAGAGAATCAAGTGAAAAAATACTTGAAATAATAAACAACTTAAGCAAAATTGCAGGATATAAAATAAATGCACAGAAATCCTTGACATTCTTATACATTACTAACAAAGCCCAGCAACAAGAGATGGAAAGAGAAATTACATTCAAAGTTGCTGCAGACACCATAAAATATTTGGAAGTCTATCTGCCAAGACAAATCCATGGCCTGTATGAACATAACTGTGAAACATTCTTCACGTGAGTAAAGTCAGATATAAATAAATGGAAAACTATCAGTTGCTCATGGTTAGGCAGAGCTAATGTAATACGAATGACAATTTTATTAAAATTAATTTATTTTTTCAGTGCCATACAAATTGAACTACCAAAAGTTATTTTACAGAGCTGGATAAAATAATAACAAAATTCATCTGGAATAAGAGGTCTAGAATATCTAGGGAATTAATGAAAATAAATGGTACAGAAGGTGGCCTAGCCATACCAGATATTAAACTGTACTATAAAGCAGCAGTCATCAGTACTACCTGGTACTGGATAAGAAACAGAGTCATTGATCAGTGGAATAGGATACATACACAAGACACAGTAGTTAATGACTATAGCAATCTACTCTTGATAAACCTAAAGAATCCAGCTTCTGGGCTAAGAATTTGCTATTTCAAAGAAACTCCTGGGAAAATTGGAAAATGGTAGGTCAGAAACTGGGCATAGACCAATATCTTACACCATATACCAAAATAAAGTCAAAATTGGTTCATGATTTAGGAATAAAGGCTGATACTTTAAGCAATTTGGGAGAGCAAGGAATAGTTTACCTATCAGATTTATGGAAAAGAGAAGAATTCATGATACAACAAAAGACAGAGAGAATTAAAAAAGGCAAAATAGATATTTTTGATTATGTTAAATTGAAATGTTTTTGAATAAAAAAGCCAATACAACAAAGATTAGGAATGAAGCAGAAAATTGGGAGAAGATCTTTACAACTACTGTCTCTGATAAAGGCCTCATCTTTAAAATATACAGGGAACTGAGCCAAATATATAGGAATACAAGTCATTCCCCAATTGAGAAATGGTCAAAGGATATGAACAGGCAGTTTTCAGAGGAAGAAATTAAAGATATCCATAGGCATATGCAAAATGTTCGAAATCACTACTAATTAGAGAAATGTAAATCAAAACAACTCTTAGGTACCACATTTCTCCTGTCAGATTGGCTAAAATGACAAAACAGGAAAATGATAAATGCTGGAGAGGGTGTGGGAAAATTGGCACACTATTCCATTGTGTCAAAGCTGTGAACTGATCCAGCCATTTGGTAGAGCAATTTGGAACTATGCCCAAAGGGCTATAAAATGTTCATACCCTTTAATCCAGTAATGCCAGTTCTAGGGTTGTATCCCAAAGAAATCACACAACTGGGAAAGGGACCAATATGTACAAAAATATATATAGCGGCTCTTTTTGTGGTGGCAAAGAATTGGAAATCAAGGGAATGCCCATCAATTGGGGAATGGCTGAACAAGTTGTGGTAAATGAAGGTAATGGAATACTATTGTGCTATAAGAAATGGGGAAGATACGGACTTCATAATAACCTGGAAATCCTATGCAATATAATGCTGAGTGAGCAGAGCAGAACCAGTAGAACATTATACACTACCACAGATATATGGATTCTGTGATGACTAACCCTGATAGAATTAGCTCTTCTCAGCAATACAAGGTTCAAAGACAACTGCAAAGGACTCATGATGGAGAGAGCTATCTACATCAAAAGAAAGAACTATGGATTCTGAATGCAGATTGAGGCACACTATATACTCTCTTTTTTCCCTTGATTTTTCCTTTCTTTTGGTTTTGTTTCTTCTTTCTTATGATTCATTCCATTGGTCATAACTCTTTTCTATAACTTGGCTATTGTGTAAATAAGTTCAACGTAGAAGATATATGGGATTCGATGCCATCTTGAGGAGGGAGGGGGAAAGGGAGGGAAGAAAATATGGAACTCAAAATCATGCAGAACTGAGTGTTGTAAACTAAAAATAAAAAATGTTAATTTAAAAAAACAGACAAAAAGAAGCTCAATAAATTTTAAAAAAAGTAAAAAAGTAAGCTTCAGTCTGTTTCACTCACCATCTGTTCTTTGGGGTTGGATACCATTTTTAATCATCAACCTTTCAGAGTTTTCTTGGAGCATTGTATTTCTGAGAATAGCTAGGTCATTCACAGATGATAATCCTCAGGATATTGCTCCTACTTTGTACATAATACATTTCATTTTGCATCAGCCCATGCTAGTCTTTCCAGGTTTTTAGGAGATAGTCTTGCTCGCCATGACTTATAGTACTATAGTATTCCATCACAATCACATACCCCGACTTGCTCAACTATTCCCCAGTTGTTGAGCGTCTGCTCAACTTCTAATTCTTTATTCCTAGATAAGAGCTGCTATAAATATTTTTGTACATTTGGGAAGTTTTCATTTTTGTTTTTTTATCTCTTTCTGGATACAGACCTAGGAATAGTATTGCTAGCTCAAAGGATTTTATGGCCCTTTAGGCATACTTCCAAACTGTCTAGAAAATGGGTGAATCAGTTTACAACTCCTCCAACAGTGCATTAAAGTCTCATTTTTCTACATTCCCTCCAAAATTTGTCATTTTCCTTTTCGGTCCTATTAGGCAAAGTAATAGATATAAGGTAGTATCTCAGAATTATTTTTAATTAATTAATCAATAGTGAGAATGTTTTTTTTTATATGGCTATAGATAGCTTTGATTACTTCATCTGAAAACTGATCCTATGTTTGCATCATTTATCAACCAGGCAATGGTTCTTAATTTTATAAATTTGAGTTCTCTATATTTTTGAGAAATGAGGACTTTATCAGAGACACTTGCTTCAAATTTTTTTTCAGTTACTACAGCTATTTCCCTCCGTTCTATTCCCCCACATTTATTATATTCTCTCTCCTCTCACCCTGTCCCTCCTCAAAAGTATTTTTCTTCAGACTACTCTCTCCCCCAATCTTCTCTCCCTTCTATCACCTTCCCCCTTCCCCATATCCCCTTCCCCTCTTACTTTATTGTAGGATAAGTAAAACAGATTCTTATACCCAATTGACTGTGTGTTATCTCCTTTTGAGCCAGTTCTAATGAGAGTAAGGTTCACTCAATTCCCCTCACATTTACCCTCTTCTCCTCCACTGTGACAGCTTTTTCTTGCCTATTTTATGTGAGATACTTTACATCATTCTACCACTTCCTTTCTGTTTCTCCCAGTACATACTCTCTCCTCACCACTTAATTTTATTTTTTGATATCATCCCTTCATATTCAACTACACCTATGCCCTCTGTCTTTATATACCCTTAACTACACTAATAATAAACAGTAAATGCTGAGAAATTCCTATCTTTTCCAAAATAGAGAAGGTTTCCTTCAATGAAATGCCACAGAAATCTTGGACATGTGGCAGTTGATCAGGGCACGTCTTTATCTTCCTCTCTTCTCTTTCTCTTTTGCATTATATCATGTTTCTTAAGATCTCTGTAGACTTTTTCCTTCTTCAAGTGAAGTCATCTACTTCAGTCAATGGTTAACCAAAACCATTACATTTTGCAATTTCAGGGAATCAAAAACAAGTCTTAACTCCACCACAAAATGTAGAAAGATCCATAGTCTGAAGCTATTACAATGCCTTGAACTTAAGGAATCAAAGCAAATGCTGAGAAAATCCCATCCTTTCCAATCTCAGTTGCTCCTTAGGAAAATAGGGAGGTTTTCCTTAAATGTAACTCCACAGAAATCTTAAAAATGCTTCAGGTTGTCTTCATCGTTTCTCTTCATTTTCTGTATGATAACTCATTTCTTTTTTATCTGGTATTTCAATTATATTGAAATGTTGTTATCAATTTTTAAAATAAGTTTAGAGACTCCAGATCAAAACCCCCTGTATTAAAGGTATACTCATTTCGTCTCAATTAGGAGATAGAAGGTCAGTACTACAGAATCATACAGCATCTTCAAATTTCCCAAATAAACCTTTCTAGGTTTCTCTGGACTTGTGTTTGTTTTTCCAATAACCAGTTGAAATCTGGTCTTTTAAAAAATCAGAGAAACTTGAAAGCTCTCTATTCCACTGAAGGTCAAGGTTTTATGTGATCCACATTTCTCCCCATTTCTGCCCTCCTGCCCACTCCAATATGGCATATATTCTGGTTGCCCTGTTCCCCAGTCAGCCCTCCCTTCTGCCACCCCACTCCCCTCCCATCCCCTTTTCCCTTCTTCTTTTGTAGGGCAAGATAAATTTCTACACCCCATTGTCTGTGTATCTTATTTCCTAGTTGGATACAAAAAACTTTTTTATTTTTGTTTTTGAACATCTGTTTTTAAAACTTTGAGTTCCAAATTCTTTCCCCTCTTCCCTCCCCCCCCACCCTCCCTAAGAAGGCAAGCCATTCAACATAGGCCACATGCATATCATTATGTAAAACACTACCACAATACTCATGTTGTGAAAGACTATGTTTTGCTCCTTCCTAACCTATCCCCCTTTATTGAATTTTCTCCCTTGACCCTGTACCTTTTCGAAAGTGCTTGTTTTTGATTACCTCCTCCCCCTATCTGCCCTCCCTTCTATCATCCCCCTTTTTTATGTTCTTCCTCCTTATTTCCTATGGGGTAAAATATTCAATTGAGTGTGTATGGTATTCCTTCCTCAGGAATATATGCATATTCCTTTCAGCTACTCTATTACTGAGGTCTCATGAATCATACACATCATCTTTCCATGTAGGAATGTAAACAAAACAGTTCAACTGTAGTAAGTCCCTTGTGATTTTATGAAGTGGAAGAAGTCACTGTATTTTATCCTTGGATTTATTGATCATTATTCCTGGTGGGAACTTCAGGGTTCTGCTTGAGTGTGAGTTGGTTATCTGCCTCCTATTCAGGCAACTATCTCAGGAGGAATTCCACCATCTTGGTAGAACAGAATTCCACTTTAACAGTTCTCCTCAAATAAGGTATGTATCATGTGTTAAGATCATATGTTGTTTCATTGACTTTTTAGGTGAAGTCTACTCAAGGGAGATCACCCTAGTCACATCCACTGGAAAAACAAAGGAAGAAAAGCATATTGCTTAAATTATAACATAAATATAGATGGGCAACTTGGTATCATGATTTAGTTAGAAGTGACCTCAAAATTTTGAATTCAATCCCCTCATTTTATAGATGAGAAAACTGAGGCCCAGAAATGTAAACAGACTTATTGAGATGTTACTGAGACTTGCTGAGGATCACAAATCGGTGATTTGAACTCCAGTTTTGTTGATTCTAAATCTAGTGAACTAACCACCATACCATGTAGTCCTACATATATCTAGGAAAATGAACCAACTGATTATCTGAACATATCTCATTTTGGAAAATGCAGAGCAATTTCAGTGATCCTAAACTACTTGCTGCCACAAGAGCCCATAGTTCTTTAATACTGTTTTTCCTCTCAGTGATATTATCTAGTTCTGAATCATGTGATACTAGCATCACAGAAGAGTAACAGGAAAATTAACAGTGAGTACAAATAGATTACAACATGTCATGAGTGACAATATACATCTGTTAAATGGCATAAAGGATATTACACCAAGAGGACTCAGGACAAGAAGAGGTTAGCTGATCATGTGACAAGAATGACAAAAAGATGGATAACCCAAGTGCTGCACTGAAAATGAAAAAGAACCACAGGAAGGCCTCTAGCACATTGGATGGACTTCAATTTACAGAAACACATATATAAAAATCACTCAGGATGAGTGGCTATTGTTGGGTTGTAATGTACAGACTGGAAGAAGTGTTCACCAAGTATGAAATCAGGAATCTTCTGAAGCATTTTCTCCCACACCCATATGGTTCTTTGCACATAATAAGTCCAAAATGTTTGTTGAATTAATACTTTCCTTTTTATCAAGAACTATTTTTTTCTGCCTAATTTTCCTTTCCTATCTCAATGTACAACATTGTATATATATATATTTTTATCTTTTAGTATGCTTTGTTATAGATGTAAAAAATGTGAAAGATTGCAAGTATCTCCTTTATGATTTTTGAACTGTGTGATTTCAAGCTTTGGTACTAAGGTATTTCCCTTATTGGCAATACTGAAAAATTCAGCACCAAATTAAAAATATAAAAATGCTTCCCAAATGTTGTTTTGTGTCTTTCTTCACACATATCTGTTTCCACCTTTTGGCACACAAAAACAGCATGCAAAAATATCAGTTTAAAATGTAATAATCTTTTCCAAAAAGTACAATTTTTTCCACAGATATGGTGGACCATGTAAAGCTGACCAAGTATTTTCAGAATAGACATACTAAATATTAGTGCTGATATTTTATGACCTAAGATTCAGTCTTACATATTTATTTAATTAGTTAAGGAAATTAAAACTACAGATTCTCTAGTCAAACTATTTTACAAATGTGACATGACTGTGTAGCTTAAATGAATACAAACCTTGATACTTGTTGAGATGGAATATAATTGAAATGTTATGAATTTTTTTCAGGTTTTATGATAACAGCTATGTTTTTCTTCTTATTAAAAATTAAGATGTTTATAGGATGCAGAGGAGTAGACATAAGTCTGTTATTTTCAATATATGCTGAATCTATTCTGCACCAAATACATTTTGGAGTGATTTTTTGGAAGTATAACTGAGTCTAGAAACCAAGTCAATTAGTTTAGTCCACTTAATAATAACTCCTGTGCCAATTGTCACTGCTGTTGGTGCCCACACCCCTGGGTCCACAAACAAAACGTCATCTCCCCAAGCCCTAGCTGAGGCACTGAAAGCAAATGTGAAAAGAAAGCTGCCTGCTGGCTAGGATACTTCAGCTGAGTCCAACACAAAATAGTCAAACAAAAGCCAGGTCCGGCTGAGCACCAATAGTATCATTTTTCTTAAGGTTTCTGTGGACATTATACCTTTCCAAACAAACATATCCCTTTCAGTCAATTGTTGACCAAAGTCAATACATTCTGTGAATTCAGGGAAAGAGAAAAGTCTTAACTAAACAACAAAATGCAAAAAAGGCCCCAATCTCTAGATATTAAATTGGATTAAATCTAAAGAATCAAAACAACTCCTGAGAAATTCCCATCCTTTCCACTCTCAGTTAGTCTTTAAGACAGGGCAACAGTAAAAGTTCACTTTAATGTATCTCAACAGGAGTATTGGACATGTGGCAGATGATAAGGACACCTCTTTATCATCCTCCTTTCTCTTAATCTTTGCTTTCTTCTTTTTTATTTTCTAATTTTTATTTAATATTTTAGTTTTCAACACTGCTTTCCACAAGATTTTGAGTTACAAAATTTCTCCCCATTTCTACCCTCCCCCCCATTCCAAGATGGCATATATTATGATTGTATCAATTCCCAGTCAGTGCTCCCTTCTGTCACCCACTCCCCCCACAGCCTTTTACCCCTTACTTTCTTGTAGGGCAAGATAGATTCCTATGCCCCATTCCCCATATGTCTTGCTTCCCAGCTGCATGCAAAAAACACTTTTTTCTGAGCATCTTCTTTTAAAACTTTGAGTTCCAAATTCTCTCCTCTCTTCCAGACCCACCAACCCTCCCTAGGAATGAAAGCAATTCTACATAGAGCACACATGTATCATTATGTAAAACACTTCCACAATTCTCATGTTGTGAAATGCTCACTATATTTCCTTCCATCCTATCCTGTCTCCCTGTATTCAAATTTGTCCCTTGATCTTGTCCCTCTTTAAAAGTGTTTGCTTTTGATTACCCCTCTCTCTGTGCACCCCTCCTATCATCCCGCCTTTTATCCCCTTTCCCCTATTTTCATGTTGGGTAAGATACCCAGTTGAGTGTGTATGTTATTCCCTCCTGAAGTCAAATCTGATGAGAACAAGATTCATTCATTCCTCCTCATCTGCCCCCTCTTCCCTTCCAACAGAACTGCTTTTAATTGCCATTTTATGTGTGATAATTAACCCCATTTTATCTCTCCCTTTCTCCCTCTCTCAATATATTCAATATATTCCTCACTCATCCTTTAATTTGTTTTTTTAGATATCATCCCTTCATATTCAATAACTCACCCTGTGCCCAATCTCTCTCTCTCTCTCTCTCTCTCTCTCTCTCTCTCTCTCTCTCTCTCTCTCTCTCTCCATATATATATATATATATATATATATATATATATATATATATATATATATATATATGTATATATATATATGTATATATATATATATTCATAAGTCCCTTATGAATTCTCTTTCTTGTTTACCTTTTCATTCTTCTCTTCATTCTTGTGTTTGAAAGTCAAATTTTCTATTCAGCTCTAGTCTTTTCACTGAGAAAGCTTGAAAGTCATCTATTTTATTGAAAAGCAATATTTTACCTTGGAGCATTACTCTCAGTTTTGCTGTTTATGTGATTATTCGTATTAATCCTAGCTCCTTTGACCTTTGGAATATCGTGTTCCAAACACTTTGATACCTTAATGTAGAAGCTGCTAGATATTGTGTTATCCTGATTGTATTTCTACAATACTCAAATTGTTTCTTTCTGGCCGCTTGCAGTATTTTCTCCTTGGCCTGGAAACTCTTATATTTGGCAACAATATTTCTAGGAGTTTTCTTTTTGGGATTTTTTTCAAGAAGTGATTGGTGGATTCTTTCAATTTCTATTTTGTCCTCTGGTTCCAGAATATCAAGGTAATTTTCTTTGATAATTTCTTGAAAGATGATATTTAGACTCTTTTTTTGATCATGGATTTCAGGTAGTCCAATAATTTTTAAATTATCTCTCCTGGATCTATTTTCCAGGTCAGTGGTTTTTCCTATGAGATATTTCACAATGTCTTCCCCTTTTTCATTCCTTTGGTTTTGTTTTATAATCTCATGATTTCTCATAAAATCACTAGCTTCTGCTTTCTCCAATCTAATTTTTAAGGTAGTATTTTCTTCAGTGGTCTTTTGGACCTCCTTTTCCATTTGCCTAATTCTGCCTTGCAAGGCATTCTTCTCCTCATTGGCTTTTTGGAGCTCTTTCGACATTTGTAATTGATTTTCCAATTTCACAGAAAGAAGAAAGTCTTAACTACACCACCAAATGCAGAGAACTCCACAGTCTCTAGCTATAGTAATGCATTGAATTCCAGGATACAAACAAGTTCTGGGAAATCTCCATCCTTTCAAATCTATGAGTATCTTTCGGAGACTACAGCATGTTCCCCTCAAAGTAACTCCACAGAAATGGGATGTGTATACATTCCTCCTTTCCCTTCAGTTTTGGAATTATGTTGTGTTTCCTGAGGTTTCTGTAGACTTTTTCCATATCCAATCAAAGTTATCACTTTTAGTCAATGGTCGACCAAAGCCAATCAATTTTACAAATACATGGAAATAAAAAATTCTTAACTCCACCACCAAATGTGGAAAGCTCCACATTTTCTAGGCATTGAAATGCGTTGAATCCTAGGAAGCAAAGCAGGTACAAATAAATTCCCCATCCTTTTTACTCTAAGTGTAGTTTCAGGAGAACTGTGAAGCTTCCCTTCAATGTAACTATGCAGAAATCCTAGATATTTTACTTGCAGTTAGGGGACTTCTTTATACTCTTTCCTCTTCAACTTCTGCATTACATTGTGTTTCTTAAGGTTTCTGTAGATTCTTTTCCTATCCAAGGGAAGTTATCCCTTTCAGTCAATGGTTTACCAAAGCTAATTCATTTTGTAAATTCATGCCAAGAGAAAAGTCTTAACTTCATGACCAAATGCAGAAAGCTTCAGATCCTATAGATGTTGCAATGCATTGAATCCAAAGAATCAAAGCCAGTCCTGAGAAATTCTCATCCTTTCCATTCTCAGTTGGTTCTTAGGACAATAGAGAAGGTTTCCTTCAATGTACATCCACAGAAATCCTAGATATGTTAGAGGTCGCCAGGGCTCATCTTTATCTTTCTCGTAAGTTCTTAAGTTTTCTGTAGGCTTTTTCACCATCAAACCAAAAGCATACCTCTTAATCAATGTTTGGCCAAAGGCAAGCCATTTTCCTAAATCTGGAAATGAGAAAATTCTTAACTCTGCCACCAGATGCAGAAAGCTCCACATTCTGTAGCTATTGTACTGCATTGAAAAAAAAGAAATTCAAGAAGTCCCGATAGATTTCCATTTTTTCCACTCTAAGTGTAATCTTAGGAGACTAAATTTTGTTACGATCAATTTAATTTCCCAGAAATCCGAGATAAAATGCTTGTGGTCGCTGGAATTCCTTACTTTTTTTCTTCCTTCCTCTTCAACTTCTGCAGAATATCATGTTTCTTTAGGATTCTCTAGAATTTTTCCATATCCAAACACAGTTATCCCTTTCAGCCAATGGTTGATGAAATCCAATTCATGCTGCAAATTCATGGAATGAGAAAAGACTTAACACCAATAACAAATGTAGAAAGTTTCACAGGGTATACCTATTAAAATGTATTGAATTGGGAGTGGAGCCAAAATGGCAGAATAAAAGCAAGGACTTGCTTGAGCTGTCCCCAAACCTCTCCAAATACCTATAAAAATGACTAAACAAATTCCAGAGCTACAGAACCCACAAAAAAAAACAGACTGAAACAAACCTCCAGCCCAAGACAACCTGGAAAGTCCATGTAAAAGGTCTATCACATTGAGCTGGGATCAGAGCGCAGTTAATGGTGGGCCATACCAACACAGATGGGCTAGAGCAGGCCTGAGGGGAATGAATGACTGGCCATGGTGGTTTCCAAACATCTCTTTCCACAAATGCCAAAGACGATGTATAAGGTCAGTGGGAAAACTGCATCAGATGTAGGTGAGAGAAGAGAGGGGTCTAGCCACAGAGTTACAGACGTGGCAGAAGCAGGAGCAGCAACAGTGACTGCTACCAGAGCTACAGGCCTACAGAGGGTGGGAGGATCAAGCATTTGATCAGTGAATTGCAGGGATCTCTTTGCTGGTGTTGAGACAGGATTCTCCTTCCTTGCCTTATTGGATCTGGGTCACAGCACTGGGTGGCAGTCCTGGGGTGGGGAAGAGCACTGGCATGGTAGGGTTTATGGTGGCTTTGGAGAAAGAATGCTACTCACAGTTCCAAAGAAGAAAAAAGTGCTTAAGGTCACTCACAGACCAGAACACAGACCAGGAGAGGAGTAAACACATCTACTTTGAACATACCATGTTAGAGGAACTGAAAATTTACAGGTGCTCGGAAGTATCTCTGAAAATAGCTTAACAAAATCCCTGAAGCTTCAGGCAGAGCACTCTCCACTCTAGAAGCAGAGTACTTCCTTGATTAAGAGCTTCAAAGTGAAGGAAGTGGCTGGGGAATTGAGCAAACAGTGTAAAAAATTCAGACTATAGAATCTTACTTGGGTGACAAAGAAGATCAAACATACAACTAGAAGAAGAATACAAAGTCAAAGCTCCTACATCAAAAGCCTCCCAAGAATACATAGGAAATGGTCACAGGCCATAGAAGAGCTCAGAAAGGATTTTGAAAATCAAGTAAGAGAAGTAGAAGAAAAATTTGGAGGAGAAATGAGAATGATACAAGAAAATCTTGAAAAATGAGTCAACAGCTTCCTGAAGGAGACCCCAAAAGAATGAAGAAAGTACTTTAAAAAATAGACTAACCCAAATGGCAAAATAAATCCAAAAGCCAATGAGGGGAAAATCTCTTAGAAAGCAGAATTGGTGAATGAGAAAGGAGGTCCAAAAGATCACTGAAGAAAATAATTCCTTAAAAATTAGAATGGATGAAGTGGAAGTTAATGACTTTATGAGAAATCAAGAAATTATAGAACAGAACCAAAGGAATGAAAAAATAGAAGATAATGTGAAATATTGTAATGGCAATCAGGGTAGAACATTTTGCTGGGTTTTTTTGCAGTGCTTCTCAGCACCAAAGCAATCAAGTGCCTTTGAGTCTTGTCTTTGTTTCAATCAAGAGTCTTTGGTTGAATCCTGAGTCTTTGATGACCTGCTTAAGTCACAGAATGCCTAGGTCACATGGGTTTGAGTCCCATGGTTGTGATGTCCTCTGACCCTAAAGAAGTGTACGTGAACTCTGTTGTTAACAGTTTGCTTTTGGGTTTCACTCACTGGAAGAATGTCTTGTGGAAACTCTGGGGAACCATTAAGGAGCCCCCCCCCCTTTGAAAACACAGATGTTAGTCCTTCTCTCTCTGGTACATATGTATGTATTGCTATGGTCAGACAAAGTCTGTCTGTGGATTTGTGCTATTTGTTTTGTTTATAAAATTTCTGCTTATAATTTCTGTTTGTGTTTTCTCTGAAGTTCAGGGTGCTGACTTTTTCCCTGAACTAAGTTAATGACAAATGCATGTTTAATTAAAGTGAGATTGTAAATCCCTTAAAGATGGTTTCTGTAGAAAATCAGACCAAAGAGAAAGTTAGTGGAAAAACTGCTAGATCATGAGTGAAAGGAAAGTGGGGTGGGCCCTAGCCCTGGGGGTGCTACAGTAATGCAGCTCTAGGTTTGCTTCCAGAGCTCAAGCTGTGGTTGCTTCCACCCCAGGCCCACCCTGTGGGAGGAATTAAGTGGTAGATCAGAGCAGGAGTGCAGAGCCTGCTTGGACCTAGGTCATGGTCTGGGTTGGAGGTTCTTGCGGGAGAAGGAGCGCTGGTATGGCAGAGATTGCTGTGTAGAACTAGCTTGGAAAACAGCAGCACAGCCCCTAAAGCTCCACACAAAGTGCTCTCTGTTCCACAAGCAGTCATACCCAGAAGAAAAACTCAAGGGTCAAGTACTTTGCTGGGAACATGGGCAGGCAGCGAAAATGACTCAGATTCAGTCTTAGACTTTGGAACCACTTTTTAGTGACAAAGAAGATGAAAACATACAACCAGAAGAAGTCAATAAAGTCAAAAAGCCTACATAAAAAAACCTCCAAGAAAAAATGTGAATTGGTCTCAGGCCATGCAAGAGCTCAAAAAGGATTTGGAAAAGCAAGTAAGAGAAGTAGAGGAAAAATTGGGAAGTGAAATGAGAGTAATGCAAGAAAATCATGAAAACAAGTCAATGACTTGCTAAAAGAGACCCAAAAAATATTGAAGAAAAGAACACCTTAGATAGTAGACTAACTCAAATGACAAAAGAACTCCAAAAAGCCAATGAGGAGAATGCCTTGAAAGGCAGAATTAGCCAAATGGAAAAGGAGGTCCAAAAGACCACTGAAGAAAATAGTACCTTGAAAATTAGATTGGAAGAAGTGGAAGCTAGCGACTTGATGAGAAATCAAAATATTATAGAACAGAACCAAAGGAACGGAAAAGTAGAAGACAATGTGAAATATCTCACCGGAAAAACCACTGATCTGGAGAATAGATACTGGAGAGATACTTTAAAAATTATTGGACTACCTGAAAGCCATGATCAAAAAGACACTAGACATCATCATTCAAGAAATTATCAAGGGAAACTGCCCTGATATTCTAGAACCAGATGGTAAAATAGAAATTGAAAGAATCTGCCCATTGCCTCTTGAAAAAGATCCCAAAAAGAAAACTCCTAGGAATATTGTAGCCAAATTCCAGAATTCCACAGACAAGGATAAAATATTGCAATCAGCCAAAAAGAAACAATTTGAGTATTGTGGAAACACAATTAGAATAACACAAGATCTAGCAGCTTCTACATTAAGGGACTGAAGGGCTTGGAATATGATATTCTGAAGGTCAAACGAGTTAGGATTAAAACCAAGAATCACCTACCCAGCAAAACTGAGTATCATGCTCCAAGGTAAAATATCTATTTTCAATAAAATAGAGGACTTTCAAGCTATCTCAATGAAAAGAACAGAGCTGAATAGAAAATTTGACTTTAAAACACAAGAATCAACGGAAGCATGAAAAGGTAAACAAGAAAGCGGAATCATAAGGGACTTACCAAAGTGGAACTGTTTTACTTACATTCCTCCATGGAAAGATGATGTATGTAATTCATGAGACCTTCCTCTGTATTAGGGTAATTGAAGGTAATATACATATACACATACATATATATATATATATATATATATATATATATATATATATATATATATATATATATATACATACCCACATATACATATATGTATACACACACACAGAGGGCACAGGGTGAGTTGAATATGAAGGGATGATGTCTAAAAAACAAAACAAATTAAAGGATGAGAGAGGAATATATTGAGAGAAGGAGAAAGGGAGAGATAGAATGGAGTAAATTATCTCACATAAAAGTGGCATGGAAAAGCAGTTCATTGGAAGGGAAGAGGGGGCAGTTGAGGGGGAATGCGTGAATCTTGCTCTCATCAGATTTGACTTGAGAAAGGAATAACATGCACCCTCACTTTGGTATCTTACTCTACATGAAAATAGCAGGAAGCAGATAAAAAAGGGGGGATGGTAGAAGGGAGGGCAGATAGGAGGAAGAAGTAATCAAAAGCAAAGTCTTTTCAAAAGGGACAGGGTCAAGGGAGAATACTGAATAAAGGGTGACAGGATAGGATGTAGGGAAATATAGTTAGTCTTTCACAACATGATTATTTATGGGAGTGTTTTGTATAATGATACATGTATGTCCTATGTTGAAGTGCTTGCCCTCTTATGGAGAGTGGGTGGGGAGGGAAGAGGGGAGAGAAATTGGAGCTCAAAGTTTTAAAAGGAGATGCTCAAAAAAAAAGTTGTTTTGCATGCAACTGGGAAGTATGATATATAGGCAATGGGACATATAAATCTATCTTGCCCTACAAGAAGGTAAGAAGAAAAGGGATGGGGTGGGAGGGGGAATGGGATGACAGAAGGGAGGGCTGACTGGGGATCAGGGCAATCAGAATTTATGCCATCTTGGAGTGGGAGGGAGGGTAGAAATGGGGAGAAAATTTGTAACTCAAAATCTTGTGGACATCAGTGCTGAAAACTAAAAAAATACTAAATAATAAAGTATGGAATTCAACAAAAATTTTAAAAATGGAATTTTTCTTTCTATCTCTTTCTGTTGTGTTTTTTTTGGTTCTATATAGAAATGTTGATGATTTAGTTGTTCTTTTTTAATATCCCACAAATTTGCTGTGCTTGTTATTTTTCAATAAGTTTTTTAGTCGATTTTGTAGGGAAATTCTCTAGAAGCCATACTTCAATTGCCAAATAACTATTGTATCTGATGCTTACAAGACATTAAAGTTAGTTTTGGCTATCCACAGGAAAGGAAACCAAGGTTTACAATCTTGCCTTGCTGTTTGCCACATTCAGCTTTGTAAAACATTGTAGAGTTTTGTAGCGGACACAGTGCTGGCTTGGATTCAGTTTCATACCTTACTGTCTGACCCTGGGCAAGTCAGTTACCCTTTAGGTGCTTTAGTCTCTGAGAGTTTTCTAAGTAATAGATGAAGCATGATTTATGTTATTTGGCCCGACAAATGCACAACTTCTTTGTGTATAAGACATGATAGTCACCTGGCTAGTGGCAAGAATCAGTTCTAGTTATTATAGTTTGGGGATGAAAATAGGTAGAATATATCCCATTATACGGGAATGTACTTCAGGTTTTTTTTTGAGTGGGTCAATTTACAATACTCATATTTCATATTGAATCCTATCATATTGCATCCTATCATATTAGATTTGTAAATCTGATTCAACTGTGGATTAAAGCCAGTTTTTACATAGTGTCCCCTATTTAAAAGAATGCATGAAAAGGCAAATAAGCAAAAACTCAGCAGGAGAATAAAGAAGTGAGTTTTAAAATTCTGCCAATAGTAAATACAAAACTATAAAACAGAATTGAGGCATCAAGTTGACAACTGATGCTGCATAGAAAGTGATAAAACATTCATGCCAAATGACACCATGAAAGAGGCAAAGCCTGAGACATGAAAATAGATGATTTAAGAAGATACTTTAGTAAACTTTTCAAATGATGTGGAATAAGCAGTGTTTAGTGATCATTTATTTGGAGATGACAACAAACAAGCTTCTTTCGATTACTTCTGTCATATAAAAGAAGAAGGAGGGGGACTCACAAGATGAATAGAGTACTATTTTCTCTCCCAAATGTAAAATTGCCTGATTAGAAAAACTTTTAAATATAAAGAATTTTCTCTGCTTATGGAAATTTGACAGGTCTCAATGATTTGTAAGTAGTGAAAATTCTCTCCATACCCTTTGGGATTGCATCCTTTAGTGGTGGCAAGGCATGGGAAAAAGAATGCAGGTCTTAGAGTCAGGATACTCTTTTTGATTTTTGTCTATCAAATTTATTAGCTATTAAAAGTTGCCCTCTCTGACTTTAAGTCTCCTTCATCTGCAAAATTATTACTCTTTATTAAACATATATTTAAATAATACTTTTATTGTTTATCTCATTGGGCTGTTTTCAGAAAAGTACTTTGTAATTCTAAAACGTTATATCCCTGTTATTTATTATTACTATGTTATTGTAGCATGTTGATATATAGTGCTATAATGTTTACAAAACACTTTGTATCCTGTAGCTCTTTGGAATCTCAAAGCAAGCTCATGAGTTAGATTTTGTTTTCCTCATTTTTATGAGTACAGAAACTAAAGCCCAGAAAGGTCAAGTGACTTATACAGGATGACTTGCCAAGTGACTGAGTCAGGTTTTGAAGCCAATTCTTCCTGATCTCAAGCTCAGGAGTCTTATTATCGCACTTCACCAGAAACTGTATGGTTCAACAATCCAGCTAGCATCTTCTGTGGGGGTATAAGATCCACCAACAACCAGCACCCAGAAAACTGCCAACATGCTACAAAAGCACAGGTTCTTTTGATCTGCTTTAGTAAGGAAAGCAATGTTAAGGGGTTGACAAGCTTACTTTAATTCAGCATACAAATATCATTCACTTAGTTCAGGGGAAAAGACCAGCACCCTGAACTTCAGAGCAAATACAAACAGATTACAAACATCAACAGACAGACCAAATACAGATTCATAGTTACCAATATCTAGGTTAAGCCCAGGAGCTCATGAAAGGGCCTGGCCCAGAGTCACGCACACCACCGCTGCTGTGGGTAAGAGCTCCAAATAAGAGAAAGCCAACCCCTGGTTTTATACCTTTTTCAGGGTCAGGGGTGAGTTACACATGCGACTCACCCATGTGACCTAGAATCGTCACAAAGAGGCGACTTAAACCCATGTGGTCTAAGAGTCTCTGATGTCCCAAACCTATCACTCAAACTCATATGTAAACTAGGCCCTCCCTTATTTAGCCCCACCTGGGGCCCCACCTTGGTTACCAAGTCACACCCACATAGGTTTAGCATTTAATTGGGGTTTGGGCCTGGGGCTTAGCACCTAGTAAGACTGAAAGACACTTAATTAATCATTTTAAAACAGTAAGAAATTCCCAACTCAATTGATATTACACTGTGGTAGTACCACATTGCTTCATATAAGTCTTTATCATATAAGACTCACATAAGTGCATACCAGTTTTTCTGAAGAATGATTGTGATGTGATCCTTAATGAATGATCAGCTAAGAACAATGATATAATAGATATAGAGCTGGAAGCATCCTTAGAGGACCCCTTGACCAACTCTTTCATTTCACAGTTTAGGCCAGGGATGGCCAAAATACAGCCTGCGGGCACCATGTGGCCCACAGTGTGATTTTATGTCGTCTGCCCATGAAAAACTAAAAAAAATAATAATTTCCATGGAATGCGTATTATATTTTTTAATTCCATCACTAATAAATAATCTCATTGATATTAATTTTCTTTGGTGTTTTTAAGCAATATTACAGATGGAACATATCACATGGAATTTTCAATCTATCTGTGGAGTGTGTTCTATATGTATGATGCAGAGCAGTCAGTATGCACCTACCTTTATACTGCTGTGTTGTTGCTTTGTTGTTTTGTGTTTTTTTTTCATGCTTTGTGATGATGCGTGTTTCCCTACTTTCTATTAGTGTACTGTATTTTTTATACTGAGGGCAACCCTCCATTGATTATTTTATTTTAATGTTGCCATAAGATAACCTAAGGTTAGACAGCCCTGGTTTAGGCAACTGAGGTTCTAGGGAGGTTAAGAATCTTCCCTAAGGTCATGCATACGGTAAGCATGAGAGATAAAATTTAAAACCAGGTCCTCTGACTTTAGAGCTAACATGACTTTCTTGAGGATAGGGATCATGTTTTTGCCTTTCTTTGAAGCTTTAGTACTTATCACAATGCCTGGCACATAGTGAGCACTTAATAAATGCTGCCTGACTGGCTGAGTGTTACATGCTTACTCTCCAAAATGAGTAATGTTCTTAAAACTTTTTCAGGCCAAGTGAGGAAATGAATGTCTTATAATTATCTCCATTACCACCACCAACACCACCACCACTGCCATCTTCATGACCACCACCACCACCGCCATCATCATCATCATGAATTGAGTGTTTAAGAAGTTGTTTCACAATCTCTAGTCCAAACTTCTTGTTTGACATATGAGGGAAATTGAGATTTAAATAAGCTAATTGACTTTCACAAGGTTATGTGGATAGTATATATCTCAGTCAATCCCAGATATCACTTTTTTGTCTATACAATGTAAAACGTTTTCAGGTCTCTTTTCAGAAGCCATGCAAAGCAGTAGTATCAAACTCAAATAAAAAACAATTCTTGCTTGTGGAATATTGAATTAGAAAACAATGAATTAATACTATGTTATATTTTATTTTTTTATTTATTTTGTTAAACACTTCCCAACTAAACATACATTTTTGCAGCAAGTCTGACAACTCTGAAAGTCAACTAGGTATCACAGTGGATAGAACACCAGCCCTGGAATCAGGACGACCTGATTTCAAATCCAACCCAAGACACTTATTAGCTATGTGACTCCGGTCAAGTCACTTAACCTTGTTTGCCTCAGTTTTTTTTTTCACCTGTGAAATGAGCTAAAGAAGGAAATGGGGTCACAGAAAATCAGACATGACTGAAATGACAAGGACACCTCTGAAAGCGGGTAGAGTTTGGGAATTATTATCCCATTTTGCAGATGAGTAAACTGAGATTCAGAAATGTAAATAGAACCTGAGCTACTGAGCTATTAAGTTTCAGGACCATGTACTTGAAGCCAGTTTTCCTAACACTAGAACAACTTCTTTCTCCACCACACCATCTCCCTCCCACAAAGCTGAAACTGACAGAGTATAGTTCCTTTAGACAACGAGTACTTTGCAGCTTCCATATTAGGTTGTTGCATGCTTCTTTCATTCTGAGAGATCCACCAAGGGCAGCATGTTTCTGTATTGTCCCACACACTTAGCAACAGCTGCTTCTAGGACTGTCATTCATTCTCATTTATGAGATCACTAGGACCTTGAATTATGAAAATAGTAAAAGAAGTATATTCCCTAAGATCTCTGATTCTCTAAAGATACAGTTCAAGTCAGCACTGGGGTGTTACATGGGGACCTGAAACGGCTGATAAGAGAATATCAAGACCTCTGCTTAATAAATGACATGTAGGTAGGCTATTGTAGTACAAAAATTATTACAGGAGAACTTGATTTCTCATTAACCTTCAATATCCCTGCAAAGACAGGATCTTATCTGTCAAAGCTGATTTCAGCACTTTCACTTCAGGTTCATGTTGTTGTTGCTTTTTTCCCTGTAAGTAGGCTCCAAGGTACCCCATCCTCAAAAAATAATCAATGGCCTGACTATTTTTTATCAAGATGGATGCAGCACTGTTTCATTTACTTAAATAATGTTTTCAGGTTAGATTCTGGTTATAGCCCCTGAAATGTCAACACATTTAGCTTCTTTACAGCTGAATGGTTTTCTAGAGGCATCAAGAAAATGCTGCATAGCTCTTTATTTAGGAGTGAACTGAGTATACTAGAGATGCTTTGATTAGAGTGTATTTCCTGTGGACAATGTACATGGGAAGTAAATGCATAATAATGCATTGCTGTGGCCTTCTGTGGAAAGAGACTTTGAGTTGTCAGGAAACCATTCTATAGCATAAAGAACATTATCAAGGATATAAGGGACTGGAAAAAGAGGTGGGTTGATCTTTTGGCCAAGATGAGAAGAACCATACAAGACAGACAACAGTAACAACAATGCTGCTTGCAGCTACTGTGGCTGTGTAACGTCAAAAACCTCAGCACACAGGAGAGCTGCTAGCACAGGTTCTTTGATCTGCTTTTCAAAGGAAAACAACTTTAAAGGGTTAACAATTTTACGTTAATTAAACATACATATATCATTCCGTTAGTTCACAGGAAAAACCAGCACCCTGAACTTCAGAGCAAAGACAAACAGAAATTACAACTAGAAATTATATTAACAGAGCAAATAAACACAAATCAACAGACAGTCTTCTAGCTGTCTGACCAAAGCATAACATACATAGTTAGCAGAAATACCTACCAATGTCTGGGTTTTCAAAGACAGGCAACTCTTTTAACAGCTACTCAGAGTCTTGTCTGACCATATCACATGAACACTCTTCCCAATCAGTGAGTCCTCCTAAGCAAAATGCTAACCTCAGATTATATATACACTTCTTCAAGGTCAGCCCACAGAGGGCCACCCAGAGTCTCCATATCAACACTCTTCCAATGATTAAGCCCCCAAGCAAAACCTCTGCTCCTGTAGTTCTGAGAGTTCTAACTTAAGGGCTACCCTTAGAGCATATATATCTTTTTTCAGGGTCTGAGGGCTTCACACCTCTCAAGGGCTTCATATTTCTCAAGGGCTTCAAACCTCTCATGACTTAATTCGTAAAGGGTGTGGGCCTTCCTACACACAGAGGCAAGACTCACTCAAAGGCACTTGATTGCCTTCATGCTGAGAATCACTCCAAAAGAAAAAAAAGCAGTAAAAAGTTCAATTTTGCTTGCCCTTACAATAACTTTGAATCCAGAGAACGTAAGGAAGATTTTTAGAAGAAAAAAAATCACCAGAATTACCCAGGTGTAACAACAATTTGCTAGCAGCTGCTGTCGGGGTATAAGACCCACCACCAATCAGCACACAGAAAGCTGCCAACACAGGTACTTTTGATCTGTTTTACTAAGAAAAGCAACATTAAGGGGTTAACAATCCAAGTTTAATAAAACATACATATTTCATTCATTTAGTTCAGGGGGGAAAGATCAACCCCCTGAATTTCAAGGCAAATACAAACAGAAATTACAAACATCAACAAACAGACCTTGTCTGAGTCAAATCACAACACATAGTTACCAGAGAAGAACCAATGGGTCTGCAGTTACAGCTTGCCCAGGGTCTCCACATTCATTCTGAGAATATACCCCAAAAGTCAAACCCCAAGCTCTCCTCAATTATACACTGCTCTGACCTGCCCCAGGCTGGGTGTGGTAAAGTTTCCCATCCCTAGTATCACTTGTGTACAAATCAATGACTCCCAATTGTCTCAGTGCTGAGAAATACTCCAATACAAAAAGATCCCACTTTATCTGTCCCATTCAAATGAAGACCAGAATCATTAAGGCAGCTAACAGAAGAACAGCAAAAAAGTCCCACTTTAATTATTATAACATAATCCACCCTCCAGGGTCAATGGCGTAACAAAAATCTAAATTAAATGGCCATGAATCCTGGAACATATAGAAGCATCGTACATGCTGATCACATTCAGGGAAATATAACAAAACATATCATTCCCAAAATACTCGTTTACAATACACCATCCACCCCTAGGTCAAAGCAAGTCAATCTCTTTAGTCCATACAGAGTGTCCAAGTAAAGTTCTTCTTGAGGGTGTGTCCTCCCAGCAGTTGCAGGCTTCCTCCTGGCACCCTCAGGTACCAGGGTGCTTTAATTAATAAAGTCCCAACACCAAGTCCAAATAGAGTTCTCTTGGGGATGTGTCCTTCTCCCCACACTGCTCCAGCACCCAGCTTCTGAGTCCTGGGGGTGAGCTGGGCAACAAAACCAATAAGGAGGGTTCCCTGGGGGTCCATGGAACTTCCCCCACCCCACCATAGACAAATCCACCCCTCCCTCTTGGGTCCCAAGCATTCCCAGGGGAAGGTAGCAGAAAAGCACACTCAGTGCCTTTCTGCAAAGTTTCCCTCTTGCGCCAAGACTGAACTCCAAGCTCCTGAGTTCCTGGTCCTCCAGCTCTGGCTAGCCACTCCTGGCTTCTGCCGGAATCCTTAAGTAGGTGGTTCCCCACCTTTGTACTCACCTCACCAAAGTCAGCTGGAAGGCAGCTCACCACATGCAGTCAGTCTACTGCTCTGTCTGGGTCAATATGTCAGCAGCCACCATCTGCTTCTTCTTTCTCCTCACCAGCCACTCCTGACAAATATGCAACAAGGCCATCCTCCAAGTCTCCAAGGCTATTCTGCACACCTGTTTCAAAACTTGTCATACAATATAATCGCAAGACATTCACCCTTTCAGCACAGTCCTCTGGAGCCAGGCTCATCAACTCCAGCCCTTGCTCCAGCTATCCACCCCTCCCACAAGCCTCAGCTTGTTCTCCTCCCACAGCCTCTGCTCAAGCTTGTCTCTGCCAGAGTGCTAATGGGGCAGGGAGGAGAAAGGAGAGGTTATTTTCCAGGGCCCCTGCTCTGGGCCCCCAGGAAACCGCTCCAGTCAAAGAGCAGCCCAATAACTGGGAAACATTCAATCACCATCTTATTACCCCAAAACTCCATACTTTCCTTTTAATCTGCAGATCCTGCCAAGACTACTCCATTCATAACAAAAATCTGCTAGAAGCTGCTGTAGGTGTGTGAGACCCACCAACAACCAGCACACAGAAAGCTGCCAACACAGGTTCTTTGATTTGCTTTTCTAAGGAAAGCAACATTAAATTGTTAACAATCTAAGTTTGATCAAACATACATATATCAATCACTGAGTTCAGGGGGGAAAGATCAACCCCCTGAATTTCAAGGCAAATGCAAACAGAAATTACAAACATCAACAGACTGACTTTGACTGATTCAAATCACAATACATAGTTACCAGAGAAGAACCAATGGGTCTGGGTTACAAAGCTGGGAGGCAGTTACAGCTTGCACAGAGTCTCAATACTCCTTGCAAGAGTGTGCCCCAAAAGTCAAATGCCAAGTTCTTCTCAATTATATCCTGTTCAGAGCCCTGAGCGCTCTGACCTCACCCAGGCTGGGTGTAGGAAAGTTCCCCATCCCCAGTATCGCATCATATACAAATCAATGACTCCAAATTGTCTCAGTGCTGAGAAATGCTCCAAGACAAAAAAAAATCCCACTTTTATCTGCCCCATTCAAACAAAGGCCAGAATCATTAACGGCAGTTAACAGAAGAACAGCAAAAAGTCCCTCCTTAATTACTATTACACCTGGTTAAAAAGATGAGTATGGGTTGGTCAAAGATCAAAGTATGCATAAGCATTTTAGTGATCTGAAATTTTTGCCAACACATCAGAGATCAAGCTTTCATTGCTTAATAATATCAGTTTCAAACACTTCATTTTTAGCAGTGCTAAGGACTTGAGGACAAGAATTTTCATTTCTGAGTTTTCAAGAGATATGGTTGTGGCACATTCAGGAGCATATGCCATGTTTCATCTTCATAGGTTTTATTTCCCAGGATGGCTGTTATGGGCACTGGACTGGAATCATTGCTGTTTCCCCCACAAAATAATCTTGTATTCAGAGTCTTGGGATATCCCTATTAGGATCTAAGAAGAGATGTTTCTAAAGGTGGTGGCAGCAGCAGCTCAATTTGCCTGATACGTGCTGACTCCTTTCTCTCCCTCAGGGTGCCATGTCATCCATGACACAGTAAAGGTCAGATATTACAAAGAAAAAGGAAAATACTTATGCAATGTTAAAACATAGACTGTTTTGTTATGTAGAAGATAAAAAAAAAAACTTGTAGTTATGAAAACACAAAGATTACATGAATCCTAAAAGGCAACCAGAATGAAGAGGTCCTGTAAAAATGTGGACTGGATTGTAGTAGATTATTCTACATAGTGTTTGTGCTAACTTCCTTCCCTCTGGCAGTCACTCCAAAGAGAGAAAAAGCTACTTCTCAGAGTTAAAGAGCTGCAGGTCATTTTTTTTCTTCCTCCTTTTGTGCAATACTATTTGCTATCCAAATGCTTGGTTAATTTGATTGCTTTTTACTGCTACAATGGAAAGCAATTAAGTTTTCAGAAGTAGTAATCTGATTATATTATGATGTTTATGATGCTTCAGCCTAACACATGACTACCACATGTACAATTTAATTATCTTTGGAATACCATAATAATATTTATGATGAGAAATGTGATATGTCCACTATCTACTTATCTAAGCTGTATTAGTACCAGGCACACCTTTATGAGGGCAGATGATTACATTATAAAGACTGCATAGGCAATTTTCAAATATCATCTTTGCAGCTAACTTCCATTTATGGGTTATCCTTAATCACTAAGGCCATGTTATTTTCCCTTCAGTAATAGTAATAGATTTGCATAGTTCTGCCAACCTGTTACTCACTGGCCACCTCATTACCGATATTTTTAATCCTTGCTAACATCTGAAATATATTTCACACACACACACACACACACACACACACACACACACACACACACATATATACACACACACATATATACATATACATATACATACATACATACATACATATATATATATATATATATATATATATATATATATATATGTAGAAACCTTGATCTAACCACTGATATGATTGATGCAGGTACTTAAACCAGCTTGTCATGCTGGACAATTAAAAATATCACTTAGTCAGTAGGCATATATAAAGCAATTATCATGTACTAGGTCCTGAGGCTACAAAGACAGAAAAAAACAGTCTTCAAGAAGTTTACCTTATGTTGTGAGAATCAAGATTAGGGGTAGGGACTGGCCCTACATTTTCCTTGATGGAAAGAACACCCAAATGAGGAAATTCTCAAAGCAGAGGAGAACCTTATTTATAACTTATAGGCTTAGAGGGCACCTATGACACTGAAAAGGTAAGTGACTTGATCAGGTTCATACAATCAGTATGTCCCGGAAATAGCACTTGAACCCCCAGTTTGCCAGTGCTAAGGCCAGTCCTTCAATCACTACCAATACTACCTATCCATAAAATATGTTGAAAATAAATTCAAGTTATATTTTTGGAGGTAGAGGAGTTTGCAAAAGGGGGCATCAGAAAAAGGCCTCATGAAAATGTTGTTTGAATTAAGTGAGCTTTGAAAGAAAATAGTGATTTTACAAACTGAAGGAGAAAATTCTTCCTCTAAGCCCCTAGGTGGCACAGTGCATGGCTAGGAATTAGGAAGACCTAGGTTCATACACAGCCTTAGACACTTACTAGCTGTGTGCTCAAGGACAAGTCACTTAAACTCTTCTTGCCTCAGTTTCCTCACCTTCAAAATTGGGATAATCATAGCACATATCTCAAAGGGTGGTTGTGAATATCAAAGGAGACAAGATTTGTAAGGAACTTAAGCACATTGGCAAGGCACATACACTATACACACACACACACACACACACATATATATACACATATACATATACATATATATGTGTGTGTATACATGTATACACACCACATATACATATATATATGCATGTGTATGTGTATATATGTATATGTATGTATATACATACATATATACAGAATATTGTATGTGTATATGTATGTATGTTGTATATATGTATGTATGTATATGGACACTATATATATTAGCTATTATTATTATGTGGGACAGACAGTCCAAAGGCACTATATAGGCAGAGCTTTGTGTATGAAGAACTGCCAGAAGGCTGTTTGGTTGGGAAGTAACCTAAAATAAAGGAGACAATCTAAAATAAGCCTAAGAAGACATGGTAGATTCAAGGCGTAGAAGTCTTTAAATGTCAGAGAAATCTGTATTTGATCCTAGAGGCAGTAGCAGAAACACAGTGAATCCCTTTGCCATGATTATCTTCACTTGATTTTCCAGTGAGCTCATCTTCTCTATTCTAGATCACATCTTATAAAGCAAGCAAATTAAAATATTTATTTTTATTTTATTTTTGCCACAAAATAAGTGATGCTGTCTAAATATTAGGGACAATGTACTGGGATAGTTTAAATCATTTTATGTACAACAAAGAGGATAGTAAATGAAAAATAGATGATATAAAATATCACAACACAATAATTTTATTTAATACTTTAGCTATTTTTATTTTGTAAACAATTTATATTTTTGTAATTATTTTCCACTTAATTTAACTATTTTATAACATTTTTATTTAGTTAAACATTACTCAATTATAATTTAATCTGATTTAGGCCACACTTGTGAGTGTTGCAAGATGAGTGCTGAAGACTTCTACTCTATTAAGAAATTTAAATGTTTTAATTTTCCCCAATTCAACATAAAAACAGTTTTTACCATTCATTTTTAAAAATTTTGAGTTCCTTCATTGAGAATGTAAGTATTGTTAAATAGGAAATATATATACACACACACACACAGTCAAGCTAAATGTATTTCCCTAACAGTCATATTGTGAAAGAAAACACAGATAAAAAAACCAAAGAAACAAGAGGGAAAAAGGAGAAAAAGTATGCTTTGATCCACATTCAGACTCTATCAGTTCTTTCCTTGGAAATGGATAGCATTTTTCATCCTAAGTCCTTCAGAATTTTCTAGGATCACTGTAATGCTGAGAATAACTAAGTCATTCACAGTTAATCATTGTGTAATATTGCTGTTACTGTGTACAATATTCTCTGAGTTCTAACTTCCCTTTGCATCAGTTCATTTAAGTCTTTTTTTTTTCCTTGAGGCCCACAAATTTTTTTTCCAAGACATTTAATATTTCAATTTTTAACAACTTGAGGCATAAGCAACACTAAAAATTCATCTTTTGATGGAAAATTTTGTATACTGTTTGCTTGTGTAATAAACCAATATTCTTGAAATTACTATATAACATTTTATATTCTGAGCAACAGCCTTGTCCACAGATTGAATTAATAATAAATTGAATTAAAAAGTGGGCATGATAATGGAAAAAAATATTATATTCCATTTTGGGAAATGCTAAAATCATCTCTTAGAATAACTCTGCTACCTTCAGGTAGACACGTGTGTCCAAAATATTCCTGATGCTTTGCACCAAGCATAAAATTATGAAACAAATCAAATACGTTTGTCCATACAAAGAAACGTGCCCACTTCTGAAAGCTCATGACTTTCCATTTCCAAAGGTTTTATACAAGTGTGTACATTCCACACAATTTGTTCTTTCCTTAAAGGGGGTTGGTGCATTTAATTCATTTGAATATAATAGGCTTTGACATTACTAAAATAGACTGGGGTTTCAGAAAAGAAAAAATCCTTTAGGAAGACAACATGGATCAGTCCCACAGGTAGACATTTTTAAAAATTCAGAAAACCATTCTCCATCTTCAAGATCAATTATTTTTCACCAAAGATATTTACCTTTCTGATGCCACATGTAACTAGCATTAAAATAGTACTTGCCCCCAAAATAATTTTAATTTGTCAAAAAAATCATTTTTTTTCTTTCCACAAAAAATAAGAAATAAGGAAAATATTCCTACGTTAGTTCACTAAAAAATTTCTCAGAACAGGAGCCAATTTAACTTACATATATTTTAGGATCAGAAATAGCGAGTTCAAATGACTATTTTTACTGGGCCCAATGTCAGAAGATAATCCTTTACTTTCCTATATCCAAGTTTAGCCCATTTTTCCTTCTTCCTTTCACTTATGGGTATTTTGATGGTTTGTAATATAGCGCTGGTTTTTTGGTCCAGATGTCTGATTTCCTCAGTGTGTAGAACTCATAATACAGAAACTATACCACTATAGATCAACTATTTATCTAAAACTTAGAATTTCACTAAATTTTTTGTTCCTTTCCTTCACTCTATACTTCTGTGAAACCCCATTTTTTCCAAGGAAACTTGCACTTGGATAGGGGGCAGAGCCAAGATGGCGTCTGGAAAGCAGGGACTTGCTTGAGCTTCTGGCCAGGTCCCTCCAAAAACCTGTTAAAAATGGCTCTGAAGAAATTCTAGAATGACAGAACCCATAAAATAGAAGATGGAAGCAGGGCTCCAGCCAAGGAAAGCTTGGATTGTCACTGGGTGAGGTCTATCATGCACGGATCTGGGAGCAGAGGGGAGCAGAGCCCAGTGTGGGCGGGGGCAGGAGCAACCAGACCAGGAGCCAGGTCAAGTGGGCCCTAGTGCCCTGAATCAGTGAGCTGGGGCAGATACCAGACTTCTCAACCCACAAACACCAAAGACAACAGAGAAGGTTAGAGGGGAAAGCTACGAGGGGCAGAGTGAAAGGAGTTTGTGGTGTGGCCACCAGCGCCAGGACAGCGGGGGTGGTGCAGCTACAGAACTACAGCTGCAGTTGCTTCCTGCCCCAGCCCCACCTGGTGGGAAAAATTAAGTGGCAGATCAGAGCAGGAGTGCAGAGCATGCTTAAGATCTGACTCAGGTCCAGGTAGGAAGTTCTCGGGGGAGGAGGCGTTCTCATGTGGCAGAGCTGGCTGTATAGAAATAGCTCTGAAAACAACAACACATCCCCTCAAGCTTAGAACAAATTACTTTTTTACTCGGCAAGCAGTCATACCCTGACAAAAAACTCAAAGGTCAAGCAAGTTGGCAGGGAACATGGCCAGGCAGCAAAAACACACAAACTCTGTCTCAGACTTTGGAATCTTTCTTTGGTGACAAAGAAGACAAAAACATACAGCCAGAAGAAGTCAGCAAAATCAAAGAACCTAAATCAAAAGCCTCCAAGAAAAACATGAACTGGTCTCAGGCCATGGAAGAGCTCAAAAACAATTTGGAAAAGCAAATTAGAGAAGTAAAATAAAAATTGGGAAGAAAAATGAGAATGATGCAAGAAAACCATGAAAAACAAGTCAATGACTTGCTAAAGGACACCCCAAAAATACTGAGAAAAATACTGAAGAAAACAACATCTTAAAAAATAGACTAACTACAAAGGCAAAAGAGCTCCAAAAAGCCAATGAGGAGAATGCCTTGAAAGGCAGAATTAGCCAAATGGAAAAGGAGGTCGAAAAGACCACTGAAGAAAATAGTACCTTGAAAATTAGATTGGAACAAGTGGAAGCTAGTGAGTAGATGAGAAATCAAAATATTATAAAACAGAACCAAAAGAATGAAAAAGTGGAAGACAATGTGAAATATCTCTTTGGAAAAACCACTGAGCTGGAAAATAGATCCAAGAGAGATAATTTAAAAATTATTGGACTACCTGAAAGCCATGATCAAAAAAAGAGCCTAGATATCATTTTTCAAGAAAATATCAAGAAGAACTGCCCTGATATTATAGAGCCAGAGGGTAAAATAGAAATTGAAAGAATCCACAGATCACCTCCTCAAAAAGATCCCAAAAAAGTAACTCCTAGGAATATTGTCACCAAATTCCAGAGCTCCCAGATCAAGGAGAAAATACTGCAAGCAGCCAGAAAGAAACAATTTGAGTATTGTGGAAAAACAATCAGAATAATACAAGATCTAGGAGCTTCTACATTAAGAGATCAAAGGGCTTGGAATACGATATTCCAGAGGTCAATGGAACTAGGCTTAAAACCAAGAATCACCTACCCAGCAAAACTGAGTATCATGCTCCAAGGCAAAATATGGATTTTCAATAAAATAGAGAACTTTCAAGCTTTCTCAATGTAAAGACCACAGCTGAATAAAAATTTGACTTTCAAAAACAAGAATCAAGAGAAGCATGAAAAGGTGAACAAAAAGAGAAATCATAGGGGACTTACTAAAGTTGAACTGTTATGTTTACATCCCTACATGATTTGTGAGACCTCAGTATTAAGGTAGCTGAAGGGAATATGCATATATATATGCATATATATGTGTATGTATATATATATATATATACACATACATACACATATATGTGTGTGTATGTAAATATATATGTGTGTGTATGTATATAATATATGCATATGCATATATATATATATATATATATATATATATATAGAGAGAGAGAGAGAGAGAGAGAGAGAGAGAGAGAGAGAGAGAGAGGGCACAGGGGGAGTTGAATATGAAGGGATGAAATCTAAAAAATAAAATCAAATTAAGGATGAGAGAGGAATATATTTAGTGAGGGAGAAAGGGAGAGATAGACTGGGGTAAGTTATCTAGCATAAAAGTGGCAAGAAAAAGCAGTTCTGTAGGAAGGGAAGAGGGGGCACGTGAGGAGGAATGAGTGAATCTTGCTCTCAACAGATTTGACCTGAGGAGGGAGTACCATAAACACTCACTTGGGTATCTTACCCTACAGGAAAGAAGCAGGAAGAAGATAAAAAGGGGGGGGGCATAGAAGGGACGGGAGATAGGGGGAGGAGGTAATCATAACAAACACTTTTGAAAAGGGACAGGGTCAAGGGAGAACATTCAATAAAGGGTGACAGGTTAGGAAGGAGCAAAGTATAGTTAGTCTTTCACAACATGAGTATTGTGGAAAGGTTTAACATAATGATACACATGTGGCCTGTGTTGAATTGCTTGCCTTCTTAGGGAGGGTGGGTGGAGAGGGAAGAGGGTAGATAATTTGGGACTCAAAGTTTTAAAAACAGATGTTCAAAAAAAAATCATTTTTGCATACAACTAGGAAATAAGATACACAGGCAATGGGGCATAGAAATTTATCTTGCCCTATAGGAAAGGAAGGGAAAAGGGGATGGGAGGGGAGTGGGGTGACAGAAGGGAGGGTTGACTGGCAAACCGGGCAACCAGAATATTTGCCATCTTGGAGTGGGCAGGAGGGTAGAAATGGGGAGAAAATTTGTAATTCAAACTCTTGTGAAAATCAATGCTGAAAACTAAATGTATTAAATAAATTAAATAAAAAACTTAAAAATAGAAGCTTGCACTTTGCAAGCTCTCAGAAGCAATCCTATTCCCCTAATTATCTGCAGCCTATTTAGAACATTTCTTTAATATTCGCAGGTCAGCAAGCTAGAGGAGCTCCAGAAAAGCCCTGTTTCCCTTGGCAGAATGACCTCCCCTTTTAAACAATTCATCATTTTAAGATTCTCATTTCTTAAGATTATAAACTAGAAGAGGTTAGAGAACAAGATTTAAATGCTACTGAACAGAACATGTAACATTTTTAAGCAAAATTTTTATAAACAACAGGTCATAGCAAACTATAAAGCCTTAAGACAATGTTCACTCTAGAATATCCCATTATTTGCCAGATACTAGGCTTCAGTTTTCAAACTACAGAAAAGGAGCTTGATCAGCCCAGTCCCTAGTTGAAAATGTCTTCATCCCAAATGTCAGACACTGGTGTTTCAGTGTTCGACAACATAAATAAACCAAAGATGTGACGGTGTAGAGGAGGAGAAATGATTGAAGACCATGGAGATAAGGAAGTAAAGGGTAACTTAAACTTACTTAAAAATGACAGAGTATCAGAGTTGGGAGAGACTTCACCTTAGAGTTGACCAAATCCAACACATTCTTGAAAAGGAATTCCAAAAAGGTCATACATTCTCCAATTTAAATACCTGCAATGATGGGGAATTCACAATATTCTGAGATAATTCTAATTTTGGATAGCCAACTGTCAGAAAAGTTTTCTTCAGTACTGATTTTTAAGTTAAAAAGGAAAAAAAAAACTTCTCAGGGAAATAGTAATAGGCCAAGGAAACAATTTTGGTATACGTCATTAATATTTGTGACTGATGAGACAAATATGCATGGAAAATACACCATAGCTAAGTGACTTTGACAATGAAGATGATAGTCATAGAGCTGAAAAGAACTCAGGTCACTTAATACAAATCTCTCATTTCACAATGGTTTTGTGAAAAAGGAGTCTGTTCTACCTCAGTCATGGCTGTTAGTGGCAGAACAGAACTAGAACACAAGTTTTTTGACTGTTACTACTTCAGTGCTTTTTCCAGTAACTGTGAATTGCAAGATAAATACCCAGGACTCATAAGGTTCTTTTAAATAAAATAATTTTTAAGGGGATTTTGGTTCTTGGTCGTTGTTGCCCAGGACACCAAAAATATGTCCTAAATGTATCCATGATTATGAAAGAAAATACTTCATGTCCAGTGACTTTAGCACCTTGTTAGCTTCGGTAAATTGAAGGTATAGGTTTTCTAATGTATTACAAAACTTACTAAGATAAACCAAATTCAACCATTACCTCTCTAACATGGAGTGCAGAATTCCTTTTATTGCTTTAAATTTAAATTTTCAGAAATGAATACTGGGTATTTTTTAACATATAGTGTGTCATGTCATATGTATCTTACAACGCAAATTTTAGTAAATGAAATTTGTGATATATAGATAATTCATGGTGTATTCACAAAAAGGAAAAAAAATGTCAAAAACACTTTTAACTAAGATAAATAAATAAAATCCAACAAACTTACAAAGACAAAGTTAGAATCAACTTTTTGGTACTTTTCAATGTAATAGAAAGGCCATAAATATCATGTTTGCCCTTTCTCTATATTCCTGCTCATCTCGTGGGCTAAGAATTATTTAAATTTTTTATTAAGATTTTATTATGCTGACATGTTGTCATTCCACGTAATTTCCTGCCAAGCTCCATACACTCACGATTCTCTGCCTAATTGTTGGCAGCTTAGTCAGAAGCATCTGCAGCTCTGGTCATGGAACAGTTTGCTGTAACACCTTGCAACTTCTGTAGCTGCCCACAGACAGAAATTGCATTTGTCAAGTGGTCAACACACTCTTCATATTCACCTTGGGCCAATAATTTTCTCAATAAGCCATATTTCTTCAAGAAAGAACTTCTGAACAGCTTCTGCATCTTTAAGGTCAGATAACTTGTAAAGCCCTGCTCTCTCTTCAGCAAGCTTCTGTTTCTTTCTTCATTCTCATTGACTGTTCTTGTAGCCTGTTCTTGAAGTTGGGGTTGCTCAGCCTCTTGAGGTTGAAGTTAATACAGTAAATGATGAAGAGGGCAGCACACATGCCAGCAGGGATGGCACCACCCCGGCCTACCACCCCTAGCAGTGGCATGGTCCCCCACTGACCCCCAAGACAGGGGAGTAGGTTCACTCTACTCTGGTCAAGGGAGGAGCCAGCAAGCTCATGTGAAGCCTTCTAGGTTTTTCTGAGAGCATCCTGCTCATTATTACTGATAGTATTTGTCTTATTTCATCACAACTATATGCTGTAACTTCTTTAACCATTACCTAGTTGATAGATATTCCCTCAATTTCCAATTCTTTGCCTCCAATAAAATAGTTGCTACAAATATTTATGTACATATAGGCCCTTTAACTTTTTTTTTTATCTCCTTGGGATACAGTGATAGTGTGATAGCCCTTGGGGCATAGTTCCAATTTACTCTCCAGAATTGTAAATCAGTTTATAACTCTACTGACATTAGTGTTTCAATGTTCTCATATCCACTCCAACGTTTGTCATTTTCCTTTTATATCCTCTTAGCCAATCTGATAGATGTGGGGTGGTACATAAAAATTGTTTTCATTTGTATTTCATTAATCACAGTGATTCAGAGTGTTTTTTTCATACCATTACATATTGCTTTGATTACTTTGTCTGAAAATTGCTTATTCATGTCCTTTGACCATTTATAGGTCAGGGAATGTTTTTTTTTTATTTTTAGAAATATGATTCAATTGTCTATGTATTTTAGAAATGAGACCCTTATCAGAGAAACATGCTGTAAACTTTGTTTTTTCAGTTATGATTACTGTGTATTTCCCTCCATCCTATTTTCCCCCATTCAACCTACTCTCTCTACTTTCACCCTGTCCATAGTCAAGTGTTTTCCTTCTGAATATTGCTTCCCCCAATCCACCCTCCCATCTATCACCCCTTTTCCCCTTCCCACCTTTTTTCCTCTTACTTTCCTGTTTGATAATATAGATTTCTATACCAAAGTGAGTATATATATTATTTCCTCTTTGAGTCAATTTTGATGAGGCCAAGGTTGAAACATTCCCCCACACTGCCCACATTTTTCCCTCCTCTGTAAAGAGTTCTTTTGTATCTATTTCATTGCAGATAATTCACCCCATTCTATCTCTTGCTTTCCCTTTCTCCCAGTATATTCCTCATTTTTGCACATTAATTTTCTTTTTTAGATATTATACCATCATATTCAACTCACATCTGTTTCTTCTGCCTCCTCTATCTGCCATAATAATAAGAAAGTTCTTGGGAGTTACAAGTGTCATCTTTCCATGTGGGAATGTAAACAGTTTAACTTTGTTGAATTGGTTATGATTTCTCTTTCCTGATTACATTTTTATGCACCTCAGTTCTTGTATTTGAAAGTCAAATGTTCTATTCATCTCTTATCTACTCATCAGGAATTCTTTGAAAGTCTTCTTCTTCACTGAGTATATGGTTTTGAGGGCGGAGCCAAGACAGTGTGTGGAAAGCAGGGACTTGCATGAGCTCCCCGCAAGGTCCCTCCAAAAACCTATAAAAATGGCTCTGAACAAATTCTAGAATGGCAGAACCCACAAAACAGCAGAGGGAAGCATGGCTCCAGCCCAGGACAACCTGGATGGTCACTGGGTGAAGTCTATAGTGCGGTACCTGGGAGCAGAGGGGAGCAAAGCTGAGCATGGGCGGCGGCAGGAACAACCAGACCAGGAGCCACGGCGAGTGGGCCCTAGCGCCCTGAATCAGTGAGCTGTGGCAGTGATCAGACTTCTCAACCCACAAACACCAAAGGCAACAGAGAAGGTTACTGGTAAAAGCTGTGGGGGACAGCGTGAAAGGAGTTTGCTGTTCAGCCACCAGCACAGGGACAGCAGAGGAGGAGCAGCAACAGAACTACAGTTGCACTTGCTTCCCACCCCAGGCCAAATTGGTGGGAGGAATTAAGGGACTGATCAGAGCATGAGTGCAGAGCCCGCATAAGATCTGAGTCCAGTCTGGGTTGGAGGTTCTTAGGGAAGGAGGAGTGCTGGTGTGGCAGAGCTGGCTGTATAGAAATAGCTCTGAAAACGACAGTGCATACCCTCAAGTTCGGAACAAAGTACTCTTCACACTACAAGCAGTCATATATTGACAAAAAAACTGAAGGGTCACATAAGTTGGCTGGCAACAGGGCAAGGCAGTGAAAACAGACTCAGATTCTGTCTCAGACTTAGGAATCTTTCTTTGGTGACAAAGAAGACAAAAACATACAGCCAGAAGAAGTCAACAAATTCAAAGAGCCTACATCAAAAGACTCCAAGAAAAACATGACCTGGTCTCAGGTGTAGCCAGAGTGGCCTTTGTTTTCTTTGAGTGACTCAGCTTACCTCACTGAGCCTCACTGGATGCTGTGGCTTGCTCTTCCGGGGCAGGAAGCCCAGCGACCATGCCAGGAATCAGAGAACTTCCTGTGTGACGAGTCATGGGGCTAGCTGAGGGGAGGTATTAACTCCAGAGCCACGCCCTATTGGGTGTTAACCTGGTCTACGCTAGGGGGAGGGGCCAGCTCAAGAACCAATCGGCGACGAGGTGGATGGGATCCCTAGGCATAGGATCTCTATTCAGAAGCAGAAGAACTTCAGAGGAAGAGAAGAATATCCCAGGGTGGGAGGATCCATTTTATTCCTCCCTAGCAAAGGAATTGGCTAAAAAAGCCGGACCCTGTGAAAACTGGGAACCAAGGCTACAGAGAGGAGATCCTAAGGATTTGGAAAAGTGTTTACAAGAGGTTGGGATTCAGTCAGGGGCATCACTATCTAGGCAAAACTGGATAGTGTTATCAGCCTACCGGCTAGTATATGAAAGATTGAGATTAAGTGAAAGAGATGGGGGCACTCCTACCCCACAGCAAGAAGGGGAATCTCAGATAGCAGGAGAACAAACTGCTGCTCAAGAACCCACTGACTCAGATGAGAACTTTTCTATTAATGTGGCTAGGAGCAACAGGAGGCCAAATAAGCCAAGAATGCATCCCAGCTCAGCCCAGACCAAGCCTGACTGCCTGCTTTGTCCTTGCCATGGCGGCAGGGGAAGCAAGTGGGGGGAAAATGAGACAGTGTTAGGGGCTGAGACAGAAAATGCTCCTAGGGTTCAGGACATCCCTTGCACAGAGAATGGGAGATGGTTAAATACTCAGACAAGCGTTCGTCCCATAGAGAAGAGGAGGACAGAAACCCGAGGTGGCAATTTAGTTACGAGGGAATTTCAGGAAGATTTCTCACCACAAGCGGTCACAGATATTTTGAGTAGATTCAGCCAAAGAGTAGGAGAACCATTAATATCTTGGATGATAAGGCTCAGTGATCAAGGGGCCGGTGGAATATTAGTAGATAAGAGGGACTGCATGAGATTCATAGGTATCAGCCATGATCCTCTAGTTCAGCAATCTTTTAGGGAACATCATCAGCGAGGAGATGATTCTAGCAGGACTATTCTGTTGGCATTAGCTGCTGCGGGATGCAATAAGAGATATACTAATGATTCTATGTGGCCCGCTGAGCACAGACCCTGGTATTCACTTAATGATTGTATCACGAGACTAAAGGAGGAGGTAATGAAGACTGCTATCATGACAGGAACTGCAGACAAATATATATGTTCCCATAGGAATCCCTCATAGAAATTTAATAATTAGGACAGCTCCCCCTGCTTATAAACAACTAATTTTGAATCTGTTACTTGGGGAAGTAGGGAGCCATCTTACAGAGGTGATAAATAAGATTTTACAGTTACATGACTTAGGAGACTGGGGAAGGGATAGATCTCCTCTAGAGAGTAGGGTGAATAGCCAGCAAACTTGGCACCAAAATGGAGTGACAAGAAAAGAAGTGTTCACTGCTCTATTGAGAGCAGGGGTAGGTTTTGAAATGATAGATGGCATTCCAACCAATGAGTTGGACAGGATGTACCGAGATAAAGGACTCGATAAACAGAGAGATAGGGAAATAAGAACTGCTCCTGCAAATGCTACAGATGTTGAACCTTCATACCCAAGTGAATCACATGCTAGGGAATACTAGGAAACAGGCCAAGTCCCAGCCCAAATTAAGGAAATACGTAAGCTATATTGTAGACCTCACATTAACTTGACCATATATTGGAAAAATGGGTCAAGTACAGTAACTAGGGCCTTAATAGACTCTGGGGCTGAGGCCACCCTTATCTATGGGAATCCAGATAAGTTCAGACATGGAACTCCTATTACCATCACAGGACTAGGAGGGACTGAAATATCAGCCAGACAAGTTAAATTGATGATGAAAATTTCGACAGTTGCCCAAGAAAGAATATAGTGTGGTTATTGTGCCTATTCCTGAATACATCATTAGAATAGACATTTTGAAGGGTATGACCTTAAATTTACCTGAAGGGAAATACCAATTTCTGTGAGGAAAATAGGCATTAATGCAGTCTTAGTGGGGAAAATCAAGATGGATCCAATCACTTTGCCCAAACCTTCTGAAGTAATTACTTTGAGGCAATATCGTGTGCCAGGTGGGCAAGATGAAATTGCCAACACTATAAGAGAATATGTTGAAGCAGGAGTGTTAGTCCCTACAACTACTCAATGGAACAACCCTGTCTGGCCAGCCCGAAAGTCAGATGGGGCATGGAGGATGACAGTAGATTACAGACAGCTGAACAAAGTGACTCCCCCTTTGTATGCTGCTGTTCCACACATGGTTACTTTAATAGAGAGAATACAAAAACATGAAGGGACTTGGTATGCAGTTATTTATTTGGCCAATGCCTACTTTATGATCCCAATAGACCCCAAGCAATGGAACCAGTTTGCTTTTACTTGGCAAGGCCGACACTATACACATTTACATGCCTGCCACAAGGATATATTCATAGCCCAACTATTTGCCACAGGATTGTAGCTGAGCATTTCGATGAATTAAAGCTACCTGGTATACAGCTTGCACATTACATAGATGACATCATGATACAGGGAAAGAATATAAAAGAAGTGGAGGAGAGTTTAGCATTATTAATTGACCATATGAAAAGCAAAGGATGGGAAATCAACCCCGCAAAGGTTCAAGGGCCAGCTCAAACTGTAAAAGTCTTGGGGATACAGTGGAATAGAAGACTGCTAGAAATTCTCCCACAAGCTCGACAAAAAATTCAGGATTTTTCCACCCCTACTAATAAGAAAGAGGCCCAAAAGTTCATAGGGCTATTTGGTTATTGGAGACACCACATCCCACATTTGGGACAGATTTTAAAACCCTTGTATAAAGTCACCAGAAAGAAATATGAATTTTATTGGAGCCTTGATCGAAGTAGAGCTTTTGAGGAAGCAAAGGCTGCTATCGAATTAGCTCTGGACTTATGGCCTATGCAAAATGGGCCAGTGGAGTTACAAGTGACTGTACAAGATGACTATGCAAATTGGAGTCCGTGGCAAAAACAACAGAGCCGAAGTGTACCTTTAGGCTTTTGGTCAAGGAAACTGCCCTCATCTGGAGTGCAGTATACACCTTTTGAGAAGCAGCTGTTAGCTACATATTGGGCTTTAGTAGAAACTGAGCAACTAACTCTGGGTCACGAAGTGATATTAAGGCCTGGAATTCCAATTATGACTTGGGTAATGAGTACCCCAGCTTCTCACAGAATTGGACATGCACAAGAGGCGAGCATAATCAAATGGAAGTGGTATATTCAGAATAGGTCCAGGGCAGGCAAAAGTGGAGTTTCTGCTTTACATGAATCGGTGGCGAACATTGGCACTGAGAGCAATGAAAAACACCTTGAATCTAAGCAACAGATGGTGCCATCCTTAGTGAAATGGAATAATGGGTATGATGGACAGATGTAGAACAGAAGAAACATGCTTGGTTTACTGACGGGACAGCAAAATATTTAGGACAGAAGAGACATTGGAAAGCAGTAGCCTATAACCCCTATACTAGGCGAACTCTGGAAAGTTCTGGGATAGGGGAAAGTAGCCAATATGCTGAACTGATGGCAGTACATCAGGCCATCAGAATGGAGAAGGGAGGACAGTGTCATGTATTTAATGACTCATGGGCAGTAGATAATGGATTAGCTACTTGGTTGCCTATATGGAGGAACTAGAATTGGGAGATTCATGGCAAACAAGTTTGGGGTAAAGAGTTATGGGAAAATATATTGGACATGTCTTTGGTTACAGATTTGTCAGTTTTTCATGTTGATGCTCACGCGACCGTGACCACACCAGAACGTGAGTACAATGCACACGCGGATCGAATAGCAAAGATTGCCACTGAATGTATTGTCCCTACTCCAATTCCAACTGATGACCCGGCCTTAGCAAGATGGGTCCACCAGACCGCCGGCCATTTAGGGGTCCAGGCCACCCACCGATGGGCACAGGATCGAGGTATCAGTATCTCTCATGCATTGTTAAAACAAATACCAGAGGGGTGTTGTATATGTCAATTAGAAAAACAACGAACTCTTCCTAGGATAGTAACTGGAGAAATAGCAAGGGGAAAAGTTCCAGCCCAAATTTGGCAGATAGATTATATTGGCCCACTACCCCAGGATAAAGGATGTAAATATGTATGTACGCGTGTTGACACCTATTCAGGTGTACTAGTGGCTTGTCCTTATAAGGACGCAACTCAGAAAAACACCTGTAAAACCCTAGATATTGTAAGTTTATACTATGGAACCCCAATGCAGATTCAAAGTGACAATGGGTCACATTTCAAGGGCAAAGAAGTGAAAAGATATTGTGTGTTGAACAATATAGAATGGATATATCATATTCCATATTACCCACAAGCATCTGGGCTGATTGAAAGAATGAATGGATTGTTGAAAAAACAGCTGAGAAAATTAAGCTCTAATAATTCATATCGACATTGGAAGGATAATTTGTCTATTGCCTTACGTAATTTGTATAATAGGCCCTTAGGGGGGAGTACACCTCTAGCCAGAATGATGACCCCAAATTTGCAGATTAGAGAACAGCAAACACGTGAGATCCAAAATATTGATTTTTGGACTGTGAGGGAAGATGTCCCCCTACCATGTCCAGGAACACCTGGTTCGGCAGGATATGATTTACATTGTATAGAGAATTTTAGGTTGAATAGGAAAGAGATAAGAAAAACCCCTACTGGAGTATGTATGAGAATCCCCAAGAATCATTTTGGACAGATATTACCTAAACCAGGATTAGCAGCTCAAGGAGTACATGTATTGGCTGGAGTGATAGATTCAAATTATCAAAAAGAAATTGTTGTGACACTCCAGAATTTGGGTGAAAAACCTGTACAATTTGGTAGGAATGATAGGATAGTTCAAGTGATTATTATCCCCTGTGAAAAAATACCCTTTGTGACAACTGACCGTCCACCCAAAATAACTACTAGAGGGGCAAACGGGGCTTCTTCCATTGATAGAATAAAGTTGAGAGCTAAGGTATGGGTAAAATGGAAGCCAGATGATATTCCAAAGGCTGCAGAAGTCATAGCCCATGGGAAGGACAAGAGTGTAACAGTGGTTTATTCAGGGGAAGATAATTACCAAATTGTACCCCTGAACCATATATTTTACTGTGAATAGGACTATAATATTAGATTCATGGACCCCACAGGTATGACTGATGCTGGTAATTGCCACAAGCCACTCAGAGGGAAGGTGACTTTGTGTGATTAACGGATGAAAGCTTGTACATTTGGGGAAAGGCTGGGAGGACAATCCCAGTCTCTATCTAGGATGGGATACTCCTGGTTTCCCTTGTACATCTGGGGAAAGGCTGGGAGGACAATCCTAGTTTCTATCTAGGATGGGATCCTCCTGGTTTCCCTTTTACATCTGGGGAAAGCCTGGGTGGATAATCCTTGTCTCCATCTAGGGTGGGATCCTCTTGGCTTAGTTTCTTCATTGTGTTCCGTTTAAAAAGAAACATTTCCTATCTGAGTTTGGCTCTGATATTGGATCTCTGCATAACTGAAATTTCAACTAAACTGGAGATGATTTTATTTGAAGGATAATAGCCCATACTTGCCTACTCTTTTTGTTCTTTGTTTTGGTTAACCTTGTCACTAGTTCTGTCGCCTGCAGGCTTAAGCACCCTGCAGTTTCTGGTAACTGCCTAAGTACATAGCATTCTTGGAATTCCTGCCAGCTCACTAAAGAACTGAACTCTGGAATGGGACTCTTTGGGGCACGGACACCTCTACATCCAATTTCAGCAAGAAGAAGCTATGGAAAATGAGACCTTCACCCATTACCCCAAGATTTTGAGCCCCAATTGTTTGAGGCGGGGAATGATGATAGTGTTCTGTGTGCTTATTTTGTGTTATCCTTGCTATATTGTTTTATTGTTATGATATTATTGATCCTATGTAATGGATACGAAGATCTAGGGGTGGACATTTGAATTATTAATAATTATTTTGGGATGATTGATTGAAGAGATTATCTGGCTGGGATCTACGGGTGGATCACATTTGAATCGTAAACCACTATTTGGGAATGTCACTGAATGATATGTTTTGCTTTATTGTGAATGATATGTTTTAGTTTCCTGCATAATTGGATCACAATGTTCTAGGATATATAATTTAATTTGAATTATGATTGGATTGTGCATCCTAGAACATTGTGAGGGGTGGAATGTAGCCAGAGTGGCCTTTGTTTTCTTTGAGTGACTCAGCTGACCTCATTGAGCTTCGTTGGGCTGTACCTGGGAGCAGAGAACTTCCTGTGTGACCTCTTCCGGGGTAGGAAGTCCAGAGACTCATGGCCTGCGAGCAGAGAAATTCCTGTGTGATGAGTCATGGGGCTGGCTGGGGGTAGGTGTTAGCTCCAGAGCCACACCCTCTTGGGTGTTAACCTAGTCTGCGCTAGGGAGAGGGGGCAGCTCAAGAATCAATTGGCTCTGACCATTCAGGCAGCAATTGATGATGTCAAAAACTCTACAAGAGGGGAGAGGACAGCTTGAAGACTCCCTTTTCCTTTTCTGGTTGGAGCCAGAGATGCCTACAGCCGAAGCTGAGCTGCCGGTAGCAGAGCTGACCCACTTGGAGCGAGGAGTGCTGAGCCAGGACTGGAGGCCAGTGGGTAATCTTCTTACCGTAGAGGGGAAGCATGTACACAATTTTGCCTTATACTATCTCACTTCTCTGTGGCCTCCTGGTTACCCTTGTGAGGTGGACTTATTGGGCCTGGAAGTTTTTGATGAAAATATCAAAATGGGGACACTGGTTTGTGGACTTGTTACTGTGGAGTGTAAATACGTGCTTTAGCTCTCCTGCCTTCTGCCTAAAGAATTCCTTATATCCTGCAGTTCCAAACCTTTCAGGCACATAGGAGATTCTCTTTGAAATCATAAATTCTGCCTTCCTAATATATCAGGCCATGGAATGATTTGGAAAAGCAAGTTAGAGCAGTAGAGGAAAAATTGGGAAGAGATATGAGAAAATGTGAGAAAATCATGAAAAACAAGTCAATGACTTGCTAAAGGAGAACCAAAAAAAAATACTGAAGAAAACAACACCTTAAAAAATGAGACTAACTCAAATGGCAAAAGAGCTCCAAAAAGCCAATGAGGAGAAGAATGCCTTGAAAGGCAGAATTAGCCAAATGAAAAAGTTGGTCCAAAAGACCACTGAAGAAAATATTACCTTAAAAATTAGATTGGTGCAAGTGGAAGCTAGTGACTTTATGGGAAATCAATATATTATCAAACAGAACTGAAGTAATGAAAAAGTGGAAGACACTGCGAAATATCTCATTTGAAAAACCACTGACCTGGAAAATTGATCCAGGAAAGATAATTTAAAAATTATTGGACTACCTGAAAGCCATGATGAAAAAAGAGCCTACACATCATTTTTCAAGAAATTATCAAGGAGAACTGCCCTAATATTCTAAAGCCAGAGGGTAAAATAGAAATTGAAAGAATCCACAGATCACCTCCTCAAAAGGATCCCAAAATGAGAACTCCTAGGAATATTTTTGCCAAATTCCAGAGCTCCCAGATTAAGGAGAAAATACTGCAAGCAGCCAGAAGGAAACAATTTGAGTATTGTGGAAACACAATCAGAATAATCCAAGATCTAGTAGCTTCTACATTAAGAGATTGAAGGCCTTGGAATACAATATTCCAGAGGTCAATGGAGCTAGGATTAAAACCAAGAATCACCTACCCAGCAAAACTGAGTATCATGCTCCAAGGCAAAATATGGATTTTCAATAAAATAGAGGACTTTCAAGCTTTCACAGTGAGGAGACCAGAGCTGAATACAAAATTTTATTTTCAAACACAAGAATCAAGACAAGCATGGAAAGGTAAACAAGAAAGAAAAATCACAAGGGACTTACTAAAGTCGAAGTGTTTTTTTTTTTTTTTACATTTCCACAAGAAAGATGATGTATATGATTCATGAGACCTCAGTATTAAGATAGGTGAAGTGAATATTCATATATATATATATATATATATATATATATATATATGTGTGTGTGTGTGTGTGTGTGTGTGTATACATGTATATATATATATGTGTATATATATATATACATGTGTGTATATATATATATATATATATATATATATATATGTATGGAGAGAGAGAGACAGAGACAGAGAGAGAGACAGAGAGAGACAGAGGGCACAGGGTGAGTTGAATATGTAGGGATGATATCTAAAAAACAATTAAATTAAAGAATGAGAGAAGAATGTGTTGAGAGAGGGAGAAAGGAAAAGATAGAATGGGGTAAGTTATCTCACATAAAAGTGGCAAGAAAAAGCAGTTCTGTAGGAAGAGAAGACAGGGCACATGAGAGGGAATGACTGAATCTTGCTCTCATCAGATTTGTCATGAGGAGGGAATACCATACACACTCAGCTGGGTATCTTACCCCACAGGAAAGAATGAGGAAGAAGATGAAAAGGGCGAAATGATAGAACGGGGGGCAGATAGGGGGAGGAGGTAGTCAAAAACAGACACTTTCGAAAAGGGACAGGGTCAAAGGAGAAAATTCAATAAAGGGGGATAGGTTTGGAAGGAGCAAAGCATAGTTAATCTTTTACAATATGAGTATTGTGGAAGGGTTTTACATTATGATATGCATGTGGCCTATGTTGAATTGCTTGCTTTTTTAGGGAGGGTGGGTGAGGAGGGAAGAGGGGAAAGAATTTGGAACTGAAAGTTTTAAAAACAGATGTTCAAAAACAAAAAAAAAGTTTTTTGCATACAACTAGGAAATAAGATACACAGGCAGTGGGGCATAGAAATTTATCATGCCCTACAAGAAAGGAAGGGAAAAGATGATGGGAGGGGAGTGAGGTTACAGAAGGGAGGGCTGACTGGGGAACAGGGCAATCAGAATATATGCCATGTTGGAGTTGGGGGGAGGGTAGAAATGGGGAGAAAATTTGTAATTGAAACTTTTGTGAAAATCAATGCTGAAAACTAAATATATTAAAGAAAGTGATAAATAAAGAATATATGGTTTCTCCCTGAAGGATTATGTTCAATTTTTCAGGGAAGGTAATTATTGATTGTAATATTATCTCCTTTGTCCTCTGGAATATTATATTCCAAACCCTCAGATCATTTTAGATAGAAGCTGCTAAATTCAGTCTTATCCTGACTATGGTTCAATAATATCTGTATAATTTTCTGTTTCATCACAATATATTCTCTTTGACTTGGTGCTCTAGAATTTCACCGTAATGTCCCTGGGACTTTTAACTTTGGGGTCTGTTCCTGGAGATGATGAATGGATTCTTTCAGTTTCTTTTTTACATTCTGGCTTTGGAATTTCAGGGCAGTTTTCCCTGATAATTTCTTGAAAGATAATGTCTACACTCTTTTTTGATCATGGCTTTCAGCTAGTTCAATAATTCTTAAATGATCTCTCCTCAAACTTTTTTTTTCAGGTCAGTTGTTTCTCCAATGAGCTATTTCACATTTTCTTCTATGTTTTCATACTTTTGATTTTATTTGATTTTTTCTTGATATCTCATGGAGTTATTAGCTTCCAATGTCCCAATTCTATTTTTTAAGAAATGATTTTATTAAGTTAGTTAATTTTTAGCTTCTTTTCCATTTAGCCAAATCTACTTTTAAAGTTCTTTTCTTCAGTGAATTTTTTAAAATATCTTTTTCTGTTTGGCCAATTCTGCTTTTAAGGAATGCTTCTCTTCTGTAAATTTGTTTGCTTCTTTTACCATTAGATCTAGTCTGTTTTTTAAGGTATAATCTTCATCAATAGTTTCTTATTTATATTTTATATATTTATTTGTTTATTTTTATAATTTTCAACATTCACTTCCATAAGATTTCGAGTTTTCATTTTCACCCACTCTCTCCCCATCCCCCTCTCCAATACGGCATGTGAACTGGTATAGAGTCTACATTTACATTTGTATTAAACATATTTTCCCATCAGTTATGTTGCAAATAATCATTAGAACCAATGGGAGGAAACAGGAGAAGGAAGAAACAAAACAAAACAACAAAAGAAAAAAAGATATCAAATAGTATGCTTTCATCTGCATTTAGATTCCATAGTTCTTTCTCTGAATGTGAACAGTATTTTTCATCATGAGTCTTTTGGAATTGTCTTAGATCTTGGCATTGCTGACAAGAGCCAAGTCTATGAAACTTAGTCATAGCACAATATGCCTGTTACTGTGTACAATGTTCTTCTGGTTCTGGTACCTTCACTCACCATCAGTTAATACATGTTTTTCCTGGTTTTTCCTGAAGTCTGCCTGCTCATCATTTCTTATAACACAAGAATAATCCATTACATTCTCATAACAGAAATTGTTCAGCATTTCCCATTTGATGAGCATCCCCCAAATTTCCAAGTCAGATCATAACAAAAAGAGCTATTATAAATACTTTCATGCATGTGAGTCCTTTTCACATTTTTTATCATTTCTTTTGGATACAGATCTAGAAGTGGTATCGCTGGGTCAAAAGGTATGCACATATGCCTTTGAGCATAGTGCCAAAATGCTCTTTAGAATGGTTATATCAGTTCCCAACTCCACCAACAGCGCATTAGTATTCCAATTTTTCCCACATCTTCTCCAACATTAATCATTTTCCTGTTTTGTCATGTTAACCAACCTGATAGGTGCGATGTGGTGCCTCATAGTGGTTTTGATTTACATTTTTATAATCTACAGTGATTTAGAGCATTTTTTCATCGGAAAAGTTCCTATTCTTATCATGTATGAATTGGGGAATGACTTGCATTCTTATAAATTTGACTCAATTTCACCTATATATTTTAGAAATGAGGCCTTTATTAGAGAAACTGGTGATAAAAATTGTTTCTTAGCTTTCTGCTTCCATTTTGATGTTGGTTGCATTGGCTTTGTTTGTGGAAAAACTTTTCATCCTTGTTTCACCCTTAATCTTATTGGAAATGCTTCTAGCTTATCTCCAGTACATATAATGCTCGCTGATGGTTTTAGATAAATGATGCCTATTATTTGAAGGAAAACTCCATTTATTCCTTTGTTGTCTATTGGTTTTTAATAGTCATGTGTGTTGTAATTTCTCAAAGCATTTTTTTCATCTATTAAGATAATCATATTATTCCTATTAGTTTTATTGTTGCTATGGTCAATTATGCTGATAAAATTCCTAATATTGAACCAGACTTGCATTCCTGGGATAAATCCTTCCTGGTCTTAGTGTATTATCCTTGAGATAAGTTGCTGTAATCGCTTTGCTAATAAATTATTTACATTTTTTGCCTGTATATTCGTTAGACATATTGGTCTATAATTATCTTTCTCTGCTTTGACTCTTGCTAGATTAGATATCAGCACCATATTTGTATCACAAAAAGAATTTGGAAGGACTTCTTCTTGACTTATTTTCCCCAAAACTTTAGATACTATTGGAATTAATTATTCTTTAAATATTTAATATAATTCATTTATAAATCCACCTGGACACAGACATTGTTTCTTAGGAAGCTAATGATGGCTTGTTTAATTTCTTTTTCTGAACAGGGACTATTTAAGTATTTTATTTCCTCCTGTTAATCTGTGCAATTTATATTTTTTGTAAATATTCAACCATTTCACTAAAATTGTCAAATTTATTGGCACATAGTTGGGCAAAACAGCTCCTAATTATTGCTTTAGTTTACTCTTCCTTGGTGATGAATGCAGCCTTTTCATTTTTGGTGCTAATCATTTGGTTTTCATCTTTCCTTTTTTAATCAAATTAACCAAAGATTTATCTATTTTATTATTTTTTTCATAAAACCTGCTCTTAGTTTTATTTATTAGTTCAATAGTTTTCTTAATTTCAATTTTATTAATCTCTCCTTTTGTTTTCAGAATATCCAATTTGGTATTTAATTGAGCATTTTTAATTTGTTCTTTTTCTAGCCTTTTTGGTCGCACACCCAATTAATTATTTACTCTCTTTCTATTTTATCTCTCCCTAAGAACGATTTTTGCAGCATCCCACAAGTTTCAGTATGTGTGTTGGCAAACAAAATGGGCTCTTAGCACTCAATTCAACCAAATGCCTTTGAAGAGTTTGGCCTTTGTTTCCTTGATTAGATTGGGAGTCCTAGGTGACCTCCATGCCTCAAGGAGGGCCTAGTTTACACATGAGATTGAGTGACATTTTTGGGACATCAGAGGCTTTTGGACTATGTGGGTTTAAGTCACCTCTTTGTGATGATTTTAGGTCACATGGAGGAATTGCATGTGTGACTCACCATTGACCCTGGAAAAGATAGAAAACCAGGGGTTGTCTTCCTCATTTTCGGAGCTCTTACCCACAGCCATGGTGGCACACATGACTCTCAGCCAGAGCTTGTTATGAACTCGCAGGCTGACCCAAGATGTTGGTAACTATGAATTGTATTTGGTTTATCTGTCTACGTTTATAATTTCTTTTTATTTGCTCTGAAGTTTGGGATGCTGGCTTTTTTTAAAGTTCTTTTTTTTTCTTTCTTTCTTTTTTAAATTCGATTTATTTAATGTATTTAGTTTTCAGAATTGATTTTCACAAGAGTTTGAATTACAAATTTTCTCCCCATTTCTACCCTGCCCCCCACTCCAAGGTGGCATACATTCTGGTTGCCCTGTTCCCCAGTCAGCCCTCCCTTCTATCACCCCACTCCCCTCCCATCCCCTTTTCCATTCCTTTCTTGTAGGGCAAGATAAATTTCTATGCCCCATTGCTTGTGTATCATATTTTCTAGTTGCATGTAAAATTTTTTTTTATTTTTCAACATCTGCTTTTAAAAATTTGACTTCAGGGGGCAGAGCCAAGATGGTGGCTGGTAAACATGGACTAGAGTGAGCTTCGTACCCGAGTCCCTCCAAAAACCTATAAAAAATGGCTCTGAACCAATTCTAGAACGGCAGAACCCACAGAACAGCAGAGGGAAGCAGGTGCTCCAGCCCAGGACAGCCTGGATGGTCTCTGGGTGAGGTCTATCCCACACGGAGCTGGGAGCTGGGAGCTGGGAACAGAGTGGAGCAGAGCCCAGCCTGAGCTGCGTGGACCATCCAGACCGGAAGCCGGGCAGAGGGACCCTAGCGCCCTGAATATGTGAGCTGCGGCAGTTATCAGACCCCTCTACCCACAAACACCAAAGACTGCGGAGAAGGTTAGTGGGAAAAGCTGCGGGAGTGGAAGGAGTTTGCGGTTCGGCTTCCAGCCCTGGGGGCAGCTGAGGTGGGGCAGCTACAGCTGTTGTTACTTCCTGCTCCAGGCCCACCTGGTGGGAGGAATTAAGTGGCGGATCAGAGTAGGAGTGCAACAGCCTGCTGAAGATCTAAGCCCAGTCTGGACTGGGGGTCCTTGGGGAAGGAGGAGTGCGGCTCTGACAGAGCTGGCACCTCCCCCCCAAACGTGGAACATAGAACTCGTTAGTCTACAAGCAGTCATACGCCACTGAAAAACTCAAGGGTCAAGTTAGTTGGTTGGGAATATGGCCAGGCAGCGAAAACGTGCCCAGATTCAGTCTCAGACTTTGGATTCTTTCTTTGGTGACAAAGAAGACCAAAACATACAGCCTAAAGAAGACAACAAAGTCATAGAGCCCACAACAAAAGCCTCCAAGAAAAACATGAACTGGCCCCAGGCCATAGAAGAACTCAAAAAGGATTTGGAAAAGCAAGTTAGAGAAGTAGAGGAAAAATTGGGAAGAGAAATGAGAAGGATGCGAGAAAACCATGAAAAACAAGTCAATGACTTGCTAAAGGAGACCCAAAAAAATACTGAAAAATACACTGAAGAAAACAACACCTTAAAAAACAGACTAACTCAAATGGCAAAAGAGCTCCAAAAAGCCAATGAGGAGAAGAATGCCTTGAAAGGCAGAATTAGCCAAATGGAAAAGGAGGTCCAAAAGACCACTGGAGAAAATACTACTTTAAAAATTAGATTGGAGCAAGTGGAAGCTAGTGACTTTATGAGAAATCAGGATATTATAAAACAGAAACAAAGGAATGAAAAAATGGAAGACAATGTGAAATATCTCCTTGGGAAAACCACTGACCTGGAAAATAGATCCAGGAGAGAGAATTTAAAAATTATTGGACTACCTAAAAGCCATGATCAAAAAAAGAGCCTAGATACCATCTTTCAAGAAATTATCAAGGAGAACTGCACCAATATTCTAGAGCCACAGGGCAAAATAGAAATTGAAAGAATCCATCGATCGCCTCCTCAAATAGATCCCAAAAAGAAATCTCCTAGGAATATTGTCGCCAAATTCCAGAGCTTCCAGATCAAGGAGAAAATACTGCAAGCAGCCAGAAAGAAACAATTTGAGTATTGTGGAAACCCAATCAGAATAACCCAAGATCTGGCAGCTTCTACATTAAGAGATCGAAGGGCTTGGAATACGATATTCCGGAGGTCAATGGAGCTAGGATTAAAACCTAGAATCACCTACCCAGCAAAACTGAGTATCATGTTCCAAGGCAAAATATGGATTTTCAATAAAATAGAGGACTTTCAAGCTTTCTCAGTGAAAAGACCAGAACTGAATAGAAAATTTGACTTTCAAACACAAGAATCAAGAGAAGCATGAAAAGGTAATCAAGAAACGGAAATTGCAAGGGACTTACTAAAGTTGAACTGTTTTGTTTACATTCCTACATGGAAAGATGACATGTATGATTCATGAGACCTCAGTATTAGGGTAGTTGAAGGCAATATGCATATATATATATATATATATATATATATATATATATATATATATATATATGTTTATGTATATATATGTGAATGTGTATGTATGTATATATCTATGTGTATAAGTATGTATGTGTATGTATGTGTATATATATGTGTGTTTATATATATATAGATATAGATATGGATATAGATATGTAAAAGAGAGAGAGCAGACACAGGGTGAGTTGAAGATGAAGGGAAGATATCTAAAAGAAATAAAATGAAATTAAGGGATGAGAGAGTAACATACTGAGAGAGGGAGATAGGGATAGACAGAATGGGGTAGATTATCTCGCATAAAGGTGGCAAGAGGAAGCAGTTCTGTGGGAGGAGGGGAGAGGGCAGGTGAGGGGGGAATGAGTGAACCTTGCTCTCATCAGATTTGGTCTGAGGGGGAATACCATACATACTCAGTTGGGTATCTTACCCCACAGGAAAGAAGAGGGAGGAAGATAAAAAAAAATAAAAGAGGCAGGGATGATGGAGGGGAGGGCAGATGGGGGTGGAGGTAATCAAAACAAACACTTTGGAAAGGGGACAGGGTCAAGGGAGAAAATTCAATAAAGCGGGATGGGTTGGGAAGGAGCAAAATGTAGTTAGCCTTTCACAACATGAGTATTGTGGAAGGGTTATACATAATGATACATGTGTGGCCTAGGTTGAATTGCTCGACTTCTTAAGGAGGATGGGTGGGAAGGGAAGAGGGAAGAGAATTTGGAACTCAAAGTTTTAAAATCAGATGTTCAAAGACAAAAAAAGTTTTTGCATTCAACTAAAAAATAAGATACACAGGCAATGGGGCGTAGAAATTTATCTTGCCCTACAAGAAAGGAAGGGAAAAGGGGATGAGAGGGGAGTGGTGTGATAGAGGGGAGGGCTGACTGGGGAACAGGGCAACCAGAATATAAGCCATCTTGGAGTGGGGGGGAGGGTAGAAATGGGGAGAAAATTTGTAATTCAAACTGTTGTGAAAATCAATGATGAAAACCAAATATGTTAAATAAATAAATTTAAATTAAAAAAAAATTTGACTTCAAAATTCTCTCCCCTCTTCCCACCACGCCCACCCTCCCTAAGAAGTCAAGCAATTCAACATAGGCCACATGCGTACCATTGTGTATAACCCTTCCACAATACTCATGTTGTGAAAGATTAACTATATTTTACTCCATCCTGAAATATCAGCCTTTATCTAAATTTCTCCCTTGACCCTATCCCTTTTCGAAAGTGTTTGTTTTTGATTTACCTCCTCCACCATCTGCCCTCCATTCTATCATCCCCCCTTTTCTATCTTCTTCCTCCTTCTTTCCTGTGGGGTAAGATACCCAATTGAGTGCATATGGTATTGCCTCCTCAGGTCAAATCTGATGAGACCAAGATTCACTCATTCCCCCTCATGTGCCCGCTCTTCTCTTCCTACAGAACTGCTTTTTCTTGCCATTTTTATGCGAGATAATTTACCCCATTCTATCTCTCCCTATCTCCCTAACTCAATATATTCCTCTCTCATCTCTTAATTTGATTTTATTTCTTTTAGATATGATCTCTTCATCTTCAACTCACCCTGTGCTCTCTCTGTCTCTCTCTCTCTCTCTCTGTCTCTCTGTCTCTGTCTCTGTCTCTCTCTGTCTCTGTCTCTCTCTCTCTCTCTGTATATATATATATATATATATATATATATATATATATATCATATATATTTCATATATACACACACAAATACATACATACACACACACACACACGCACACACACACACACACACATATATATATGCATATTCCCTTCAGCTACCTTAATACTAAGGTCTCGTGAATCAAACACATCATCTTCACACGTAGGAATGTAAACAAGACAGTTCAACTACAGTAAGTCCCTTGCGATTTCTTTTTCTTGTTCTTTTTCTTGATCATCTTTTAATGCTTCACTTGATTCTTGTGTTTGACAGTCACATTTCCTATTCAGCTCTGGTCATTTCACTGAGAAAGCTTGAAAGTCCTCTATTTTATTGAAAATCCATATTTTGCCTTGGAGCATGATACTCAGTTTTGCTGGGTAGGTGATTCTTGGTTTTAATCCTAGCTCCACTGACCTCCAGAATATCATATTCCAAGCCCTTCAATCTCTTAATGTAGAAGCTGCTAGATCTTGGGTTATTCTGATTGATTTTCCACAACCTTTAAATTGTTTCTTTCTGGCTGCTTGCAGTATTTTCTCCTTAATCTGGGAGCTCTGGAATTTGGTGACAATATTCCTAGGAGATTTCTTTGTGGGATCTTTTTGAGGAGGCGATCTGTGGATTCTTTCAATTTCTATTTTGCCCTGTGCCTCTAGAATATCAGGGCAGTTCTCCCTGATAATTTCATGAAAGATGGTATCTAGGCTCTTTTTTTGATCATGGCTTTCAGGTAGTCCAAAAATTTTTAAATTATCTCTCCTGGATCTATTTTCCAGGGCAGCCGTTTTTCCAATGAGATATTTCACATTGTCTTCCACTTTTTTCGTTCCTTTGGTTCTGTTTTATAATCTCGTGATTTCTCATAAAGTCACTTGCTTCCACTTTCTCCAATCTAATTTTTAAGGTATTTTCTTCAGTGGTCTTTTGGACCTCCTTTTCCATTTGGATAATTCTGCCTTTTGAGGCATTCTTCTCCTCATTGGCTTTTTGGAGCTCTTTTGCCATTTGACTTAATCTATTTTTTTTAGGTGTTGTTTTCTTCAGTATATTTTTCAGCATTTTTTGGGTCCCCTTTAGCAAGTCATTGACCTGTTTTTCATGGTTTTCTCACATGCTTCTCATTTCTCTTCCCACTTTTTCCTCTAACTTGCTTTTCCAAATTCTTTTTGAGCTCTGCCATGGCCTGAGACCAGTTCATGTTTTTCTTAGAGGCTTTTGTTGTAGGCTCTTTGACTTTGTTGACTTCTTCTGGCTGTATGTTTTGTTCTTCTTTGTCACCAAAGAAAGATTCCAAAGTCTGGGACTTAATCTGGGTGCATTTCTGCTGCCTGGTCATCTTCCCAGCCAACTTCCTTGACCCTTGAGTTTTTCAGCGGGGTATGACTGCTTGCAGAGTGAAGAGTGCTTTGTTCCAAGCTTGGGGGGATGCACTGTTGATTTCACAGCTATTACAGCCAGCTCTGCCACACCAGGTCTCTTCCTTCCCCAAGAACCCCCAACCCAGACTGGACTTAGATCTTCAGCAGGCTCTGCACTCCTACTCTGATCTGCCACTTAATTCTTCCCACCAGGTGGGCCTCAGTCCAGAATCAACTGCAGCTATAGTTTTGTAGCTGCCCCACCTCCGCTGCCCCCAGGTCAGTGGCTGAACAGCGAACTCTATTCCCCTGTCTCCAGCAGCTTTTCCCAGTAACCTTTTCAGTTGTCTTCAGTGTTTGTTGGTTGAGAAGTCTGGTAACTGTTGCAGCTCACTGATTCAGGGCACTAGGGCATGCTCCGCATGGCTCCTTGTCTGGTTGGTCCACGCAGCACATGCTGGGCTCTGCTCCACTCCCAGTCCATGCACAAAAGACCCCACCCACCAAGCCAGGCTGGCCTGAGCTGGAGCCCTGCTTCCTTCTGTTATTTTGTGTGTTCTGCTGTTCTAGAATTTGTTCAGAGCCATTTTTATAGGTTTTTGGAGGGATTTGGTGGGGAGCTCAAGCTAGTCCTTGCTTTCCAGCCGCCATCTTGGCACTGCCCCCCTGGGTGTTGCCTTTTCCCCATGAACTAAGTGAATGATATTTGTATGCTAAATTAAAGTAAACTTGGTAACCCCTTAACATTGCTTTCCTTACAAAAGCAGATCAAAAGATCCTGGGCTTTTGCAGCAAGCTGGTAGCATGTTTGTTGTTGGTCTTGTGTTGGTCTTTCACCCCGACAACAGCTGCCAGCCAGATTGTTGAAACAGTATGTTGTCTCATTATTATCATTTTCCTGGATGAAGTTGTTTCTATGATTTGTTGTTTGACCTACTCAATCTTTAGGAATAGATTATTTAGTTTCCAATTAATATTTGGTCTATCTCTCTATGGCCCTTTATTACATGTAATTTTTATTATAATCTAAAAAATGATGTATTTAATATTTCTGCTTTTCTGTATTTGATTATGAGGTTTTTATGCCCAAATACATGGTCAGTTTTTGTGTAGGCGCCATGTACCTCCATGAAAAAGATGTGTTCCTTTCTATCCACATTCAATTTTCTCTAGAGGTCTGCCATATCTAATTTTTTTAAAAATTCTATTAATCTTCTTAACTTTGTTCTAGCTTATTTTGTGGTTAGATTCATCCAGTTCAGAGAGAGATTGAAGTTTCCCACTAGTATTCCTTGGCTTCTTCCTGTACCTCCCCTAACTTCTCCTCTAAAAATTTGGATGCTATACCACTTAGTGCATATATTTTTAGTAATGATATTACTTCATTGTCTATGGCATATTTTAACCACATGTAGTTTCCTTCCTGATGTCTTTTAATTAGGTCTATTTTGCTTTCCTTTGCCTGATATCAGGATTGCTATCCCTGATTTTTTTTTTTTACTACAGGTGGAACATAATGGGTTTTGCTCCATCCTTTTACCTTTACTCTCTATGTCTTCCTATGCTTCAAATGTGTTTCTTGTAAACAACATACTGTAGGATTATGGTTTTAATTTACTCCATCTGCTTCCATTTTATGGGAGAGTTGATCCCATTCATATTCATAGTTATGATTACTATCTGTATCTTTCTCTCCATCCTGTTTCTCTTCCCCCAACCCTGTTTATGCTTCTTTCTCTCTTCTCTCTTTCTTTCCTCACTACTATTTTGCTTTCAACCACCACCTCCCTCAATCTGTCCTCACTTCTGTCAGCCCCCTTCCTTTTCTTTACCTTTTACTCTCCTGCTTCCTTTAGGGTAAGTTATATTTCTATACCTAACTGATTATATTATTCCCCCTTTGAGCCAAATCTACTGAGAATAAGGTTCGAACAATGCTCCTCTCCATCCCTTCTTTCCCTCTTTTGTAATATGTTTTTCTGCCTCTTCATATCATGTAATTTACCCTTATCTGCTCATCCTTTCCTATTTTCCCAGTACAATCCCTTTACACCACTTAATTAGATTTTTAATCACCACATCAAAGTCAACTTACACCCATGCCTTCTGTATATGTATATATGTTTTATATATCATAATAAATGTGCACTTCTCAAGAGTTACAAGTATCATCTTCACTTGTAGGGATGTAAACAGTTTACCTTTATTAAATAACATTTTTCTTCCTTGATTCCCTTTTTATGCATCTCTTGATTCTTGTATTAGAAGATTAAATTTTCTGTTGAACTCTGCTCTCTTCATCCAGAAGGTTTGGAAGTCCCTTATTTCACTGAATGTCCATCTACTCCCCCGAAAGATTATGCTCAATTTTACTGAGTAGTTGATACTTTGTTCTAATCCAAGCTCCTTTCCCTTATGGAATGTCATATTCTAAGCCCTCTGATCCCCATCAGTATTGTCTGTGCCTCATTTACACACCTATTGAGTTTGATTATTTTCTAATATTTTCTTACATCACTCATATCTTTTCACAATTGTTTCTCTACCTCTCTGATTTTTAATTTTTTTTCCCTACATCTTCTAGTAATTCTCTTTTTTGGGACAGGTACCAATTTCCTTTTTTTTTGAACCTTTTGATGTAGCAGTTTTGACTTTTTCTTCTTCTGAATTTGTGTTTTGATCTTCCCTATAACCATGGTAACTTTCTATAGTCTAGTTATTTTGTGTTGTTGTTGTTGTTTGCTCATTTACTTATTTCTTCATTTTTGACTGTATGTTAAATTGGGGCTCTCTTTTCAGATGAAGTAATTAAAGCTATCTGTAGTTATATGAATAAATGCTTTAAAACAGTGTAGATTAGAGAATGCCAATCAAAACTACTCTGAGGTACCACATCACACCTATCATATCGGCTAATAAAACAAAACAGAAAATTATAAATGCTCGAGAAGATGTGGGAAAATTGGAATACCAATGTATTGTTGGTGGAGCTGACAACTGATCCAACCGTTCTGGAGAACAATTTGGAACTATGCCCAAAGGGCTATAAAAATTGTGCATACCCTTTGACCCAGGAATATCACTTCTAGGTCTAAATCCCAAAGAAGTCATAAAAAAGGGAAATTCACCCACATGTACAAAAATATTTATAGCAGCTCTTGTTTTGGCAGCCAAGAATCAGAAATTGAAGGGATGCCTATCTTTTGGGGAATGGGTGAACAAGTTGTATTATATGAATGTAATGGAATTCTACTGTTTTGTAAGAAAGGATGAGCAGCAGACTTCAGAAAAACCTGGAAAGACTTGAATTAATTGATGCTGAGTGAAGTGAAGAGAACCAGGAGAACATTGTACACAGTAATAGCTATATTGTGCTATGACTAATTTTGATAGACTTATGTCTTAGCAATGCAAGGATCCAAAACAACTCTAAAGAATTCATGATGGAAAGTGCTGCCCACTTCCAGAAAAAGAACTATGGAGTCTGAATGAAGATTGAACCATATTATTTGTTATCACTCTTTTTTTCCCATATTTTTGTTTGTTTCTTCTTTCTTCTTGTTTATCCCATTGGTTCTGATTCTTTTTACAACATGACAATATGAAAAATGCTCAATATGAATGTATATGCAGAGCCTATATCTAACTACACACCATCTTGGGTGTGTAATTGGGGGCAGCGGAGAGAAGGGAAAAAATTTGGAACTCAAAATGTCATGAAAATGAATGTTGAAAATTAGAATAAATGAATTAATTTTAGAAAAAAAAACTTAGAGAAAGCAGAAAAAAATTGGGGCTCTGCTTCTAGGGTGGAGGTAGTACTGTCTCAGGCTTCAGGCATTTATTGTTGCTGTTCTCAGAGCTAGTTCTGAGGAACTGTAAGTTTCCAGTTATTCCAAGGTGTTAAGATCTAAGGAGAGAAGTGATCACAGCTCTTCTGGCCTGTGCTCTGCTCTGTGAGTGACCACAGGCACTTTTTTCACCCTGCAACCCCCTGCAGGGACCAGGGTCCCTGCTCCATTGTGGTCACAAGCTCTGGTATGCTAATGCTCCTCCTCACCCTATACTGGGACACATGACTGTCACCTAGATCTGACTATGAGTAAGGCAACAGAGTCCTGTGCCCAGGGCTTTCAAAGGGACACCTATAATCTCATTTTGACCCGTTGTCTGATTCCATTACTGCTGAGAGCTGAGAGCTCTGGAATCTGTTGCTGAATGAGTCACTTCAATTGTCTATGTTGGGTTTTTGTTTTTTGGATTTTTTTCTATTGTCTGGTCTCTGCTGGCACAGTCTGTGCTCTGTTCCCACCTAGGTGAGATAAATGCTTTCTGCTGACCTTCTGAATTTTCTTGGGCTGGAAAATTATTTCACCCTATCTTTTCATAAGTTCTGTTGCTCCAAAATTTGTTTTGAGGCATTATATAAAGTTGTTTGGTAGTATATTTGGGAGATCTCAAGTGAATCCCTGCCTTTTCTGCACTATCTTGGCTCTACCACTCTCCACTTATATTTGAAGTAATAAAATTGCTGTGTCCTTTTCAAACATACTCCTATTTTGATATGACATTTTCAAATTTCTGGGACTATGCAATGACAATTTCAACAGTGAAAATGATACAATTACTAGCCACAATAACATTATTGCATTTCTAGCAATGCATAACAGAACTAAAAGGGTTTTTTATTGTTATGAATAAATGTTGACTTTACAACCAAAGAATCTGAATTTGAATCTCTGCACTACTTCTTAGCAGGTTTTATGTCTTCCCTGGGTCTCAGTGTCCTTATTTCTAAAAATGAGTAGAGTGTTCTAGATTACATGGTATTAGATGATATCTTTTAATCTTAAATTCCTAAGCTCATATGTACTTTCTCTAGAGAAATAGATATAGATGGATATATAAGATATGTGCATTTATAAAAATGTATGTTTATATAAAACTTATTATTAATGTGATTATTATTTACTTTCATATACTCTATGTCATTCTACTAAAGAATCCACATGTTCATTTATATCAACATAGTTGAGTGGAGTATTTATTGCCAAGTACGCATACTGGTGACTAAAGGGCAGATCTTAGCTTATTATTTTGTTATAGGCTTATGCTTAAGAAAATATATTTGTATTACAGAAAAAACATCCTAAAGTGTTTAGAGAAAGAACAAGCTATTTTATTTTTTTTCATTTGAATACTGTAGTCATTATATTCTTTTAGTCCTCAAAATGCCAAAGCTAATCTTATAACATTTCCTTTTTAGCTATGTAATGTGCTAATGTTTTATGTACAAAATCCCAAATGGCAACTGAGATCTGATCAGTAATGCACCAGAGTACACAGGATGTAACCATGTTGTAATGTTCATATTTGTTTCCTGAAATAACAAAATAGGAAAGGATTTCATCAGACTCCTATTTACATATTCCATATATTACTTTTTTCAATCATAATAACCTGCTTCTATTTTGTCTTTCTATTTTAAATAAAAATTGAGGAGAGATTGATAAAATGAAGGATGGTTTGAAGGCTTGTTGAGATAGCCTTTTTTAGAACTAGTATAGGATGCTTTGCCTCTGGACTCATGGCTTCCATTTTTAGCAATTTCTTACTTTTTTGATTCCTAAATGAAGCCAGAATCATGGTGTCTGCAATATTATCCAGAACTTGGGCATCAGAGATATGTCCCATCCTATCCCTCATCATCTTTCTGCTTTCTTCTACTGCTTCCACTCACTAAAATTAGTGGCCACAGTCTGATGTCTCCTCCCTCTTTCGTTCCTCAACATCTGTCTACCATATGTCAGAATGTCTTTCTAGATTACTTTACTCTTTAAAAAAATAAAAAAAAATCTCACCAGGGTAAGTGGTTAGAATTTCATATTAAATAAAATTCATTAGTCACAAATTAATTGATACTTAGCCTCACTGAAGGTTCTTTCTCACTACAGCACCCTTATACTACCTTGGTCCATAATTCTGGGGCTAGGCCAACAGCCTACATCATAATGTATGCCTCTGACATGGATCGAGAAAAGAATAAATCCTACTCCTGCAGAAATTTGTGATTGACCTAACTGGACCAGACTCCTTGTTTCATTTGACAATCCCTGACTGGCCTTTAATCACAAAGGAAGTCTCTAAGCATAAGAGCTTAGAGACATTCTTATCTAATCACCTAATTCATTTCTTCAAGAAGGGATAAACCAGAAAATTGAAAATAACAACAATTACAAAAACCAAAAGAATTTTGAAAAAAAAAACAGTTAGCAGGATTTTCAATCCCTCTTAAACAGATTATAATGTCAACCTTCCTGTCTAAATCATGTACCTATTTGGACCTTATTTTGATATATGGTATGTGATATCCATCTATATCTAATTTCTGCCAAACTGCTTTCTAATTTTCCCAGCAATTCTTTTCAAATAATTATTTCTTTCCTCAAAATTTTGACTTTTTTTGTTTATCCAACACTAGATTACTTTGGTCATTGTATTACTATGTAACATGTACCTAAGCTGCTATAGTCACCCATCACTCCGTTTCTTAGCTAGCCTCAGATTGTTTTTATATTTACCAATTAATAATATAATTTGAAGTATGGTACTGCTAGGCTCCTTTGTTTCACTCTTTTTTTCCATTGATTACATTGATATTTTTGACCTTGTGCTTTTCCAGATCAATTTTGTTATTATTTTTCTGCTTCTGTAAAACAATTCTGTGGTATTTTGATTGGAATGGTACTGAATAAGTGAATTAGCTTAGGTACTATTATAATTTTTATTTTATTGCCTTCACCTACAAAGAAGTAATTAATATTTCTCCAGTTGTTTAGATCTGTACTTGTGTGAAAAGTGTTTTATAATTATGTTCATATATTTCCTGGATTTCCCTTGGCAGGTATAATCCCAAGTATTTTATAACATTGACAGATATGTTAAATGTTATTTCTCTTTCTATCTCTTCCTGTTAGTGACTGAATAATATATGGAAATGCTGCTGATTTATGTGGGTTTATTTTATATCTTGCAACTGCTAAACTGTTCTTCGTCTTAAGTAGATTTTTAGTTGATTCTCTAGATTTCTTTAAGTATACAATCAAATCAGTGGAAAAGAGTACTAATTTTGTTTAGTCATTGCCTATTCTTATTCCTTCAATTTCTTTTTCTTGCTTTATTGATATAGCCAGCATTTCTAATATTATAATGAATTTTATTGATGGTAATAGACGGCTTTGCTTCACTTCTCATTATTTGGAAGGCTTCTAGTTTATCCCCAATACAAAAAATCCTTTTTTTCTGGTTTTAGAAAGATAGTATGTATCACTTTTTTACAAAAACTCCATTCATTCTTATATTTTCTGGTATTTTTTTATATGAATGGGTATTCTATTGTCAAAAGCTTTTGCTTCATGTACTGAAATATGTGTATATTTTTGTTGTTCATATGTGGTCAATTAAAGTTTTTCCATTATTGAAACAGCCCTAAATTACTGGTATAAGTGCTATGTGGTCATATCATATAATCTTATTTAAATATTCTATTTATTTTTCTGTTAATCTTAGCAATTTACAGGTTTGTAAATATTCATCCATTTCGCTTATATTCTCAGTTTTTATTGTATGTGATTGGGCAAAATCATCCCTATGAAAAACTTTAAGTTCATCTTCATTTGTGACTAATTCATTATTTTTTTTATATTGATAATATTCAATTGTATATTTTTAATTGTTTTTCTACTTTTTTCATTGCATTCTTAATTCAGCTGCTTTCTCTCTCTCTCTCTCTCTCTCTCTCTCTCTCTCTCTCTCTCTCTCTCTCAAAGACATATAATTTTCTCTAAGTACTGCTTAGTTGTATCTAACAAATTTTGGTATGTCATCCCATTGCTGTAATTTTTAGCTAATGAAATTATAGATTGTTTATATGATTTATTCTTTCATGGACCCATTCTTTAGGGTTAGATTATTTACTTTCAAATTAATTTAAATCTAACTTTTCAAGGGCTTTTAATTTAATATATTTGTAAATTACATTGGGATCTGAAAAGGGATCCATTCAATATGCATGTTTTTCTTCATTTTACTTTTAGGTTTTTATGCCCTAATACATGGCCCATTTTTGTTAAGCTATTATGTATACCTGAGAAAAATATATAATCCTTTCTATTCCCATTTAATTTTCTCCACAGGTCTAATATACCTAGCTCTTCTAAAATTGTAATTATCCCTTTTATGTCTTATTTATTTTATGGTTAGATTTGTCTAGTTCTGAGAAGGGAAACTTGAAGTCCACTACTAGTATCATTTTACTATCTATTTATTCCAGTAACTTATTTCATTTTTTCTTTAAGCATTTGGATCTTATACCATTTAATGCATATATGTGTATATATATATATATATATATATATATATATATATATATATATATATATTTTAAATTTTACTACTTCATTGTCTATGATAACTTTAACAAAATGTAGTTCCCATAATTATCTCTTTTAATTGGGTGTATTATTTTTTGATTTTGCTTTGTCTGAGATTATTATTGCTTTTTCATTGCTCAGTCACTTCAGTAGTGCCCAACTTTTCATGACCTCATTTGGGGTTTTCTTGGCAAAGATACTAGAGTTGTCTGCTATTTCCTTCTGCAGCTCTTTTTACAGATGATAAGATTGAGGCAAACCGAGTAAAGTTCCTTGCCCAGCATTACATAGATACTAAGTACCTGAGGCTGAATTTGAATCTCTGGCACTCTATTCACTACACTACCAAGCTTCCCCAAAATGATTGCTACCCCTCCCTTTTCTTTTAACCTCAGATGAAGCATGATGGATTCTGTTCCTGACCCTTATTTAATTGTATATATGTCTTTCTGATTCAAATGTGCTTCTTGTAAAGAATGGACTGCTGGATTCTGGTTTCTAATTCATTCAGCTAACCTCTTCTATTATAAGGGTGAGTTCATGCCATTCATATTCACATTTATTGTTACTAATTGTGGATCTCCCTCCATTTCTAAGTGGGTTATAATTCTTTTTTTTTGGTTTTTTTCTTAGCAATTATATTATTATTTAATATTTCAGTTTCCAACATTGATGTCCACAAGATTTTGATTTACAAATTTTTCCCAATTTTACCCTCCCCCACACTCCAAGATGGCATATATTCTGATGGCCCATTCCCCAGTCAGTCCTCTGGAATTTGGCGACAATATTCCTAGGAGTTTTCTTTTGTGGATCCTTTGCAAGAGGACATCGGTGCATTCCTTCAACTTCTATTTCACCATCTGGTTCTAGAATATCAGAGCACTTTTCCCTGATAAATTCTTGAAAGATGATATCTAGGCTCTTTTTTTGATCATGGCTTTCAGGAAGCCCAATAATTTTTACACTGTCTTTGCTGAATCTATTCTCCAGGTCAGTGGTTTTTCCAATGAGATATTTCACATTGTCTTCCATTTTTTCATTCCTTTCATTCTGTTTTATAACATCTTGATTTCTCATAAAGTCTCTAGAGTCCACTTGCTCCAATCTCATTTTTAACATTGTATTTTCTTCAGTGATCTGTTGGAGATCCTTTTCAATTTGGCTAATTCTGCCTTTCAAGGGATTCTTCTCCTCATTGTCTTTTTGGAGCTCTTTTGACATTATGATTAGTCTATTTTTGAAGGTGTTATTTTCTTCAGTATTTTTTGGGGTTTTCTTTAGGAAGTGGTTGACATGTTTTTCTTTTTTTTTAATTTATTTTTTTATTATTTTTCTTTGTTGGGCATTTTATTTTTAGTTTACAACACTCAGTTCTACATAATTTGGAGTTCCAGATTTTCTTCCTCGCTCCCCCTCTCCCCCCTCAAGATGGCATGGAATCCCATATAACTTCACATTGAATTAATTTACACACTAGTCAAGTTGTGGAAAAGAATTATGACCAATGGAATGAATCATGAGAAAGAAGAAACGGAACCAAAAAAACCCCCAAAACAAAAACAAAAGAGACAAAAAGGGGGGGCAGGGAAGGAGAACATGAAGTGTGCCTCAATCTGCATTATTACTTCATGGTATTTTCTCTGGATGTAGATAGTATTCTCCATCATGAGTCCTTTGGAGTTGTCTTTGCACCTTGTGTTGCTGAGAAGAGAAAAGTCTATCAGGGTTAGTCCTCACAGAATCCATATATCTGTGGTTTTGTATAATGTATAATGTTCTCCTGGCTCTGCTGCACACACTCAGCATCATGTCCTGTAGGTTTTTTGAGGTTGTTATGAAGTCTGTATCATCCCCATTTCTTAGAAGACAATAGTATTCCATTACCTTCATATGCCACAGCTTGTTCAGCCATTCCCCAATTGATGGGCATCCCTTTGATTTCCAATTCGTAGCTACCACAAAAAGAGCTGCTATAAATATTTTTGTACATGTGGGTCTTTTTCTCACTTGTGTGATCTCTTTGGGATACAACCCTAGAACTGATATTGCTAGTCAAAGGGTATGAACATTTTTATAACCCTTTGGGCATGGGTCCAAATTGCTCTCCAGAATGGCTGGATCAGTTCACAACTCCACCAGCAATGTAACAATGTTCCAATTTTCTCACATCCTCTCTAGCATTTATCATTTTCCTCTTTTGTCATTTTAGCCAATCTGACAGGAGAGATGTGGTATCTAAGAATTGTTTTGATTTGCATTTCTCTAATCAGTAGTGATTTAGAGCATTTTTTTTCATATGCCTGTAGTTATCTTTAATTTCTTCCTCTGAAAACTGCCTGTTCATATCGTTTGACCATTTCTCAATTGGGGAATGACTTGTAATCCTATATATTTGGCTCAGTTCCATGCATATTTTAGAAATGAGGCCTTTATCAGAGACACTAGTTATAAAGATTTTCTCCCAATTTTCTGCTTCCCTCCTAATTTTTGTTGCATTGGCATGTTTTGTTCAAAAAATTTCAATTTAACATAATCAAAATTATACATTTCACATTTTGTAATGTTCTCTATTTCTTCTTGGGTCATGAATTCTTTTCTTTTCCATAAATCTGATAGGTAAACTATTCCTTGCTCTCCCAAACTGCTTATAGTATCAGCATTTATTCCTAAATCATGAACGCATTTTGACTTTATTTTGGCATATGGTGTAAGATATTGGTCTATGCCCCATTTCTGCCCTACCATTTTCCAATTTTCCCAGCAGTTTCTGTGAAATAGTGAATTCCTACCCAGAACGGGGGCTCTTTCAGTTTATCAAGGAGTAGATTCTCCAACTTGTGTACATATTCTATGCCACTGATTCACGACTCTGTTTCTTTCCAGTATCAGGTAGTTTTGATGACTGCTGCTCTATAATACAGTTAAATATCTGGTATAGCTAGGCCACCTTCTCTAGCACTTTTTTTCATTAATACCCTAGATATTCCAGACCTCTTTTTCTTCCAGATGAATATTGTGATTATTTTATCCGTGTTTGTAAAATAATTTTTTGGTAGTTCAACTGATACAGCACTGAATAGATAGATTAATTTCTGGAATAAATACCACCTGGTCATAGTGTATTATTCTCCTGTTATGTTGCTGCAATCTTTTTGCTAATATTTTATTTAAAATTTTTGCATCAAGGGGCAGCTAGGTGGCGCAGTGAGTAGAGCACTGGCCCAGAAGTCAGGAGGATCTGAGTTCAAATCCAGCCTCAGAAACTTGACACACTTACTAGCTGTGTGACCTTGGGCAAGTCTCTTAACCCCAATTGCCCTGCCTTCCCCCTGCAAAAATAAAAATAAAAAAATTTTTTTTGCATCAATATTCATTGGGGAAGTTGATCTATAAATTTCTTTTTCTGTTTTGACTCTTCCTGGTTTGGATATTATCACCATATTTGTGTCATAAAAAGAATTTGGTAGGTCTCCTTCTTCACCTATTTTCCTAAATAGTCTACAAAGTATAGGAATTAATTGTTCTTTAAATGTTTGACAGAATTCACATGTAAAACCATCTGGCTCTGGAGATTTTTTCCTAGGGCATTCATTGATGGCTTGCTCAATTTCTTCTTTTAAGATGGAGTGATTTAGACATTTTACTTCCTTTTTCTGTTAACCTGCACAATTTATGTTTTTGTAGATACTCATTCATATCTCTAAGGTTGTCAAATATATGGGCATACAATTGGGCAAAATAATTCCTAATTATTGTTTGGATTTCCTCTTCATTAGAGGTGAACTCACCCTTTTCATCCTTTTCATTTTTGATACTGGTGATTTGATTTTCTTCTTTCTTTTTTTAATCAAATTGACCAAAGTTTTATCAATTTTATTGTTTTTTTTTCACAAAACCAGCCCTTTGTTTTATTTATTAATTCAATAGTTTTCTGGCTTTCAATTTTATTAATCTCTCCTGTGATTTTCAGTATTTCTAATTTGGTATTTAATTGTGGATTTTCATTTTGTTTTTTTACTAGCTTTTTCAGTTGTATGCCCAAATCAGTGATCTTCTTTTTCTCTATTTTATTCATGTAAGCATTTAGAGATATAAAACTTCACTTAAGAAGGGCTTTTGCTGCATGCCACAAGTTATTATTGTCATGCTCTTGAATGAAGTTATTAATTGTTTCCCTGATTTGTTCTTTAGCCCACTCATTCTTTAGAATTAGATTATCTAGTTTCCAATTAATTTTTAGCTTATTTTTCCATGGTTATTTGTTACAAATATTTTTTTATTGCATCATGATCTGAAAAATAGGCTTTGACTACTTCTGCCTTTCTGCACTGGATTGTGAGGTTTTTATGCCCTAGCACATGGTCAATTTTTTTCCCGCCAAAAAGAAAGTATATTCCTTTTTATCCCCATTCACTTGTCTCCAGAGGTCTATTATATCTGCCTTTTCTATAATTCTGATCACCTCTTTCTTATTTATTTTGAGATTAGATTTATGAAATTCCGAAAGGGGGAGGTTGAGGTCTCCCAATATTATAGTTTTGCTGTCTATTTCTTCCTATAACTCCCTTAACCTCTCCTCTAAGATTTCATATGCCATACCATTTGGTGCATATATGTTAAACAATGATATTGCTTCATTGCTTATGGTGCCTTTTAGCAGGATGTAGTGTCCTTCCTTATCTCTTTTAATTAAATCTATCTTTACTTTTGCTTTATGTGAGATTAGGATTGCTACACCTGTTTTTTTTTTTTTTACTTTAGCTGAAGCCCAATATATTTTACTCCAGCCTTTTACCTTTACCCTGCGTGTATCCCTCTGCTTCAGATGTGTTTCTTGTAAACAGCATATCGTAGGATTAAGTTTTTTAATCCATTCTGTTATTTGCTTCCGTTTTATGGGAGAGTTCATCCCACTCACATTCACAGTTATGATTTCTATCTGTGTCTTTTTCTCCATCCTATTTTCCCCAGTTTATGCTTTTATTTCTCCCTTTCCCCTTCCACTCCTCAACAAAGTTTTTCTTTTGACCACCACCCTCCTCAGGTTACCCTTCCTCTTTATTCCCCTCCCTTATCTTACCATTTCCCACTTGCTACTTCTCCCCTCCCTTCTGACCACCCCCATCCCTTTTTTCCACCTTTCCCTTCCTACTACCTGTAGGAGAAGTTAGATTTCTATTCTTGTCAAGGTATGTTATTTGCTTCTTGAGCCAGATCAGATTACAGTAAAGCCCAAATACTGCTCTTCTCCCTCCCTTCTTTCTCTCTACTAAAATGTGTTTTTGTGCCTCTTCATTTGGTGTAATTTACCCTTTTCTACTACCTCCTTACCTCTTCTCCCATAACCCTCCCTTTTACATCTCTTAATTATGTTTTTTATCCTTATATCAGTTATTTTATACAGACATTCAGAGTCTATGTGTATCCCTTTCAATTGTCATAATAGCTGTACTATTTTCAAGATTGCCTTATATATGTGTATATATGTATATATATATGTGTGTGTGTGTGTATACATATATATGTATATATGTATACATATATATCTATATAGATATATAGATATATATGTATACATATATCATAGATAAGATGATATAATCCTTTATAAAGATGCAAATAATTTGCCCTTATTGATTAGGAAGTTTTGTGGGGTTTTCCCCCCCTGTTTACCTTTTTATGTCTCTCTTCAGTTTCGTATTTGAAGGTCCAATTTTGCATTGAGTTCTGGCCTTTGTGTCAGGAAGGTCTAGAACTCCCTTATTTCATTGAATGTCCATCTACTTGCCCAAAAAAATTATGCTTAATTTTGGCAGGTATTTGATCCTTGGTCGTAGTCCCAGCTCCTTTGTCCTTCGGAATATCATATTGCAGTTTCTCCTGTCTTTTAAGTTGGAAGCTGAAAGATCCTGCGTGATCCTGACTGTAGTTCCATGATATTTGAATTGTTTCTTTTTGGCTGCTTGCAATATTTTCTCCTTCACTTTTTAATTCTGAAATTTGGCTATAATATTTCTTGGTGTTTTCAGTTTGGGATCTCTTTCAGGGATTGGTCGGTGAATTCTTTCAATGGCTATTTTGCCCTCTGGTTCTAGGACCTCTGGGCAGTTATCTTTGATAATTTCTTCAAAGATACTCTCAAGGCTCTTTTTTTCATCCTGTTTTTCCTGTAGACCAATAATTCTTAAATTGTCTCTCCTGGATCTATTTTCCAGGTCAGTTGTTTTCCCAATCAGATATTTCAAATTTTTTTTTATTTTTTCATTGTTTACATTTTGTTTTACTGCTTCTTGATGCCTCATAGAGTCATTAGCTTCCTCTTGCTCAACTCTAATTTTTAATGAGTTACTTTCTTCATTTTGCTTTTGAGTCTCCTTTTCCAATTGGTGGATTTTACCTCTCAGGGTGTCATTTTCTCTATTTAGATTCTGAATCTCCTTAGCCGTTTCGTCGATCTTATTCTTTAGGGACTTGATTTTGTCAGTGGATTTTTTTCCATTTTTTTCTTTTATCTCCCTAATTTGGTTTTTAAAATCCTCCTTTAGCTCTTCCAGTAATGCTTTTTGGGCTTGAGAGCAGTTCACACTATCTTTTGAGGTATCAGATGTGGGTATAGTGTCATTGCTATCCTCTTTCAAATTGGTATTTTTATCATGCCTGTCTCCATAAAAAGAATCAATGGTCCTCAGTTTTTTTTTTTTTTTTTGTGTTCTTCTTCATGTTGGTTAGCCTTTTCCTGTCTTTACAATAAATTTCTGCTTTTGATGCTCAGGACTGTCTGTCCCAGCTTTCTTATTCTGAGGACTGTGAGTTTAGTTGTTGGCTTTTCTAATCATAGCCTTCAGTTTCCTGAGGTGTGGGGGAGGGGTCTGGCTGCCTGAAGTCTGTTGCCCTGGGATTTCTCTCCAGCACTGTTGCTTTTCAGCAATGGTCTCAGCTTTTTGTTGTTTGAGCTGGTGTCTGACACTTCCCCTGTGGGATCAAGGGTAAGTCTGGGCTCCTGTTGTTGACCCCTGCTGGCTCTGCCCCCTGGGACTCAGGAACTCCCACTACTCTGCAACTGAAGCCCCACTTCTGTCTCCTCTATTCCAGTGGAGAAATTCTGTGGGTTGGGGGGAGGGGAGGGATTAGAGCTGTTTACCCGGTCATTATGTCTCCCAGAAGTTCAAAAAGACGTGTTTCATACCTTTGGGCTGCAAGCCTCAGGAGTTGATGTCTCCCAGCCTGTGGTGGTGTGCTGCCTTTCCTCACTTCCACAAACTGCCATCCTGTGCTGGGAGGCCTGGGGATATCTGCTGGTTTTGAGCACTCAGGTTTCTCCCAGCCTGTCTCCCATGTTGGTTTTCCTGGCCACTTCTGCTTTGGTGCTGTCTGGAGCAGCTCGGCATGCCGAGCGCTCTTCCAGCCTACAGATTTGTTCCTTTGGCCTTTCAGACTCTCCTGGCTTGGAAATTTGCATTACTCAGACTGCTCGTGGTTTCTAACTCTCTCAAATCTGCTCAAATTCACTTTTTTATAGGAATCTGACAGAACTTGTCAGAGAGCTCTGGTAAGATGCTGTTTTCATGCGGCCATCTTGGCTCCACTCCAGTTGACTTGTTTTTCATGGTTTTATTGCATCACTCTCATTTCTCTTCCCAATTTTTCCTCTACTCCTATTACTTGTTTTCCAAAATCCTTTTTGAGCTCTCCCATGGCCTCAGACCAAGTTATATTTTTCTTGGAGTCATTTGATGTAGGCTCTTCGACTTTGTTGACTTCTTCTGGCTACATATTTTGAACTTCTTTGTCACCAAAAAAAGATTCTAGATTCTAGAGTCTGAGTCTGAATCTGCATCCTTTTTCACTGCCTGGTCATGTTCCTAGGCAACTGCTTGACCTTTGACCTTTTTGTCTGGGTATGACTGCTTGTAGAGTAGAGATTGCTTTGTCCTAAGCTTTAGGGGCTGCATTGCTGTTTTCAGAGGTGCTTCTACTCCAATGTAACTACAAGCTCTTCCAGAGAAGCACTCCTATTACCCCAAGAACTGCCAACCAGGATACCAGATCCAAGTGGGACAAAGCTGCCTCTCCACCAGCAAAGCAATTATTGCACTCTCACTCTGATCCCCTGCTTAATTCCCCCCAACATGTGACCCAGGGACTCTGGAAGAAGCTGATGCTTGAGCTCTGGAAGCAGCCACAGAAGCTTTCTGCTCCTGCTGCTGCCACAAACACGCCACCTGTGCCACCCCCAGGGCTGGAGCTAGACCACTCTCCAACCCAATCCAGCAGTTTCCCCACTAATTGGCTCTATGGTTCTTGGCATTTGTTAGTTGAGAAGTTGGTAACTGCCACATCTAAGTGGTTCATGGCCCTAAGGCCTGCTCTGGCCGACTCTTGGTCTGTTCTGTCCTGGCATGGCTCATTTTGGGCTTCACTCTGCTCCCAGCACTGTGCAACAGACCCTTCAGAACAACCATCCGGGCTCTCCAGGGCTGCATACCTGTTTCCCACTGCTATTTCAGGGGTTCCACAGCTCTAGAATTTGTTTGGAGCCATTTTACAGGTGTTTGGAGGAATTTGGGGAAAGCTTAAGAAAGTCCCTGCTTTCCAGCTGCCATCTTGGCTCCCCCCGCCATGGGTTGTGCTTCTGACCACTGCCTCCCTTACTCTGCCCTTTCTTTTAGGACTTCTCTTTTCTCTTATCCCCTCCCCTTTCTAGTTTCCTATTGAGTAAAATACATTTCTCTACACAATCCTCTTATTCTCTCTCTCTCTCTCTCTCTCTCTCTCTCTCTCTCTCTCTCTCTCTCAACATATGTGTGTGTATATATATATATGTACATATATAAATCTATGTACATATATACTATATATAAATATATGTGTGTATGTGTATAGGTATATACATACATATAAGTATGTATATGTATGTGTATATGTATATGTGCATGTATATTTATAGAGACAGGAATATAGAGGTAGATATATATAGATATACATATATAGATATAGATTCATACACCACTATACTATTATTAGGAAGTTAGGCAAGAAGCAATATAAGGAGAAAGAAGATATTAAAGAGGAACAGGTTTCTGTAGCCAATGATAATAAGATAATAGGCACAAATATAGAAACAAAAGAGACCTCAGAGTTCATCTAATTCTACCTGTTCAATGAGGAAACTGAAGTCCTGAGAGGTTAAGTGACTTGCCCAAAGTAACATGGCTAATAAGCATTAGAGACAGAAGATAAGAAAACACTTTGGGGGCAGCATTTGTACATTATTACCATAATATGTATTTACTTTATATTCTAGGTAATTATGATAAGTTGTGAATCTTATCCACCCAGGATTCTTTAATAGATATTAGTCCATGGATAAGGGAGCATAGTTTATAGTTAGAACATTTAGTTGAGAAAAGGGGTCTAGAAAAATAATTTCATACATATAGTGAGCTCTCAGTATGTAACCTCCCTCTAGTATTAAAAATGTTGCCTGGGAATATCAAGAGGATAAGTGATTTGTCCATGGTTGTACAGTTAGTACTTATGACAGACCATAATCTAAATCAGATTTTCTTGGCTCCAAGGCTAGGTCTATTCCTAATATGATAATGCCTCTTTATTACAGTTACAATCCATGAAAAAGCATAAAGTAACATTTTATTATAATCCTTAGCAAAATGAGAATAATCATGAAAGTTTATGTGCTGAAAGCTAAATAGATCCCTGTTATAAAATCATATCAGGCCCTTACTTAAATTTCATGTAGATACTCTTTTCCCCTCAGATTTTTCTTTTTTCTTCTTCTTTATCTCACATTTCTACAACAGATGACCCTTCCCTTCTCATCCTAATGTTTTGCCTATTTAACTACCTTTATTTGGAGACTTTTAGCATCAGAATACATCGGATTTTATAGCTACTAACTGAAGCATGGAAGAAAGTAAGTAGATTGCTGCCAAGACCTGGTCCTAGCTGAGCAGTAAGGAATAGACCCAGGGTAGACTGATATTTTCTCTCACACTTCACTTCTTGCAGACCATATCAACAATCAAAGGAGAGTAGTAAAAAAGATATCTGGGGGAAAGTAAGATGTTAGCTTTAGCTGTATTTACCTCTTATAGACCTGGCCTCAAAGTAAAGTACTAAGGGAAGGGTCTGTACTTCCTTTACATAATCCTTAGGGGGGCTTGCTCTGTGTCTTAAATTCATTAAGACCTGCTGTGGTGGGGGCGGAGCCAAGAGGGCAGCTGGAAAGCAGGGACTAGCATGAGCTCCCTGCCGAGTCCCTCCAAAAACCAATAAAAATGGATCAGAACCAATTCTAGAACTGCAGAACACATAAAATTGCACAGGGAAGCAGGGCTCCAGCCCAGGACAGGTTGGATGGTCTCTGTGTGAGGTCTATCCCACACAGAACTGGGAGGGGAGGGGAACGGAGTGGAGCTGAACCCAGCCTGGGTGACGTGGACCAACCAGACCAGGAGCCAGGTGCAGCAGGCCCTAGCGCCCTGAATCAGTGAGCTGCAGCAGTTACCAGACTTCTCAAACCACAAACACCAAAGACAACAGAGATTGTTAGTGGGAAAAGCTGCCAGAGTAGAAGGAGTCCTGGGTTCAGCCACTACCCCGGGGGCAGCAGAAGTTGGACAGCTACAGAACTACAGCTGCAGTTACTTCTGGCCCCAGGCCCACCTACTGGGAGGAATTAAGTGGCGGAACAGAGCAGGAGTGAAGAGCCTGCTGAAGATCTAAGTCCAGTCCGGGTTGGGGGTTCTTGGGGAAGGAGGAGTGCTTGTGTGGCAAAGCTGGCACATCCCCCCAGGTGTGGAACATAGTTCTCTTAACTCTACAAGCAGTCATACCCCACTGAAAAACTCAAGGGTCAATGTAGTTGGCTGAGAATATGGCCAGACAGGAAAAACTCAGGCTCAGTCTCAGGAATCTTTATTTAGTGACAAAGAAGACTAAATCACACAGATAGAAGAAGTCAACAAAGTCAAAGAGCTTACAACAAAAGCCTCCAAGAAAAACATGAACAGGTCTCATTCCATGGAAGGGCTTAAAAAGGATTTGGAAAAGCAAGTTAGAGAAGTAGAGGAAAAATTGGTAAGAGAAATGAGAAGGATGTGAGAAAACCATGAAAAATAAGTCAATGACTTGCTAAAGGAGACCCAAAAAAATACTGAAAAAAATATTGAAGAAAACAACACTTTAAAAAATAGACTAACTCAAATGGCAAAAGAGCTCCAAAAAGTCAACGAGGAGAAGAATGCCTTGAAAGGCAGAATTAGCCAAATGGAAAAGGAGGTCCAAAAGACCACTGAAGAAAATAATACCTTAAAAATTAGACTGGAGCAAGTGGAAGTGAGTGACTTGATGAGAAATCAAGATATTATAAAACAGAACCAAAGGAATGAAAAAATGGAAGACAATGTGAAATATCTCATTGTGAAAACCACTGACCTGGAAAATAGATCCAGGAGAGATAATTTGAAAATTATTGGAGTAACTGAAAGCCATGATCATAAAAGGAGCCTAGATATCATTTTTCAAGAAATTATCAAGGAGAACTGCCCTGATACTCTAGAGCCACAGGGGAAAATAGAAATTGAAAGAAACTATCGATCGCCTCCTCAAATAGATCCCAAAAAGAAAACTCCTAGGAACATTGTCACCAAATTCCAAAGCTCCCAGATCAAGGAGAAAACACTGCAAGCAGCCAGAAAGAAACAATTTGAGTATTGTGGAAAAATAACCAGAATAATCCAAGATCTAGCAGCTTCTACAGTAACAGATCAAAGGGCTTGGAATATGCTATTCCGGAGGGCAATGGAGCTAGGATTAAAACCAAGAATCACCTACCCTACAAAACTGAGTATCATGCTCCAAGGCAAAATATGAATTTTTAATAAAATACAGGACTTTCAAGTTTTCTCAGTGAAAAGACCAGAGCTGAATAGAAAATTTGACTTTCAAACACAAGAATCAAGAGAAGCATGAAAAGGTAATAAAGGTAAAGAACAAGAAAAAGAAATCGCAAGGGACTTACTAAAGTTGAACTGTTTTGTTTACATTCCTACATGGAAAGATGATGTGTATGATTCATGAGATCTCAGCATATACATATACATATACATATATATATATATATATATATATATATATATATTTATATATATATGTGATTGTGTTTGTATGTATATATGTATGTGTATATATATAGAGAGAGAGAAGCAGAGAGACAGAGAGACAGAGAGAGAGAGAGAGAGAGAGAGAGAGAGAGAGAGAGAGAGTGGGCACAGGGTGAGTTGAAGATGAATGGAAGGTATCTAAAAGAAATATAATCAAATTAAGGGATGAGAGAGGAATATATTGAGAGAGGGAGATAGGGAGAGATAGAATGGGTTAAACTACCTCGCATAAAAGTGGCAAGAAAAAGTAGTTTTGTAGGAGGGGAAGAGAAGGCAGGTGAGGGGGAATGAGTGAATTTTGCTCTCATCAAATTTGACCTGAGGAGGGAATACCATACATACTCATTTGGGTATCGTACTCCACAGAGAAAAGGAGGAAGAAGATAAAAAATGTGAAGATGATAGAAGGGAGGGCAGATGGGAGTGCAGGTAATCAAAAACAAACACTTTCAAAAGGGGACAGGGCCATGGGAGAAAATTCAATAAAGGGGTATAGGTTAGGATGGAGCAAAATATAGTTAGTCTTTCACAACATGAGTATTGAGGAAGGGTTTTACATAATGATAAGCGTGTATCCTATGTTTAATTGCTTGCCCTCTTAGGAAAGGTGGGTGGGAAGGGAAGAGGGGAGAGAATTTGGAACTTAAAGTTTTTAAAAGCAGATGTTCAAAAACAAAGAAAAAAAGTTTTTGCGTGAAACTAGAAAATAAGATACACAGGTAATGGGGTGTAGAAATTTATCTTGCCCTACAAGAGAAGAAGGGAAAGGGGGATGGGAGGGGAGTGGGGTGATAGAAGTGAGGGCTGACTGGGGAATGGGGCAACCAGAGTATCTGCAATCTTGGAGTAGGTGGGAGGGTAGAAATGGGGAGAAAATTTTTAATTCAAACTCTTGTGAAAATCAATGCTGAAAACTAAATATATTAAATAAATTAAATTTTAAAAAAATTATAATTTTGCAAATAAAAGCTAATGACTCTATGAGACATCAAGTGTCAGTGAAACAAAATCAAAATAATGCAAAAAATAGAAGGAAAGGTAATCCACCTTATTGGATAAACCACTGACCTGGAAAATAGATGCAGGAGAGATAATTTAAGAAAGCCATGATGAAAAAAAGAGCCTAGAGAGTATCTTCCAAGAAATCATCAAAGAAAATTTCCTGAGGTCCTAGAACCAGATGGTAAAATAGGCACCAAAAGAATCCACCCATCACCTCCTGAAAGAGATCTCAAATCAAAAATAGAAAGGCATATCGTAGCCAAATCCGAGAATTATAAGGTCAAGGAAGAAATGGTACAAGTAGCCAGAATGAAATAATTCAAATATTGTGGAACTACAGTCAGGATCACACAGGACCTTGCATCTTCTATATTAAAAGATAGATGGGCTTAGAATATGATATTCCATAAAGCAAAGGAGCTTGGTTTGCAACCAAGGATCAACTCCCAAACAAAACTGACCATAATCTTTCAGGCGAAGAGATGAATATGCAATGAAATTTGGAGCTTCCAGATCTTCCTGATGAAAAGGCCAGAGCTCAATGGTAAATTTGATCTTCCAATACAAGACTCAAGAGAGACGTAAAAAAGTAAACAAGAAAAAAGAAAGAAAAAAATCTTATTCAATAAGGGGAAACTCGTAACATCCCTACATGGGAAGATGATACTTGTAAATCTTGAGAATTGTATCTTTATTATGACATTTAAAAGGGATATACATAGCCAGAGGGTGTGGGTATAAATTAAATGATGTGATGATAAAAAACATAAGTAAGGGAGTAAGGGATTGTAATGGGAAAAGATGAAAGAAGGAGGCAGGAAAGGGTAAATTACATCACAAGAAGAGGCACAAAAACATATTAAAGTAGAGGGGGAAAAGGGAGGAGGATGAGCATTGTTTGATCTTTAATCTCATCATATTTGGTTCAAGGTGGGAATAACATTCTCAGTTAAATATAGAAATCTATTTTGCCCTACATGCAGTAGGAAAGGAAATTGCAAATGGGAAGGAAAAGAGGGGAGTGGTTAGAAGGAAGAGAAGAAGTAGTAAGGGAAAAGGGAAAGAAAAAGGAGTGGGGCTGATAGAAGGGAGCGAAGACTGAGAGAGGTGTTAGTCAAAAGCAAAACTTTTGAGAATGGAAAGGGAGAAGGGAGAAATAAAAGAATAAATGGAGGGGGAAAGAGATAGAATGGAGAAAAAGACACAGATAGTAATCAAAACTCTGCATGTGAATGGGATGAACTCTCTCATAAAATGGAAGCAGAGAGTAAAATGAATTAAAAATGATAATCCTACAATGTGTTGTTTGCAAGAAACACATTTGAAATAGGGATAAACACATGGTGAATATCAAAGGCTAGAGAAGAATATATTACATTTCATCAAGAAAATCAGGGGTAGCTATCCTGATCTCAGATAAAGCAAAAGGAAAAATAGATCTAATTAAAAGAGATAAGGAAGTAAATTATATCTGGCTTAAAGGCACCATAGACAATGAAGTAATATCATTACTAAAAATATATGCATCAAGTTGTATGGCATCCAGATTCTTAGAAGAGACGTTAAGGGGGTTACAGAAAGAAACAGAGAGCAAAACAAAGCTAGTAGGGCATCTCATCCTCCCCCTCTGCGAGCTTCATAAATCTAACCTCATAATAAACAAGAAAGAAGTTAAAGAGGTGAATAAAATTTTAGAAAAGTTAGATATTGAAGACCTCTGGAGAAAACTGAATGAGGATATACAGGAGTATATCTTTTTCTCAGTGATACATTCCACGTAGACAAAAAATGACTACGTACTAGGGCTTAAAAACCTCACAATCCAGTGTGGAAGGTCAGAAATTTTAAATATCAAATTATGCAATAAAACTTTTGTGTGACAAAGGGCCATGGAAAGATAGACCAAAATTTAATTAACAACTAAATAATCTAATCCTAAAGAATGAGTTGGTTAAACTAAAAATCATAGAAACAATCAATAACTGCATTCAAGAGAATGACAATAATAAGACAACATACCAAAAGTTATGGGATGCAATGAAAGTAATTGTTAGAGGAAGTTTTATATCTTTTGATGCTTACAGGAGAAAAAGATAGAGAAAGAGGAGATCAATGAATTCGAAATGCAACTGAAAAAGCTAGAAAAAGAACAAATTAAAACCTCCAATTTGATACCTAATTAGAAATAGTGAAAACAAAATGAGAGATTAATAAAATTGAAATTAAGAAAAGTATTGAACTAATAAATACAACTAAGTGCCGGTCTTATGAAAAAAAATCAAATTGATAAACTTTTGGTTAATTTGATTAAATAAAGAAATAAAAAAATCAAATTAGCAGTATCAGAAAATGGTGATTTCACCACCAAGGAAGAGGAAATTCACACAATAATTAGGAATTATTTTCCCAAATTGTATGCCCATAAATTTGACAATCTTAGTAAAAATAGATGAATATTTAGAAAAAAATATATAAATTTCCCAGATTAACAGAAGAGAAAGTAAAATACTTAAATAACCCTCCTTCAGAAAAAGAAATTGAACAAGCCATCAGTCAACTCCCTAGGAAATAATCTCCAGGGCCAGATGGATTTACAAGTGAATTCTATCAAGCACTAAAGAATGATTAATTACAATACTATACATACTATTTGGGAAAATTGGTGAAGGAGTCCCACCAAATTCTTTTCGTGATACAAATATGATACTGATACCTAAACCAGGAAGAGTTAAAACAAAGAAAGCAAATTATAGACCAATTTCCCTAATGAATATAGATGAAAGATTTTTAAATAAAATATTAGCAAAAAGATTACAGCCACTTATCAAGAGAATAATGCAGTTTGATCAGACAGGATTTATATCAGGAATGTAGGGCTGGTTCAATATTAGGAAAACTATCAGCATAAATAATCATAAAACAAAAAATCTAAAAGAAACCATATGATTATCTCATAGATGGAGAAAAAGCTTTTGACAAAATACAGCACCCATTCCTATTAAAACCACTAGAGAGCATACAAATGAATGGAGCTGTCTTTAAAATGATAAGGAGTATCTAACTAAAATCATCAGTAAGCATTATATGTAATAGGTATAAGATTGGAGGTGAAACAAGGATGTCCATTATCACCACTATTATTCAACATGGTACTAGAAACATTAGCTTTAGCAATAAGAGAAGAAAAAAAATTGAAGGAATTATGTTAGGCAAAGAAGAAACTAAGTTATCACCCTTTGTAGATGATATGATGATTTACTTATAGAATCCTAGATAATCAAGTAAAAAACTATTTGAAATAATAAAAAAACTTTAGAAAAGTCACAGGATATAAAATAAACACATATAAATCATTGGCATTTCTATGTACTAATAACAAAGCCCAAAAACAAGCGATAGAAAGAGAAATTCCATTTAAAGTTACTGTAGACATCATAAAATATTTGAGAATCTACCTGCTAAAACAAACTCAGGAAATATATGAACACAATTACAAATTGATTTCACCCAAATTAAGTCAAATTTAAATAACTTGATAAGCATCAGTTGCTTGTGGGTAGGCCAAACTAATATAATAAAAATGATAATCCTTCCAAAGTTAATTTACTTATTCAGTGCCATTATAATCAAACTACCAAAAAAAATGATTTTATAGAGCTAGAAAAAATAATAACAAAATTCATGTGGAAGAATAAAAGATCCAGAATATCAATGCAATTAATGAAAAGAAATGTTAGGGAAGGTGGTCTAGCCATACCAGATCTTAAATTGTATTATAAAGTAGAAATCATCAAAACTACTTGGTACTGGCTAAGAAATAGAGGGGTAGATCAGTGAAATAGGTTAGGTACACAAGACAAAGTCATCAATGATTGTAGCAATCTATTGTTTGATAAATCCAAAGACCCCAGCTTCTGGGACAAGAACTCACTATTTGACAAAAACTGCTGGGAAACCTAGAAAATAATATGACTGAAACTGAGCATATACCAACCCCTGACACCATATACCAAAATAACAAACAAATGGGTACACAAAAAGGATCAAAAGCCTGATAGTTTAAACAAATTATGGGAGCAAATAATAGTTTATTTCTCAGGCTTTTGGAAAATGTAGGAATTTATGACCAAACAAGAGATACAGAACATTATGAAATACAAAATGGATAATTTTGATTACATTAAATTGGAAAGTTTTGCGTAAAGAAAGCCTATGCAACCAAGATTAGGTGGGAAGCAGGAAAACTGGGAAAGAATTTTTATAACTGGAGTATCTGACAAAGGTCCCATTTCTAAAATATATAGAGAACTGAGTCAAATTTACATGAACACAAGTCATTCCCCAATACAGAAATGGTCAAAGGATACAAACAGGCAGTTTACAGAGGAAGAAAGTAAAGCTATCTATAGTCATATAAAAATGCTCTGAATCACTTTTGATTAGAGAAATGCAAATCAAAATAACTCTGAGGTACTACCCCACACCTATGCAATTGTCTAATATGACCAAACAGGAAAATGATAAATATTGGAGAAAATGTGGGAAAATTGCAACACTGATTCATTGTTTGTGGAGTTGTGAACTCATCCAAGCATTCTAGAAAAAAAATTTGGAACTATTCCCAAGGGCTATAAAAATGTGCATACCCTTTGACCCAGCAATACAACTTTGAGGCCTATATCCCAAAAAGATCATAGAAATGGGAAAAGGACCCACATGTACAAAAATATTTATAGCAGCTCCTTTTGTGGTAACCAAGAACTGAACCTTGAGGGGATGCCTATCAATTGTGGAATGGCTGAATAAGTTGTGCTATATGAATGCATTGGAATACTACTGTGCTATAAGAACTGATGAACAGGCAGATTTAAGAAAATCCTGGAAAGACTTATATGAACTGATGCTGCATGAAGTGAGAAGAACCAGAAGAACACTGCACACAGTAACAGCCACAGTGTGAGATAGACTTTGATAGACTTAGCTCTTCTCAGCAATGCAAAGGCCTAAAACAATTCCAAAAGACTCATGATGGATAATGCCACCCACATGCAGAAAAAAAAATAATATGGGGCCTGAATGCAGATCAAAACAGATTATTTTCTTTTGTTTTATTTTATGTTTTTCTTTCTCATGGTTACTACCATTTGTTCTATTTCTTCTGTTCAATGTGATTAATGTGAAAATATGTTTAATAGGAATGTATATGTACGTCCCATATAGGATTGCATGCTGTCTTGGGGAAAGGGAAGAGGAGAAAATTTAAAACTTAGGGAAGTAAATATTGAAAACTGAAAATAAATTAACTTATTTAAAAAATGTAATTGATTTTATTTTAGTCAATATTGCAATTTAATTTGTTTACACTATTTATTAGAATTTAATTTATCTTATTAAAATTTTTAACTTTGATAGTTCAAAACTTCAGGAAGACTTTTCTTGTATTTATGACATGTACTCAGGCTAAGCCTACACCTTGGAAAATGCCAAATCATGAAAATTAGAATCATGGAATCTTGAAATCTTGGAATCATGAATTAAGAGTCATGAAAACTTGGAAACCCTCCATTTCAAAGAAAAGCTCTTGTCCATTAATCTAGACCCATCAGGGAGACTGAAGGAATTTTCTTCAAATGGCAGCATGTTATAATTTTACCCACTTTCACTTCTTGTGGCTTGAGTACTGGAATCAAGAGTTCAGATCCTGCCTTAGGTAACTAACTAGCTGTGTAATGATAGGAAGGCCACTTTAATCTCTTTGGGCTTCAGATTCATAACTTGTGAAGTGATAAGGTTGTAATTAATGGTCTCTAACATGTCATCTACATATGTAGATGTATATATATATATATATTCCATTGACTAAGACTGTAGGTGCCTACTAGTCTTTGCATTGTTGTCAGGGCCAAGTTGGTTCTCGGTGACATTGTGAGGGGCTTCAGTTCTTTGAAATCCACTTAACATTCAGGCTTATTGGTCTGTGTATGTTGTTTCCAGAAAACTGTTTCTGTGTACATTGTTTCTGAACCTTACAAAATCCTGAAATGATAAGGTGATTTTTTTGACAGGAAATTGGAGGAAATCAGGAAACTTCACTCTGTATTTCTTGGATTTAAGGGTCAGGTTCCCATGTAACTTTGCCCACCACAGTTGGGTGAATTGAGCTCATTACTCAAAGTAAATTATCAGCAATTTACTTGGTTCATTAAATTGAGCAGTTATTGCTCAATTGAGGACACACAATAGCAAACCTAGTAAGGGCCTTAATACATATTAACTTTGTAAAAATTCATTGAACTGAAGACAATTGAGTGAAGTGGAATCACTGTGAAAGTTCTCAGATTTTTAAGTGTTTTGTCATATTTTTCAATAAACATGTTATTGAAAACCAGTCTACTATACTTCATGGACTGCAGCTACCACCAAGAGTAATGGCCTATTATGTACATATGGGAGCAAACCAATCTATTATAATGACAGAAAACAAAAGAAAAAAATATAGAAACATGTATTCCCTTGTCTTTCCAAATGGCAAAGTACCCATCAACAACCCAAAGTTAGTGTTCTCTCTTTCTATATTATTCACAATGCGGGAGCAAGTCAACTGTCTTGGACATGACACTTGATTGGAAATGAGCATTTTGGAAATGGTTTCCCCTTCCTCCTTAAGGCATAGAAACAGAAGTAAGGTATTGGATCCTATTGTTACAGCAATTCTCTGACATTTAATTGAAAAGTAGTCTAAGAATATAACTTTATGGCAGTTCTTGGAAACAATTCATTAGTTATTCTGAATTTCTCAAAACTCTTTACCCCTAAAAAGAGATGTCTTGGTAGTGGTGTTCTGGCTGTACTTGTTTCCTAAGGCAGTCCTCAGACTCAGTGGTTAGTTTGACTTGAAATAAAATTAATAATCATAGCATTAATAATGTCTCACATTCACATGGTGATTTAAGGTTTACAAAGGACTTGGCACATGGTACTTAATTTGAGGCTGACACCAAATTGGTGAGAAGGTCAAATGGGTATTATTATACACGTTTTACTGCTGAGGTTCAGAAAGCTTATGAGACTTGGCCATGGTCACATCACTTAGTAAAATGTCAGAAGCCAGATTTACACACAAATCATTTCTGACTTCAAGTCCACCATTCTATTAAGAATATTCTTCTTAGAATTTTGCTCTGGTGCTGAACTATCCTGACTGGTATTTAGTGAATACAAACACACCTAGTTTTATTATGTATAACCATCCCCACTCCATACTTTACATGCCATTTAGCCAGCTTCCAGGAAACTAAGTCCTAATTAGTTATCTCACCCTTAGCCCTACCATATGCATATCCTCCCTTTCCTACCCACCTTTCACTTCTTGTTCTAGGAGCAGTAATAAAATCAGTTCTAACATTGGTATTAGAAAGGGTGTGGCAATTGACTTCTCCACGCACAATCCCTAGGATTTCCCAGACCAAAACTGTTTTCTGTGAGAGATTAATAAAACTTAGGTTTCCACAGAATAATTGTCAGCTTGAATAATGAAGGGACTAAAAATTAACCAAGATGTTGGTTGGGGAGAGCCAATTAGAAAACAAATAGTGGTTTTGCGGAGACCACAAGTCCAGAATATTGGCATAACCTGTTTAAACCGGCCAGGTAACAGCAGTTAGGGTCAAAGACAGAATAAGGCTAAATAGCTATTGTGCATGCTTAATTAACCTCATGAATGTAAGCAGACATACCCTGCATAAAATTAGAGTCTCATTAACTGAACATGGGACATATGAAGGGGGGGTGGTGGACATGCTTATACACATTTAAGGGAAACATATAATAAATATACAATGGACTTTCCAGGAAGAGTGTAACTCAGAAGGGAGTGGACCAATCCATTCTCTGAGGGGAGGAATTGTGCCAGATTAACATTATAAAGCTAATCTCATTTCTGTTTCTAAAGAAGAGTGGAGTCCGCTTTTGGCCAGAAACATTTTCTAATTTCTTTAGATTCTTCTATAATAAATTGTCTAGATACCTGAATTTCAGTGTAAAGACTGTTTCTATCATTTCCATGGCTACCTACATATTTTGTCTCCCTATTGAGATTTTAAGCTCCTTGAGGGCAGGGGCTTTCTCACTTATATATTTGTATCATCAACACTGACCACAGACCTTATCACACAGAAGTCCCTTAATAAACGCTTTTTCATTTTATTTTCATTTCATTTTCATTCACTCATTTCTCTCTGTGCTTCAGTTTCCTCATATGTGAAATGAGTTGGTTGAACAAGGATATTTCTCAGGTCTCTTTCAGCCCTAAAATAATAAAATCCCTGTGATTGTTTTTTTTTTTTTTAAATGCAATTTATTTCTTTAACATATTTGGTTTTCAGCATTGATTTTCACAACAGTTTGAATTACAAATTTTCTCCCCATTTCTGCCCTCCCCCCCCACTCCAAGATGGCGTATATTCTGGTTGCCCTGTTCCCCAGTCAGCCCTCCCCTCTATCACCCCCCTCCCCTCTCATCCCCTTTTCCCTTCCTTTCTTGTAGGGCAAGATAAATTTCTACGCCCCATTGCCTGTGTATCTTATTTTTTAGTTGCATACAAAAAGTTTTTTTGTTTTTGAACATCTGATTTTAAAACTTTGAGTTCCAAATTCCCTTCCCTCTTCCCTTCCCACCCACCCTCCCTAAGAAGTTGAGCAATTCAACCTAGGCCACACATGTATTATTATATATAACCCTTCCACAATACTCATGTTGTAAAAGGCTAACTACATTTTGCTCCTTCCCAACCCATCCCGCTTTATTGAATTTTCTCCCTTGACCCTGTCCCCTTTCCAAAGTGTTTGTTTTGATTACCTCCACCCCCATCTGTCCTCCACTCCATCATCCCCCCACCTTTTATTTTTTTTTTATCTTCCTCCCTCTTCTTTCCTGTGGGGTAAGATACCCAACTGAGTATGTATGGTATTCCCCCTCAGGCCAAATCTGATGAGAGCAAGGTTCACTCATTCCCCCCTCACCTGCCCTCTCCCCTCCTCCCATAGAACTGCTCCCTCTTGCCACCTTTATGCGAGATAATCCACCCCATTCTATCTCTCCCTATCTCCCTCTCTCAGTATGTTACTCTCTCATCCCTTAATTTCATTTTATTTCTTTTAGATATCTTCCCTTCATCCTCAACTCACCCTGTGTCTGCTCTCTCTCTTTTACATATATATATATATACACATACATACACATACATACATATACACATAGATACATACATACATACACATTCACTTATATATATACTTAAACATATATATATATATGCATATATATATATATGCATATTCCCTTCAACTACCCTAATACTGAGGTCTCATGAATCATACTCATCATCTTTCCATGTAGGAATGTAAACAAAACAGTTCAACTTTAGTAAGTCCCTTGCAATTTCCGTTTCTTGATTACCTTTTCATGCTTCTCTTGATTCTTGTGTTTGAAAGTCAAATTTTCTATTCAGTTCTGGTCTTTTCACTGAGAAAGCTAGAAAGTCCTCTATTTTATTGAAAGTCCATATTTTGCCTTGGAACATGATACTCAGTTTTGATGGGTAGGTGATTCTAGGTTTTAATCCTAGCTCCATTGACGTCCGGAATATCGCATTCCAAGCCCTTCGATCTCTTAATGTAGAAGCTGCCAGATCTTGGGTTATTCTGATTGGGTTTCCACAATACTCAAATTGTTTCTTTCTGGCTGCTTGCAGTATTTTCTCCTTGATCTGGGAGCTCTGGAATTTGGCAACAATATTCCTAGGAGATTTCTTTTTGGGATCTATTTGCAGAGGCGATCGATGGATTCTTTCAATTTCTATTTTGCCCTGTGGCTCTAGAATATCAGGGCAGTTCTCCTTGATAATTTCCTGTAAGATGGTATCTAGGCTCTTTTTTTGATCATGGCTTTCAGGTAGTCCAATAATTTTTAAATTATCTCTCCTGGATCTATTTTCCAGGTCAGTGGTTTTTCCAAGGAGATATTTCACATTGTCTTCCATTTTTTCATTCCTCTGGTTCTGTTTTATAATATCCTGATTTCTCATAAATTCACTAGCTTCCACTTGCTCCAATCTAATTTTTAAAGTAGTATTTTCTTCAGTGGTCTTTTGGACCTCCTTTTCCATTTGGCTAATTCTGCCTTTCAAGGCATTCTTCTCCTCATTGGCTTTTTGGAGCTCTTTTGCCATTTGAGTTAGTCTATTTTTTAAGGTGTTGTTTTCTTCAGTGTATTTTTCAGTATGTTTTTGGGTCTCCTTTAGCAAGTCATTGACTTGTTTTTCATGGTTTTCTCGCATCCTTCTTATTTCTCTTCCCAATTTTTCCTCTACTTCTCTAACTTGCTTTTCCAAATCCTTTTTGAGTTCTTCTATGGTCTGGGGCCAGTTCATGTTTTTCTTGGAGGCTTTGGTTGTAGGCTCTATGACTTTGTTGTCTTCTTTAGGCTGTATGTTTTGGTCTTCTTTGTCACCAAAGAAAGAATCCAAAGTCTGAGACTGAATCTGGGCGCGTTTTCGCGTCCTGGCCATATTCCCAACTAACTAACTTGACCCTTGAGTTTTTCAGTGGGGTATGACTGCTTGTAGATTACAGAGTTCTATGTTCTACGTTTGGGGGGGAGGTGCCAGCTCTGTCAGAGCCGCACTCCTCCTTCCCCAAGGACCCCCAGTCCAGACTGGGCTCAGATCTTCGGCAGGCTGTGCACCCCTGCTGCGATCCGCCACTTAATTCCTCCCACCAGGTGGGCCTGGAGCAGGAAGTAACAACAGCTGTAGCTGCCCCACCTCCGCTGCCCCCGGGGGCTGGAAGCCGAACCGCGAACTCCTTCCACTCCCGCAGCTTTTCCCACTAACCTTCTCCGCAGTCTTTGGTGTTTGTGGGTCGAGGGGTCTGGTAACTGCCGCAGCTCACATATTCAGGGCGCTAGGGCCCCCTCCGCCCGGCTGCTGGTCTGGATCGTCCACGCTGCTCAGGCTGGGCTCTGCTCCACTCCGTTCCCAGCTCCCAGCTCCCAGCTCCCAGCTCCGTGTGGAATAGAGCTCACCCAGAGACCATCCGGGCTGTCCTGGGCTGGAGCCCTGCTTCCCTCTGCTGTTCTGTGGGTTCTGCCGTTCTAGAATTGGTTCAGAGCCATTTTTATAGGTTTTTGGAGGGACTTGGGTACGGAGCTCACTCTAGTCGGTGCTTACCAGCCGCCATCTTGGCTCCGCCCCCCTGTGATTGTTTTACCAGTGTTATGGAAAATGAATTGAACTTGAATTTCTTAAGATGAATTTCTGTGTTTAAATACACACACACACACACACACACACACACACACACACACACACACGATTCCCTAAGTGGAGCAGAGTCAGCGAAAACAAACCAGCAGGCTTATTCCCAGAGAAGTGAACTACCTTAAGATAAAATAGAAAATCACATCTTTCTAAGCTTTCCAGGAACCTGCTTTGAGTGGCTGGCATTACCTGCAGGGAAGCATTGCTTCTGGCCCCATTGCTATCTACCCTGTTTGAGTTTTATAATGCTGAGAGTCTTCCCACCAGCACATTGCATGGCCTGCAGCTAACACCCAGAGTAATGGCCTATTGTGTACGTATGGGAGCAAAGAAGGAAATGTTTAGTGATGATCATGCAAAGTCATCAATGTTGTCTTTGCCCATGAACCAAAGTACTACAGATCTTCAGTTTTGCCCTTGCTTCTTCCCTCTCCTCTGAATTGGTAAGCTACCTAGCATCAGGAAAAGACATGCATTAGGCAATTGGATAATACATGGGAAGGGCTTGCAGGAGGGAGCTGACAAGATTTTATTTATCCTCACTTTATAGATGAAGAAACTAAGTCCTAGGGATGGATACATTAGTGGAAGAGAAAGTAATAAACATTAATAAAAGCACCTACTGTGTGCTAAGTGCTTGTGTTGGCAAACAAAATGGCCTCTTAGCACTCAGTTCAACCAAGTGCCCTTGAAGAGTTTGGCCTTCATTTCCTTAATTAGATTGGGAGTCCTTAGTAACCTCCTTGCCTCAGGGGAGGGCCTAGTTTACACATGAGTTTGAGTGACATGTTTGGGACATCAGAGGCTTTTAGACTACGCCTCTTTGTGACAATTTTAGGTCACGTGGGTGAGTCGCATGTGTTACTCACCCTTGACCCTGAAAAAGGTATAAAGCCAGTTGGTAACTATGAATTGTTTTTGGTCTGTCTGTCGATGTTTGTAATTTTCTTGTATTTGCTCCGAAGTTCAGGATGCTGGCTTTTTCCCCTGAACTAAGTGAATGGTATTTGTATGCTGAATTAGAGTAAGTTTGTTAACCCCTTAATGTTGCTTTCTTTAGTAAAGCAGATCAAAAGAATCTGATCTTTTGCAGTGTGCTGGTAGTGTGCTTGTTGTTGGTCTTGTGTTGGTCTTTCACCCCCACAAAAGCTGCTAGCTGGATTGTTGAAACATTGCTTTACAAATATCTCATTTGATCCTCACAAGAACACTTTGAATTAAGTGCTATTATAATTCCTATTTAAAGATTCTGTTAACTAGGATCAGGGCTCCAGGGAAGAGAAATCCTGGTTTAATGTTTTTATTTTTGTTAGTTATAGTTTTAATTCATGGAACAATACAAGCACTTCCACAACATAGCACAACAAAAAAGATGATTGTGCATGAAACCGCAAATCCATCATGCACAACTTGCTATTCTTTTTTTTAGGGCTATACTATTTTGTCACACTAGGACAACAATGCATTATGAAATATGCATATATATGCATATTATGCACACACACACACACACATATATATATATATATATACATATAATTCTTTTTCCAATTTTTAAAACATATTTTAATATTGTTGAGTTCCAAATTCTATCCCTCCCTCCTATCTGAAATGTTAAGCAAATACCGTTTATACATGTGCAATTAGGCAAAACAATCCCATGTCAGTCATTTTGTATAAGACTTCAAAAAAAGAAAGAAGAAGAATGAAAAATAGCATGCTTCAGTCTGTATTCAATCACTGTGAATTCTTTCTCTAGAGATGGATAGTATGCTTCATCATTAGTCCTTTGGGATTGTCTTGGATCATTTTATTTCTGAGAATAGCTAAGTCATTCACCATTCTTTATTGAACAATATTGCTATTACTCTGTGCAGTGTTCTCCTGGTTCTACATACATGCAATTTTACGTATATGAAACTATACACACACATATATTGTGTGTATATATATATATATATATCATACAATAAAATATATATGCTACACCCATATATATTTTACATACAATGACTTTATTAGTAGCATAATGATGATTTTTGGTGGTTGAATGATATCTCATTAATATAGTTAAAGAGGAATAACATATCATACCCCCACCCCCACCCATTCAAATTCACTTTCACATCCATAGATTTGGATTTTGTCTCTGCCTTGCTATTTCTTGTGGTTTGGTATTCCTTTCAGATATATAATAATGTTATCATGTAAACATTTTTCCTTCTCTCCTAGACCAAGACATGGCTACCATTAGACACAAATAGGTGTGTATGTGTATATGTGTATATACATATATATATATATATATATATATATATATATATATATATATGTAAACATGACTTAAATTTTCCTCTATTACAGTTATTTGAGCTGTCCAGGGGCATTTACCTGTAGGAAAGAAGGTAAGAAGATACACATGGCATGACTTGGAAACTACCCCACTGTAATAAGGGCAGCTAGACAGACCACTCTTACTTAAGAAGGATCGTGCCAAGCTGATCTTTTTATGGCTGTCAGAAGATTGTATATATGAAATTCTTTAAACTCTGGCAGGTGCTAGTGAGGAGATTAGAGCTTAATAAGCACATTCAGATTTCAAAGCAGAAACTATAAATGACCCTAAATTGAGAGTTTTATGAGTACCCCCTACATCCTATATGATTAGCCCAGGGTGATATCACATAAACCTAATTTGAAGTCTCAGCTGCTGGCTAGCCATTCACCCATTTTCATTCCATTAAATAAGCTGATTCTGTCAGGTGGCAAAATTTTCACATTAATAATTGTTCATAGAATTACTCTTTCTTCTCTGGCCCCATAATTTGTCACTGGGGCCCTAGGTATCTTTTGTAAGGTAATATTCTTTCTGCAGGAAGGACTTTATGTGAGTCATAATTTTCACAAATTCACCCATGGTATCATCTGTGAGAAGCAATGATTTTCCTCACCCCACAGTCTAGAAAGGAAGCTATTTTCATTGTATTTGTTATAGTGGAGTTGAGTCAGATGTCCATCTGCACACTTGTCAAACTCAAAACTGAATGTTGTTGGAATGAACCAGAAGCTGTGGGAAAGCACTGGATTCAAATTGAGATAATCTGAACTTGTCACTTACCAGCTGTAAAATTGTGAAGATATTAACACCTACCTTGTAGGTTGAGTGATAAATCATTATATCTATAGCTATATCTATCTATCTATCTATCTATCTATCTATCTATCTATCTATCTATCTGTATATGTATGTATATATATAAGATCCTCCATAATACAGTCTAGGCCCTGCACATCTTCAGACTCCCCTGCTTGGAGATATGATAGGGCCAGAGCAAAGAATGACTAACCTCTGGGCTCTCCTGTTTGTAGATGTGATAAGCCTTGAGATAAACCTCTGGACTTTCCTGCTTGCAGATATGATAAGCCTTGAATAAAAGGATAATTAACATTCTTAAGGTTAAACATTTGAGAAACTGCTGTTCTGGGGAGCCTAGCCAGTACCCAAGAATGATATCTCATGAGACCCCATTGTAAGGGTTGGTTCCCCTCCCAATGGGAACATCCAGAGTAGTTGGCAGTAAGCTTTCTTTGTTCAAGGCCTTATTTAAGTCTAATGGGGGGAAATCTCACCGATGGAGAAGATGCTCTGCCTGGAACTCTCCAGCTCTTGGCCCTGATAATCTGTACCCCAGGATTCCCCAGCTTGGAAAAACAAGTGTAGGAATGCTCCCCCGAAATAGGTGATGTATCTGTTGCTTTCTGTACCTTTGTGGCTTTTGCTGTGATTAGCTGTGTTATTAGGAATTGTTAGTGATTGTTTTTGTTGTATATCCAATGTAGTATTCCCTCTGTCTTTTAATAAAAGAATTATTCCATTGGGAGTGTGGCTTGCTGCAGGCGTGAATCCAAACCTAACTAAGCTTAATTGCACATAAATTGGCATCAGGAAGAGGATTCCCAGTGCAATATGCCATTCCTAAAGAAAGCCGCCCCTAAAGGAGGCAAATCGAATAATCCTGGTTGGGTGGATTTGCCCTTCTCCCCCCTAGCAAAAGAATAGGCTGATGGGACAGGTCTGTGCAAGGACTGGGGCTGCCGACTTAAGGCCACAGAACCATTTCATGTGACTATGTGTTTGCAGCCTCTATGCTTGGTAAGCCCGATCTTTTATATATAACGATTTGGAAATCCAATTAATGTCATGTAAAATTTTCTCCTCATGTTATTATTGTATTTTTAAATTGCAATAAAATTTTCCTACATTGTAAAACTTGAGTGACCATTGTGAGCCAGAACTGAATTTTGTTAAAACCAAAAGTTGGAAAATTGTGTAAAAGTAGTGATGTTACTTTATCATCCTTGCTAACCCTGTTGTATAATGTTTTATAACTGCCATTTAGAAAATCAGGTATTTCCACCTTTACCTGTAGTTAATAGAAGGTCACAGCTAAAATGGTAAAGATATTGGTTATTGTGAGTTATTATTATTACTGTTCAATTAATTATCAAACCCCTCTGCCTGGAGTGGGAATTAACTATACCTTTTCAGCAATGATTCAAAATCCTTAGGCTTTCCTTTTCACTTGGGCCAAAAGAAGTATTTAGAATATTGGCCCAGCACATTCTAAACCTACCTGATTATAATAGGTGATTCAAAACGGTTTGTAAAACTTCCCCAAGAAAAATGTGATTGGAACTTGAAAATGTATATCTAAATAATTTTTTAAAAAAGGACACATATTGTTATTTGGCATTGACAAATTTATTAACTATATAGACCCAAAAAAAATCTATTTAATTTATTTTATTGTTCAAGTAAGGGGATGGTAGTGGCATTATTATAAAGGTGCTTAGCACAATGATGGCGTAAAATAAATGCTATTTAAATGTAAACTGTTTTAAATTAAATATAATTGATTCATATTCATTAATTTTATGTGGATTTTCTTCAATATGAGATTTATGTCAAGGGTGATAAGATGAACAATTCTCAGTATAAGGCAATTTGGGAACACACCTGAATGAGGTAAAGCTACCAGAATGATAATTATTTGGTTTTGGTTTTAAAGTTTAAATAGATGATAATTGTTTATGGTATTGCTGTATTTCTAAAATTTTCCTTGTTACATAACTTGGTAAACAACTGTATCATCTGTGTTGTCAGAAAAGCAGTTTCTCTCATAATCTAACTGTTGTTAGATCGAGAATTGTATTGTAAAAAAAGAAAATGACAAATGGATTAGGAAACTTTTAAGTCATTCTGTTTAATATTTTGAAGTGTTGTAATTTAAGAAATCATAAAATTTCCAAGTTTTGTCTTTATTTAAGGGGAATTTTCAGTTAAAATTGTTTTGCTATCATTTTTGAAATTAATGAGATTGTTGACTAAGCTACTGGGGTGTTTGCTTAAATCAAGTATTTACAAAAGTATGTTTAGTTTTCTTTTCAATTATTTGGAAGAGGTTTTGTGATCAAATTTAAGAATTTTTTAGTACTTAAGAATTAATATCAGGATAAATTGTAAGTTGTTTCTGAGAGAAAGAAATATTTTTATGAAGAAATATTTTGTAAAATCATTTGCATGATTTTTACAAGGCCTACTAAAGTTCTGTTTGTAAGCTAATCTGTTGCACCAATTTGATATTGATGACAATTATGTCCAAACCTACTGTAAATTTTTAAATTTTATTTAAGTTTCAATCCTAGGTTTGTTGTGACTTTGGATTGACCATGAATAAGTGTGCTCAGAGAAACAGCAAAGGACAGCAAATAGGCCCAAAGTTTTTTTATTATTCTTTCCTAAGATACTTGTTGATTCTCCTTATTTTGTAAAACTGCCAAGGCCCCTGGAAACTATCTTTATGGGCAAGGTCATCAGGCCTGGGAAAAGAACTTGTTTGATTTACGTAGGTCCTAAATAACGAACTTAGCTTGCTGAGAAGCTGCAAGTATATGTACAATAGATAGAAAAGATTCTAATGATTGGCTTTTGCACCAGGACAAGTTTAAATTTGATAGGGAAAGATGTTAAACAGAATTCCATATATATATATATATATATATATATATATATATATATATATATATATATATATATATATATATGAGTCCTAGGAAATCTTTATTAGTTATTGCAACTCCATGAAAGCAAAAGCAACTGTACCCAGCTCTAAGCTGTTATTGGTGAAACTTGCTCTTTAAGGCAAAAGGAACTTGGTACCATAACTAATTTTGTTTTGAGTTTGAATTTGGGTATATTTTTCTACATTAAATTAGTAGCTGAAAGAAATGCCACAAGCTACTCAGAGGGAATGTGATCCTGTACTGTTAGCAGGTGGAGGTTTGCATTTGGGAAAACGCTGAGGAGATAATCTTAGCCTCAATCTAGGATGGAATCCTCCTGGCTCAGTTTATCTTTTGGGTTCTTTTGAAAAGGAATGAGTATCCCTGAGTTTAGCTATGAGGTGGAACAGATACTGCAAAATTGAAGAATTGTAACTATACCTGAGTTTAAACAAAGCCAAGAATGTTATTTATCCTGTTATATTTGGTATGTCACATGTCCCTGCTTTTTTCCCTCCATAGCAAATTTATGTGATAAGAGCAGGCACTCAGTAAAAGACATGAGCTCTTTTGTATTTTCTTATTGGGCAATCTAATATCATTTTATCTAGAACTGGAACATGTGCAGAAATTTATACAAACTGCTTAAGACTCACATTAAGATGTTCCCTTTGTTTAAAAAGGATTCTAAAAGCAGCAGTATTTTTCTTGTGATCAGTGTCTTACTGTTACCAATGTGAGATTTATTACAATAACTTTTTGACTAAGAAACTTAGTGATATATAGGAATTTTGCAATAGCTACAAATGTTGTTTGTTATAATACTTTGGGAATTTATATTACTTAAGGACAATTTACAACAACTTTGTTATAATTAATTTTAATTTTAAAGGTTTATTTTTTGCTTTAAGGTAAAAAAGCTATGATTTTATAAATTTTAAAATTGTTTTAAAAGGGAAACACTTTTAGAAGAAATGTTAAAAATTTTTTTTTTGATTTTTTAGAAGGCCTACTAAACTTTCATTTGTAAGACAATTAATTGCAAAATTAGTGTAATGAGTTTGTTGATCTTGCTGTTTTGATCTGAAATTGTAGTCATTCCATGGCCTAAGCAAAAGCTGCAATTGGTGGTTAAGCTTATCATATGTATATAAGATTTAATTCCTGAAATGTCCCTTTCTTCCAAAAACCTAAGTTTAATTGCACAAAAGATTGTTATGCATATCAAATGAGATAATATTTGTAATGACCTTAGCATAGTGGCTGGCGCATAGCTATTATTATATAAATATTATATTATATAAATATTAACTATTATATCTATTATTATAAATCTAGAGCTTGAAAAAAAAACCTCATAGGCCACCTATTCGGGCACTCTAACTTCATAGATGAAGATATTAAATCCTAGGCGGGAAGAAAAGGGAATAAACATTTATGTAACATCTACTATGTGACAGGCACTGTGCTAAGTGATTTACAATGATTACCTCACTTGATCCTTATAACAACCTTTGAGGTTGGTGCTGTTATTACTATTACCATTTTGTAGTTGAGAAAACTAAGGCAGACAGAAGTTAAGTGACTACCCAGAGTCACACAGCTAGTAAGTTTCTGGGACTGTCTTTGAACTCAGGTCTTCCTAATTCCAGGTTCAGTACTCTATTCATCCACCTGCTTAGCATCCTCTTCACTCTCTGCACATGGGTCCTATAAAGCCTGTGCTCTGTCCATGCTGCCTCACCTATTTGGATTTCCCTGTCTCACAGAGTTAGTACAAAAATCAAAAGAGATTGTTTATGTAGGGTGCTTTCAAAACACAAAAGCATTGAATAAAGGAATTTATTTATTCATTATTATTATCTTCATATCTTTCCTGGGAGATACTGGCAATGCAGCCTCAGAATTGGCTGAACAGGGTCATTGTCCCAGATGCCCCAAGTCTTTGAGCACAGTTACAGGCAGTAAATTGTTTAGTTCACTGTGTCAAGAGACCTAAAGAAGCCTTTCACAATTTGGGTAATATTTAAGGCTGTGCCAAGTCTGGAATCAAGCCTTAAATTCCAGGGCATGAATTGTCATGGTTAAAATAATAGTTTTGATGAAGCAAAGATAAAAGAATGATACTACTAACCTCTTCTTTCTTCTAAGGTATATATTAAAGCAACCACAAGAGCAACACTTTCAGAATTAGTAAAGCAACCGAGATGATTACCAGGGTAGGTTGTAACAGTGCTTTGTTAGACCTGACCAAAGAGGATTACATAAAGGCAGTTCTTAATCTTTTATGTGACCTCACCTAATTCACTATATTTAGCTAGCATCACATTCCATTTAGTCACATATCAGGAAACCAGGACATACCTTGACATCTTACCATAAGCCTTGTTATCATATACCACTCTCTGCCCCAACAAATGAACAACCTCCATTTTTCCACAATTGTTCTAGGAACAGTAATCAAAGTAGTACTAACATAACAGCTAGACAGGGCAAAACTATAAACTACCCTATGCCTCCGCTCTTAATCCCAATGACTTTGCAAATCAATACTCCTTTCTGTGACTATTGATCTTTATTAATGTGCCATTTTCCCCTTTAGATTGTAAGCTCCTTGAGATCAGATACTGTCTTGTTTTTGTATTTGTATACTGGCACCTAACATAGTACCTGGTACATGGCAGCAATCAATAAATGCTTAAAAACTCCATTCCTTTATTCACTTCCTGTAATGCAAGGATATGTAGACTTGAGAATAGTTAGTCATTCGTTGTTCTCATTTGAGCAGCAAATACAGGAGAATGGGAGAGGAAGTTTAATAACTATGCAGGGTTTCAGGGTTGCTCATAGTGTTATTTTTCTGCCTCCTAGTCAAAGGACTGTTATCTATGCAAGTCAGGGGCCTTAAGGAACAATTTATGCAGAGGTGATCAGATTTTGGAAAAAAAAAAGCCCACACTTACTACATGAGACTGATGTGCACCAGAAAGCCAATTGAATAATTTAGAATTTGTACATCCATAGTCACATGTTGTGTTTGATGATGACCCTAAATCTGACTGGACTTCTTCACATTACTGTAGAAAGTGATATGTTTTGTGACCTATAGAAATAAGAATTGCTTTTTTCTCATACATGCTAGTTCAAATATTTGCAGAGTTTGGGTGTAATTTTTAATATTAATAACCCTGAGTATTCCATTATTTCCCAAGGTTACATCCAAATACAAACTACATTGGTTTATAAACAATTTTCTCAGCACCAACTAGGGCTCATTCATTCTTGATGACAACTGAGTATCTTTATTGATTTCTGGAAAAGCAACATTATAGAGTCACAGATTGAAAATACTACTTTTTATACAGTGTTCCTGACAATGCACTTCCCCTTAAAACTATGATAAGAATATAAAAACACAGGATGGTGTCTCATGAATCATACATATCATCTTTCCATGTAGAAATGTAAACAAAACAGCTCGAGTTTAGTAAGTCTCTTGCCATTTCTTTTTCTTGATTACCTTTTCATGCTTCTCTTGATTCTTGTGTTTGAAAGTCAAATTATCTATTCAGCTCTGGTCTTTTCACTGAGAAAGCTTGAAAGTCCTCTATTTTATTGAAAATCCATATTTTGCCTTGGAGCATGATACTCAGTTTTGCTGGGTAAGTGATTCTTGGTTTTAATCCTAGCTCCATTGAGATCTCCATTAGATCTCTTAATGTAGAAGCTGCTAGATCTGGTATTACTCTGATTGTGTTTCCACAATACTCAAATTGTTTCTTTCTGGCTGCTTGCAGTATTTTCTCCTTGATCTGGGAGCCCTGGAATTTGGTGACAATATTCTTAGGAGATTTCTTTTTGGGATCTATTTGAGGAGGCGATCGGTGGATTCTTTCAATTTCTATTTTGCCCTATGGCTCTAGAATACCAGGGCAGTGGCCGAACCTCGAAGTCCTTCTTTCACTCTGTCCCCAGCAGCTTTTCCCAGTAACCTTCTCTGTTGCTTTGGTGTTTGTGGGTTGAGAAGTCTGCGAACTCCCACAGCTCACTAATTCAGGGTACTAGGGCCTGCTCCACCCAGCTCCTGGTCTGGTTGGCCCTGCTGACGCCCAGGTTGGGTTCTGCTCCACCCCGCTCCCAGCTCCATGTACAATAGACCTCACCCAGAGACCATCCAGGCTGTCCTGGGCTGGAGCTCTGCTTCCCTCTGCTATTTTGTGGGTTCTGCAGTTCTTCTCTGTTGTCTTTGGTGCTTGTGGGTTGAGAAGTCTGCCAACTGCCTGTAGCCAGAATGGACTTTGTTTTCTTTGAATGACTCAACTTGCCTCGTTGAACTTCCCTGGACGCTGGGGCTTGCTCTTCCGGGGCAGGACCAGAGCTTCCTGTGTGATGAGTCGTGGGGCTGGCTGAGGGGAAGTGTGTTAACGTGGTCTATGCTAGGGGGAAGGGCCAAGTCAAGAACCAATCGGCCCTGATCGTTCAGGCGGCGCTTGATGATGTCAAAAACTCTATAAGAGGGGAGAGGACAGCTTGAAGATCCTCCTTTCCTTTTCCGGTTGGAGCCAGAGACAACTGCAACCGAAGCTGAGCTGCCGGTAGCAGAGCTGACTAGAGGCTAGTGGGTAATCTTCTTACCGTAGAGGGGAAGCATGTATATGATTTTGCCTTATACCATCTCGCTTCTCTGTGGCCTCCTGGTTACTCTTATAAGGCGGACTTATTGGGCCTGGAAGCTTTTGATGAAAATATCAAAATGGGGATGCTGGTTTGTGGGCTTGTTATTGTGCAGTGTAAATACATGCTTTAGTTCTCCTGCCTTCTGCCTAGAGAATTCCTTATATCCTGCGGTTCCGGACCTTTTAGGCACATATGAGATTCTCTTTGAAATCATAAATTCTGCCTTCCTAATATATTTGGCGACGAGGTGGATGGGATCGCTAGATATAAGATCTCTGTTCAGAAGCAGAAGAACTTCAGAGGAAGAGATGAATATCCCAGGGTGGGAGGATCCATTTTATTCCTCCTTAGCAAAGGAATTGGCTAAAAAAGCCGGACCCTGTGAAAACTGGGAACCAAGGCTAAAGAGAGGAGATCCTAAGGATTTGGAAAGGTGTTTACAAGAGGTTGGGATTCAGTCAGGGGCATCACTATCTAGGCAAAGCTGGATAGTGTTATCAGCCTACCGGCTAGTATATGAAAGATTGAGATTAAGTGAAAGAGATGGGGGCACTCCTACCCCACAGCAAGAAGGGGAATCTCAGAGAGCAGGAGAACAAATTGCTGCTCAAGAACCCGCTGACTCAGATGAGAACTTTTCTATTAATTTGGCTAGGAGCAACAGGAGGCCAAATAAGCCAAGAGTGCATCCCAGCTCAGCCCAGACCAAGCCTGACTGCCTGCTTTGTCCTTGCCATGGTGGCAGGGGAAGCGAGTGGGGGGAAAATGAGACAGTGTTAGGGGCTGAGACAGAAAACGCTCCTAGGGTTCAGGACATCCCTCGCACAGAGAATGGGAGATGGTTAAATATTCAGATAAGCGTTCGTCCCGTAGAGAGGAGGAGGACAGAAACCAGACGTGGCAATTTATTTACGAGGGAATTTCAGGAAGATTTCTCACCACAAGAGGTCACAGATATTTTGAGTAGATTCAGCCAAAGAGTAGGAGAACCATTAATATCTTGGATGGTAAGGCTCAGTGATCAAGGGGCCGGTGGAATATTAGTAGATAAGAGGGACTGTATGAGATTCATAGTTATCAGCCACGATCCTCTAGTTCAGCAAGCTTTTAGGGAACATTATCAGCGAGGAGATGATGATAGCAGGACTATTCTGTTGGCATTAGCTGCTGCGGGATGCAATAAGAGATATACTAATGATTCTATGTGGCCCACTGAGCACAGACCCTGGTATTCACTTAAAGATTGTATCATGAGGCTAAAGGAGGAGGTAATGAAGACTGCTATTATGACAGGAACTGCAGACAAATATTACAATGATCCCATAGGAATCCCTCATAGGAATTTAATAATTAGGACAGCTCCCCCTGCTTATAAACAACTAATTTTGAATCTGTTACTTGGGGAAGTAGGGACCCATCTTACAGAGGTGATAAATAAGATTTTACAGTTACATGACTTAGGAGACTGGGGAAGGGACAGATCTCCTCGAGAGAGAAGGGTGAACAGCCAGCAAACTTGGTGCCAAAATGGAGTGACAAGAAAAGAAATGTTCACTGCTCTATTGAGAGCAGGGGTAGGTTTTGAAATGATAGATGGCATTCCAACCAATGAATTGTATAGGATGTACCGAGATAAAGGACTCGATAACAGGAGAGATAGGGAAATAAGAACTGCTCCTGCAAATGCTACAGATAGATGGTGAACCTTTATACCCAAGTGAATCACATGCCAGGCAATACTAGGAAACAGGCCAGGCTCCAGCCCAAATTAAGGAAATACGTAAGCTGGATTGCAGACCTCACATTAACTTGACCATATATTGGAAAAATGGGTCAAGTACAGTAACTAGAGCATTAATAGGCACTGGGGCTGAGGCCACCCTTATCTATGGGAATCCAGACAAATTCAGCCATGGAACTCCTATTACCTTCACAGGACTAGGAGGGACTGAAATATCAGCCAGACAAGTTAAATTGATGATGAAAATTGGACAGTTGCCCAAGAAAGAATATAGTGTGGTTATTGTGCCTATTCCTGAATACATCATTGGAATAGACATTTTGAAGGATATGACCTTAAATTTACCTGAAGGGAAATACCAATTTGCTGTGAGGAAAATAGGCATTAATGCAGTCTTAGTGGGGAAAATCAGGATGGATCCAATCACTTTGCCCGAACCTTCTGAAGTAATTACTTTGAGGCAATATCGTGTGCCAGGTGGGCAAGATGAAATTGCCAACACTATAAGAGAATGTGTTGAGGCAGGAGTGTTAGTCCCTACAACTACTCAATGGAACAACCCTGTCTGGTCAGCCCGAAAGTCAGATGGGACATGGAGGATGACAGTAGATTATAGACAGCTGAACAAAGTGACTCCTCCCTTGTATGCTGCTGTTCCACACACGGTTACTTTAATAGAGAGAATACAAAAACATGAAGGGACTTGGTATGCAGTTATTGATTTGGCCAATGCCTTCTTTACGATACCAATAGACCCCAAGCAATGGAACCAGTTTGCTTTTACTTGGCAAGGCCGACAGTATACATTTACATGCCTGCCACAAGGATATATTCATAGCCCAACTATTTGCCACAGGATTGTAGTTGAGCATTGGGATGAATTAAAGCTACCTGGTGTACAGCTTACACATTACATAGATGACATCATGATACAGGGAAAGAATATAAAAGAAGTGGAGGAGAGTTTAGCATTATTAACTGACCATATGAAAAGCAAAGGATGGGAAATCAACCCCTCAAAGGTTCAGGGGCCAGCTCAAACTGTAAAATTCTTGGTCATACAGTGTAATAGAGGACTGCGAGAAATTCTCCCACAAGCTCGACAAAAAATTCAGGATTTTCCCACCCCTACTAATAAGAAAGTGGCCCAAAAGTTCATAGGGCTATTTGGTTATTGGAGACACCACATCCCACATTTGGGACAGATTTTAAAACCCTTGCATAAAGTCACCAGAAAGAAATATGAATTCGACTGGGGCCTTGAACAAAGTAGAGCTTTTGAGGAAGCAAAGGCTGCTATACAATTAGCTCTGGACTTATGGCCTATGCAAAATGGGCCAGTGGAGTTACAAGTGACTGTACAAGATGACTATGCAAATTGGAGTCTGTGGCAAAAACAACAGAGCCGAAGTGTACCTTTAGGCTTTTGGTCAAGGAAACTGCCCTCATCTGGAGTGCAGTATACACCTTTTGAGAAGCAGCTGTTAGCTACATATTGGGCTTTAGTAGAAACTGAGCAACTAACCCTGGGTCATGAAGTGATATTAAGGCCTTGAATTCCAATTATGACTTGGGTAATGAGTACCCCAGCTTCTCACAGAATTGGACATGCACAAGAGGCGCGCATAATCAAATGGAAGTGTTATATTCAGAATAGGTCCAGAGCAGGCAAAAGTGGAGTTTCTGCTTTACATGAATCGGTGGCGAACATTGGCACTGAGAGAAATGAAAAACCCCTTGAATCTAAGCAACAGATGGTGCCATCCTTAGTGAAATGGAATAATGGGTATGATGGACTAAGTGTAGAACAGAAGAAACACGCTTGGTTTACTGACGGGACAGCAAAATATTTAGGACAGAAGAGACATTGGAAAGCAGTAGCCTATAACCCCTGTACTAGGCGAACTCTGGAAAGTTCTGGGATAGGGGGAAGTAGCCAATATGCTGAACTGATGGCAGTACATCAGGCCATCAGAATGGAGAAGGGAGGACAGTGTCATATATTTACCGATTCATGGGCGGTAGCTAATGGATTAGCTACTTGGATGCCTATATGGAGGAATCAGAATTGGGAGATTCATGGCAAACAAGTTTGGGGTAAAGAGTTATGGGAAAATATATGGGACATGTCTTTGGTTACAGATTTGTCAGTTTTTCATGCTGATGCTCACACGACCCTGACCACACCAGAGCGTGAGTACAATGCACACGCGGATCGACTAGCAAAGATTGCCACTGAATGTATTGTCCCTACTCCAACTCCAACTGATGACTCAGCCTTAGCAAGATGGGTCCACCAGACCGCCGGCCATTTAGGGGTCCAGGCCACCCACCGATGGGCACAGGATCGGGGTATCAGTATCTCTCATGCGTTGTTAAAACAAATACCAGAGGGGTGTTGTATATGTCAATTAGAAAAACAACGAACTCTTCCTAGGATAGTAACTGGAGAAATAGCAAGGGGAAAAGTTCCAGCCCAAATTTGGCAGATAGATTATATTGGCCCACTACCCCAGGATAAAGGATGTAAATATGTATGTACGTGTGTTGACACCTATTAAGGTGTACTAGTGGCTTGTCCTTATAAGGACGCAACTCAGAAAAACACCTGTAAAACCCTAGATATTGTAAGTTTATACTATGGAACCCCAATGCAGATTCAAAGTGACAATGGGTCACATTTCAAGGGCAAAGAAGTGAAAAGATATTGTGTGTTGAACAATATAGAATGGATATATCATATTCCATATTACCCACAAGCATCTGGGCTGATTGAAAGAATGAATGGATTGTTGAAAGAACAGGTGAGAAAATTAAGCTCTAATAATTCATATCGACATTGGAAGGATAATTTGTCTATTGCCTTACGTAATTTGAATAATAGGCCCTTAGGGGGGAGTACACCTCTAGCCAGAATGATGACCCCAAATTTGCAGATTAGAGAACAGCAAACACGTGAGATCCAAAATATTGAATTTTGGACTGTGAGGGAAGATGTCCCCCTACCATGTCCAGGAACACCTGGTTCGGCAGGATATGATTTACATTGTATAGAGAATTTTAGGTTGAATAGGAAAGAGATAAGAAAAACCCCTACTGGAGTATGTATGAGAATCCCCAAGAATCATTTTGGACAGATATTACCTAAACCAGGATTAGCAGCTCAAGGAGTACATGTATTGGCTGGAGTGATAGATTCAAATTATCAAAAAGAAATTGTTGTGACACTCCAGAATTTGGGTGAAAAACCTGTACAATTTGGTAGGAATGATAGGATAGTTCAAGTGATTATTATCCCCTGTGAAAAAATACCCTTTGTGAAAACTGATCCTCCTCCCAAAATAACTACTAGAGGGGCAAAAGGGGCTTGCTCCATTGATAGAATAAAGTTGGGAGCTAAGGTATGGTTAAAACGGAAGCCAGATGATATTCCAAAGGCTGCAGAAGTCATAGCCCATGGGAAGAACAACACTGTAACAGTTGTCTATTCAGGGGAAGATAATTACCAAATCGTGCCCCTGAACCATATATTTTACCGTGAATAGGGCTATAATATTAGATTCACGGACCCCACAGGTATGGCTGATGCTGGTAATTGCCACAAGCCACTCAGAGGGAAGGTGACTTTGTGTGATTAACGGATGAAATCTGGGGAAAGTCTGGGAGGACAATCCTAGTCTATCTAGGATGGGATACTCCTGGTTTCCCTTGTACATCTGGGGAAAGGCTGGGAGGACAATCCTAGTCTATCTAGGATGGGATCCTCCTGGTTTCCCTTGTACATCTGGGGAAAGGCTGGGAGGACAATCCTGGTCTCCATCTAGGGTGGGATCTTCTTGGCTTACTTTCCTCATTGTGTTCCGTTTAAAAAGAAACATTTCCCATCTGAGTTTGGCTCTGATATTGGATCTCTGCATAACTGAAATTTCAACTAAACTGGAGATGATTTTATTTGAAGGATAATAGCCTATACTTGCCTACTCTTTTTGTTCTCTGTTTTAGTTAACCTTGTCGCTAGTTCTGTCTCCTGCAGGTTTAAGCACCCTGCAGTTTCCGGTGACTGCCTAAGTACATAGCATTCTTGGAATTCCTGCCAGCTCGCTAAAGAACTGAACTCTGGAATTGGACTCTTTGGGGCAGGGACACCTCTACATCCAATTTCAGCAAGAAGAAATTATGGAAAATGAGACCTTCACCCATTACCCCAAGATTTTGAGCCCCAATTGTTTGAGGGGGGGAATGATGATAGTGTTCTGTGTGCTTATTTTGTGTTATCCTTGCTATATTGTTTTATTGTTATGATATTATTGATCCTATGTAATGGATACGAAGATCTAGGGGTGGACATTTGAATTATTAATAATTATTTTGGGATGATTGATTGAAGAGATTATCTGGCTGGGATCTAGGGGTGGATCACATTTGAATCGTAAACCACTATTTGGGAATGTCACTGAATGATATGTTTTGCTTTATTGTGAATGATATGTTTTAGTTTCCTGCATAATTGGATCACAATGTTCTAGGATATATAATTTAATTTGAATTATGATTGGATTGTGCATCCTAGAACATTGTGAGGGGTGGAGTGTAGCCAGAATGGACTTTGTTTTCTTTGAATGACTCAACTTGCCTCGTTGAGCTTCCCTGGATGCTGGGGCTTGCTCTTCCAGGGCAGGACCAGAGCTTCCTGTGTGATGAGTCGTGGGGCTGGCTGAGGGGAAGTGTGTTAACGTGGTCTACGCTAGGGGGAAGGGCCAAGTCAAGAACCAATCGGCCCTGGTCATTCAGGCAGCGCTTGATGATGTCAAAAACTCTATAAGAGGGGAGAGGACAGCTTGAAGATCCTCCTTTCCTTTTCCGGTTGGAGCCAGAGACACCTGCAGCCGAAGCTGAGCTGCCGGTAGCAGAGCTGACTAGAGGCTAGTGGGTAATCTTCTTACCGTAGAGGGGAAGCATGTATACGATTTTGCCTTACACCATCTCGCTTCTCTGTGGCCTCCTGGTTACTCTTATAAGGCAGACTTATTGGGCCTGGAAGCTTTTGATGAAAATATCAAAATGGGGACGCTGGTTTGTGGGCTTGTTATTGTGCAGTGTAAATACATGCTTTAGTTCTCCTGCCTTCTGCCTAGAGAATTCCTTATATCCTGCAGTTCTGGACCTTTTAGGCACATATGAGATTCTCTTTGAAATCATAAATTCTGCCTTCCTAATATACTGCCACAGCTCAGTGATTCAGGGCACTAAGGACTGCTCTACCCAGCTCCTGGTCTGGTTGGTCTACACGGCCCATGCTGGGCTCTGCTCTGCTCCCAGCTCCATGCCCAGTAGACTTCACCCAGCAACCATCCATGCTGTCCTGGGCTGGATCCCTGCTTCCCTCTGCTATTTTCTGGGTTCTGCAGTTCTAGAATTTGTTCTAGAGCCATTTTTATAGGTTTTTGGGGGAACTTGGCAAGAAGCTCAGTCTAGTCCCTGCTTTCCAGCCACTATCTTGGCTCTGCCCCCGCTGTCATGTCTTTAGATATGGTGAAGATGGAATTATGTTTTTAAAAAGTGAGTTGATATATATCATTGGTGGTAGTGGTGGGATCAGGTCCAGAAAAAATGGTATGATCAGATGAAATCTTTAAAGTAGGAATTACCAAATTAGATTTTAGACCCTTAGAAATGTCATGGATGGATGCAAAAAAATATAGAGAGCCAAATAGCTATTTGATGCGAGGCTATGAACATACTTGCCCCAGTGAATTAATGGTACCCTTCCCTTGACCCATCTGCCATAGTCTTTTGCTCTTTATTTGCCTTTAAATATGTTGTGATGCATAAAAAGAGGTGGGCGTAGGCATCCATTATTCTAGTGAATGCATATATCTGTGTGAGAAACAGACATAGAGATAGGGAGACAGTGAAGGAAAGAGAGAGAACCAACTAATCCATACCCATTGATTAATTCTAAACTATGTACCAGGAACTCTGCCAAGCATGAATTTACAAATACAAAAATGTGACAATCATTTTCCCTTAAGGAGCTTACATTTCTCTACATGGGTATCTGCATCATGAGATTTAAAACATGGATAAAGATATGGATGTGTTGCAGATACTTAGTGGCATAGTAGATAGAACACTTGTTGTGGAGTCTGGGATACTTGAATTGAAACCCAGGATCAGAAACTTTCTAGCTGTTTGACCCTGAGCAAGTTACTTAACTTCTTCCAGTCTCGGTTTCCTCAGCTATAAAATGAGGATAATACAGGCAAGTAACTTCAAGGGTTGTTGCGATTATAAATTGAAATAATATTGGTAAAGAGCTTTCCAAACATTAATGAACTGTATAAATGTTAGGTATTATAATTATTGTTATCGTTACTGCTACTATTTTCTCTGCTGTGTGCATGTTTTGCATTTCTTCTTGTCCTGTGTGTTTCTTATCCATGAACATATAAATCCTGTGCCTAATATTTTAGGAGACCTTAACTGATGTTGGGTAAAATATCATGAGTACCAACTTAACATAAATGTTTTCTGCTTATTGTATACCTTGATCTTTTTTTTTAATAATTGCAATGAATTTATTAAAAGAAATGATTGGTGAAGCATCTGCAATGGTGACTTCAACTTCTACACCAGGTTCAATGCTGATAGAGGGGATCTGTTTAACAATTTCAGAAGGACTCTGCAAATCAATAAGGCCTTTGTGGATTCTCATCTGGAACCGATCTCAAGTCTTTGAAGCTTCACCTCAAGGAGTTTTTCTAGTTGTGGTGCGAAGTGTCTTAGTGGGCATTCAAATAGGTCCATTCATTTTCAAGTTCTTTTCTTTGGCTCCTTTAATGAGGTCAGCACACACTTTCTCGAATGATTTCACACTGTGGCTGGTGAGGGTGATTCGATTCTGGTGAATGGTCCCTTTGGGCTCCACAAGGGTCTTGCCGGTGTCTTTGAATGCCATGGCAGTGGAGCGGCTTCCTGACTGACTTATTCCTTGATGAGAGTGAGCACCGGTGAGTCAGGAAGAAGAGAGGCAGAGACTTTCAATTCAACTTGGCTGCAGAGGAGACACATTCACCAAAGAGCCTTGATCTTTCTACATGATGGGCCCACCTCTTTTTTGAGCATATATTTATATTCTGAGTGACTTTTTGAAAATGTTAGTCTTTTTATGAAAATCATCCTTTATAATATGCTTGGGCCTGTTTACAATCAGCCTGATTATATCTCTTGCTTTTTGGTTACCTGAAAGTTTAATTTTTCAGAATTGGCAGCCACATATAATACCAAGAGAATATTTGTATATTTTTTTAAAAGATGGACTTTGCATCAGAGCAGCCTGGGATCGGTAAAACTGCCATTCAATATCACAAAGACCGTCTAGGGCATTCCCATGGTAGCATGATGTAATAAAAAGTTTGGGTACTAGCAGCATTACCATTCTTTTTTTTCCTTGATATATAAACTTCTATGGGAACATAATGCTATAGAACAGAGGGAACGGCAGTAGGAGGTGAAATTGCAGATTATTCAAAGGGCAATAGAAAGACATATCATGGGTATAATTCAGCTATGATACTGATACGCAATGTTGGCAGTATGTATACTTTCCACAGTGGCTTGAATGAGTGCAAGAGGATTTCAACAAATAAACACATGCTTGGAAAAGGAGGCAAGGTTGGCATAAAGCAAGTGCCAAAGATAATGATAATGTTAACCAAAGAAGGAAGAAAAAGCAAGAAGGAGGAAGTGATAGAAACAAGAAAGAAGGAAGGAAGGAAGGAAGGAAGGAAGGAAGGAAGGAAGGAAGGAAGGAAGGAAGGAAGGAAAGAAGGAAGGAAGGAAGGAAGGAAGGAAGGAAGGAAGGAAGGAAGGGAATTATTAAACACTTATTATATGACAAGCACCTGTTCAATTAAGCTAGGTTAGGTTCATATTCAGATTCATGCTGGCAATAGGACACACTCCCAACAGAATAAAGTTTTTAATGAAAGACAGGGGAAATACTCTATTAACACTGCAACCACATTATTTAACAATTCCTACTACACAGTTAACAAAGTGACAAAGACAGAGACACAGACATACAGAGGCATCACCTATTCAGAGGAACACCACTGCCCAAGGTTTCTTCAAGCTGGAGAATCCCTCTCTTTTGTACAAACTCAATGACAAAGTCAAAAGACACGCACACAACATACAACATACACTTCACGTTCAGCACTTTCACCAAAGGCTTCTGTGAAGCTGGGGAACCCCTTTTACATCCTCCTTGGTGGTTCTTCCGAATGTAATGCCAGGCAAAGCATCCTTTCCATGGGTGAGGTTCCAATGTGATTCACCCACGTGGTGATTTTTATAGAACCATAAACAAAGAAAGTTTTTCCTGCCAGAGAGGGGAGCTACCCCTACTCCCTTCATTCCTAAGAACTGCCTAGGTTGTTTGAAGGTAATGAAATGTTTCCTATTCTTTGTTCAGAGCCTATCAGTCTCCAAGGGGGAGAGGAATGTCCCAGAAATGTATCCTGGTCTTTTCCAGGGCCTCAGGAATGTATCCTGGTCTTTGTTTAGGGCCTATCAGTCTGCAAGCAGGAGAGTCCAAAGGTCTGCAAGGGGGGAAGGGAGAGCTGGGCTTTCACTATTATATGGAGGATCTTCTATAACGATTTATCATTGCCTATTTATCATTGGAGATATAAAACATAAAATGTTCTTACAACAATGTTATTTATTTTTGCAATGTTTTGTTAATTGTATAAGTAATACTTCATTCTTCATCAGTTTTTTAACTGTTTTTTTTTTAAATTTTTTATTTTTAGTTTACAACACTCAGTTCCACAGGTTTGGGGTTCCAAATTTTCTTCCCCTCCCTCCCCTCTCCTCTCCCCACAAGACAACATGGAATCTGATATATGTTCTACATATACCTTGGCATTCAACATATTTAGACAATAGTCAGGTAATAAAGATGAACCATGATCATTGGAGTGATTATGAAAAAGAAGAAATTAAATAAAAAAAGATATAGAAAAAAAGAGACAGAGAGCAGACGGTTTCCTTAAATATGCATTCATACTACATAGTTCCTTATCTGGATGTAGATAACTCTTTCCATCATGAGACCTATGGGGCCATCTTTGAACCTTTTATTGCTGAGAAGAGCAAACTCTATCAAAGTTAGCCATCACAGAATCAATATGTCTGTGGATGTGTATAATTTTTTCCTTGTTCTGGTCCTCTCACTCAACATCGTATCATGTAGTTCTTTCCAGGTTATTTTGAATTCTGTATCTTCCCCATTTCTTATAGCACAATAATATACCATTACATTCATATACCACAACTTGGTTATCCATTCCCAAACTGGTGGGCATCCCCTTGATTTCCAATTCTTTGCCAGCACAAAAAGATCTGCTATAAATATTTTTGTACATATGGGTCCTTTTCCCACTTCTGTGATCTCTTTAGGATACAACCTTAGAAGTGGTATTGCTGTGTCAAAGGCTATGGACATTTTTATAGCCCTTTGGGCATAATTCCAGATTGCTCTGCAGAATAGCTGGATCTGTTCACAACTCCCCCAAAAATGTAACAATGTTCCAATTTTCCCATATCCTCTTCAGCATTTATAATTTCCCTGTTTTGTCATGTTAGCCAATCTGACAAGAGAGATGTGGTACCTAAGAGTTGTTTTGATTTGCGTTTCTCTGATCAAAAGTGATGTAGAGCATTTTTTCATATGCCTATAGATATCTTTAATTTCTTCCTCTGAAAACTGCCTGTTCATATCCTTTGACCATTTCTCAATTGGAGAATGACTTGCATTCCCATAAATTTGGCTCAGTTCCTTGTATATTTTAGAGATGAGGCCTTTATGAGAGACAGTATTTGTAAAGATTTTCTCCCAATTTTCTGCTTCCTGCCTAATCTTTGTTGCACTGGCTTTGCTTATATAAAAACTTTGTAACTTAACCAAAATTATCCATTTTGTATTTTGTAATGCTCTCTTGTTGGGTCATGAATTCTTCCCTTTCCCATAAATCTGACAGTTAAACATTCCTTACTTTCCCAAACTATCAGCCTTTCTTCCTATGTCATGAACCCATTTTGACTTTATTTTGGGATACAGTGTAAGACATTGGTCTATGCCCACTTCCTGCCATACCATGTGAAACAGTGAGTTCTCAGCCCAGAAGCTGAATTCTTTGCATTTATCACAGATTAGATTGCTATTGTTGTTGACTATTGCAACTTGTGTACCTACCATATTCCACTGATCCTCCACTCTGTTTCTTAGCCAGTATGAATTTTGATGACTACTGCTTTGTAGTACAGTTTAATATCTGGTATGGCTAGGCCACCTTCCCTAGCAATTCTTTTCACTAATTACCTTGATATTCTGGACCTTTTGTTCTTCCAGATGAATTTTATTGTTATTTTATCCAGCTCTGTAAAATAATTTTTGGTAGTTCAATTGGAATGACATTGAATAAGTAGATTAATTCAGGTAAAATTGCCATTTTTATTTTATTAGCCCAGCCTGACCAAGAGCAACTAATGATTTCCCATTTGTTTAGATCTGACTATTTCTGTGAAAAGTGTTTTGTAATTGTGTTCACATAGGCCCTGGGTTTCTCTTGGCAGGTAGACTCCCAAATATTTAATAGTGTCTACAATAGCTTTAAACAGAATTTGTCTTTCTATTTCTTCCTGTTGCACTTTGCTAGTAATATATAAGAATGTCGTGGATTTATGTGGGTTTATTTTATATCCTGCAACTTTGCTAAAGTGTTTTTTTTGTTATTTCAAGTAGTTTTTCACTTGATTCTCTAGGATTCTCTAAGGAAATCATCATATCACCTGCAAAGAGTGATAACTTACTTTCTTCTTTGCCTATTCTAATTCCTTCATTTTTTTTCTTTCCTTATTCCTAGAGCTAACATTTCTAGTACATATTTGATTAATAGGGTGTGTTAATATGATTTAATGAGGTTCGGATTCGCTCCTATAAATGATGCTCCCCAACACACCAGGAAAATAGAAAATAGACATTTATTTAGAAAAGGCAAGGCACAGATAGCTTAAACTTGCATAGAAAACATACAATAATGAGAATAACCAATAACACAGCACCAATCAAGATGATTGGTAAAGGAAGAGAATACATCACCAATTCAAGGGAACCTCCAGAGTAGATCAGCGGCTGGGAGCCCCGTTACAGCCCATGCAAACTTGAATTGTGTAAAGAGTTTTCCCGGGCGAAGCGTCCTTCCCGCGGGTGAGGCTCAGCGGGCTTACAGGACGTAAATATTTTATACTGTCCTAAACAAAGAAGGCTTGGAGCCAGGAGGTTTTTGGCGCGTGCCGTTATTCATGGTTCGTCCAATACGCATCTGGCCCAGCCGTGTCCCATCCGCCTGAGGCTTGGCATTTGTTTTCTTTAGTAACATCACGTTTCCCAGGGAGGGAAGCCAACCCTCCGAGGTCAGCGTAACCTAGGAATGGCTAGTTCCTGGAATGCTAAGCCAAGAACACTCAGGGGTTATGGAATGGTTATGGCCGAGAATTGAACTGAACCTATTTATTTGAATGATCTTATTAATTTAAAGGGAAATGTTCAATTTTCATTTCATAGGGGTAGTAATGAACATCCCTGTCTCACCCCTGATTTTATTGGGAATGTATCTAGCTTATCCCCATTACGTATAATGCTTGCTGATGGTTTTAGGTAGATGGTGCTTATAATTTTAAGGAAGACTCCATTTATTCCTATGGTGTCTAGTGTTTTTTAATAGGAGTGGATGTTGTATTTTTTCAAATGCTTTTTTCTGAATCTATTCAGATAATCATATGTTTTCTGCTAGTTTTGTTGTTGACATGATTAATTATGGTAATAGTTTTCCTAATATTGAACCAGCCTTGCATTCCTGCAATAAATCCTATCTTCTCATAATGTATTATTTTTGTGATAAGTTGCTGCAATCCTTTTGCTAATATTTTATTTAAAATTTTTGTATCAATATTCATTAGGGAAATTGGTTTATAGTTTTCTTTCTCTGTTTTTAATCTTCCTGGTTTACATATTAGTACCATATTTGTGTCATAAAAAGAATTTGGTAGGACTCCTTCACCTATTTTCCCAAATAGTCTATAAAGTATGGGAATTAATTGTTCTTTAAATGTTTGATAGAATTCACATGTAAAACCATTTGGCCCTGGAGATTTTTTCTTAGAGAGGTCATTGATCACTTGCTCAATTTCTTTTTCTGAGATGGAGTTATTTAGATATTTTATTTCCTCTTCTGTTAACCTGGCAATTTATATTTTTGTAATTATTCATCCATTTCCCTAAGGTTGTCAAATTTATGGGCACACAATTGGGTGAAGACATTCCTAATTATTGATTTAATTTCCTTTTCATTAGAGGTGAATTCACTTTTTTTTCATTTTTGATACTGGTAACTTGGTTTTCTTCTTTCATTTTTAAATCAAATTAACCAAAGCTCTATCAATTTTATTGTTGTTTTTTCTTTCTTATAAAACCAGCACTTCATTTTATTTATTAGTTCAAAAGTTTTCTTGATTTCAGTTTTATTAATCTCTCCTTTGGTTTTCAGTATTTCTAATTTGGTATTTAATTGGGAATTTTGAATTTGTTCTTTTTCTAGTTTTTTTTTTCAGTTCCATGCCCATTTCATTGATCTCCTTTTTTATCTATTTTATACATGTAAGAATTTAGAGATATAAAACTTCCCCTAAGAACAGCTTGTGCTGCATCCCATAAATTTTGGTATGTTGTCTCATTATAGTCATTATCTTGAATGAAGTTATTAATTGTTTCTATGATTTGTTCTTTGGCTGTTTCATTCTTTAAGATTAGATTATTTAGTCTCCAATTAATTTTTAGTTTTATCATTCCATAGTACTTTGTTACAAATGATGTTTTATTGCATTATAATATGAAAAGGATGCTTTGGCTACTTCTGCCTTTCCACACTGGATTGTGAGGCATACCCTTAATACATGGTCAATTTTTGAGTATGTGCCATGTGCAGGTGAGATAAAATACATTCCTTTTAATCCCCATTTAGTTGTCTCCACAGGTATATCTTATCTGCCTTTCCTAAAATTCTATTTGCCTCCTTAACTTCTTTCTTATTTATTTTGAGGTTAGATTTATCAAGTTCATAGATGGAGAGGTTGAGGTCCCCCACAATTATTGCTTTGCTGTTTATTTCTTCTTGTAATTGCCTTAACTTCTCTTCTAAGAATTTGCATGCTATATCACTTCATGTATATTAGTTAAGTAATGATATTGCTTCATTGTCTATGGTGAAATTTAGCAGGATATGGTGTCCTTTATTTTCTCTTTTTATTAGATCTATGTTTGCTTTTTCTTTCTCTGAGATTAGGATTGCAACCACGGTTTTTTTTTTACTTTAGCTGAAACATAATATATTCTACTCCAGCTTTTACCTTTACTGTATTTGTATTGCTGTGTTTCAAATGTGTTTCTTACGAACAACATATTGTAGGAATATGATTTTTAATCCATTCAGCTATCTGCCTCTGTTTCATGGGAGAGTTCATCCCATTCACATTCAGATTTCCATCTCTCTCTTTTTCTCTATTTTACCCCACCCCCATCCATTAGGCTTTTATTTCTCTGCTCTCCCTTCCACTCCTCACAAGAGTTTTGCTTTTGACCACCTCCTTCCTCAGTACACCCTCTTTATTGATTTCCCTACATTATCTTAACCTTTTTCCCTTGCTACTTCTTCCCTCCATTTTGACCCCCCCTCCCTGCTTCTTTCCCCTTTCCTCTCCTACTGCCTATAGGACAAGTTTGATTTCTATACTTCTCAGTATATTTTATTCCCTTCTTGAACCAAATCCAATGAGAGTAAAACTCAAATGTAGCTCTTCTCCCTCCCTTCTTTACCTATACTAATGTTTTTGTGCCTCTACATGTGATATAATTTACCCTTTTCTACTACCTCCTTACTTCTTCTCCCAGATGCATCCTTTTACATCCCTTAATTATGTTTTTTTATCATATATCAATTACTTTATACTGACACCCACAGTCTGTGTATATGTCTTTCAATTGTCATAATAACTGTTCCATTCTCAAAATTGACATATATAAATATACATATATATGTATATGTATATATATATGACATATATAAAACAATATCAAATTTTCCCTTGAGCTGTTTAAAAAAAAGAGAGTTCATACTCTCAAGGAGCCTGTGTTGCACTTAGCATAGATAATTAATAAAGAAAAATGAGGACTAGGTTATTTTTTCTTTGGGAAGCTACAGAGATAGTTAGTAGAGCTAAAAGGGAGTAACTTTGCATACTATTTCCAGTAGCAATTACAGCATGTGTTTTATTATGGATCCATGACTACAAAATAGAGGTGGGGCTTCTAGAACTAGAAAGTGGTTGTGGGGCAGTAGTATTAGATGATACATGGGCCAAAAGAGGAAAGAGTTAAGCACGGTTCATTTCTGGAATTGGAATTTTGAAGTACTCTATCTCATGCTTTCCAGTTCCAGTGAAAGGCATCTGGTGCAAAAAATGTCTGGGCGTTAAATTGTAGTCCATGTTATACTAGAACCTCAAAATGTTAACAGATCCAAAGCAGGAGTTCCATTAGGAATTCTAGAGAAAATATTCACATTGATGAAATTATATATTCTTTAACTATGAACTCGGTGCCAGAATCATTTCATGAACAGATTTCCACAATGTCTTTCACACAGTAGTCAGACCACTTAATAGCTGCTTCAGTATTTCTTATTTCTGCATTTTCATTACACTAGTAGCTGATCTTCCTTGGTGTAGAAGAAAGGAATTCTCTCGTAATATTCTCCCAAAATGTCCTTTTTTGATCTCTGACCAAAGTAGAAAAACAATTCCAGATGCCTGGTGCCAGATGTCAGAGAAGTTATTGTACACCACTTAATAGATATCTTAATCAGATCCCTATGTGTGTCAAAGCTAATGTCGATATGCAACAAAGAAACATACTAGTCTGTCTCTAAACCTTCTGAGACTCTGTCCTCATTAATATTATTACAACCACTACTGTTGCCATTGCTGCCATTGTCATGGTTGTCATTTCATCATAGAGGCAAAAGCAACAGCAGCAAATATTTATATAGGGTTTTAAGGTTTTCAGGGTACAGGAAAGCTTTTACAAATTATAGCTATTTGGGGCTAGACACAAACTAATTAGCCCAAGTCTCTTTCAAATTTATAGAAGTGGGGGGGCAGGGTGGAGCCAAGATGGCAGAGTAAAAGCAGGGACTCACCAGAGCTCTCCCCCCAAACCCTTCCAAATACCTGTAAAAATGACTGTAAACAAATCCTAGAGCAGCAGAATGCACAAAATGACAGAGTGAAACAAATTTTCAGCCCAAGACAACCTGGAAGGTCAACAGGAAAGGTCTTTTGCACGGGTTTGAGAGAAGAGTCCAGCATGGCCTGCGCTGGCACAGATGGGGCTACAGCAGGCCTCAGGCGATTGAATCACAGGCAGCTGTGTCAGTTTCCAAACTTCTCAACCCACAAACACCAAAGAAAACTCAGAAGGTTGGTAGGAAAAATATGTGGGATCTGGATGAGAGAGAAGCATGGACCGGGCCCAGCCCCTGAGTGGCAACTGCAGCTGAGGCTGCAACTGTTTCCAGAGGTCTCAGCCCACAGATGGTGGGGTGGGGGGATAGTGGCTGATCAGAGAAGGATTGCAGGGATCTCTATGCTGGCACTGAGGCAGGATTCTCTTGTTCTTCCCATGCCTGGCTCTGGGTCACAGTTCTGGGTAGCAGCCCTGGGGAGAGGAGGAGCACTGGCCTGGTGGAGAGGGAATCCTCAGAGCTCCAAGGCAGAAAAAAGTGCTTGTGGTCATGCACAGATCAGAGCACAGGCCAGGAGAGGAGTAAACACCTCCTTTTCCACCTTGGAAGAACTAAAAATTTACAGGTCTCTAGAAATATCTTGGGAAAATGGCTGCACAAAACTCCTGAAGCCTGGGAAATTACACTCTCCATACTGGAAGCAGAGCCCTACTTTAACCAACACTTAAGTAGTCATCTAATTGGTTGGAAAAATGACTAAACAGCGAAAAAGAGCTCAGACAATGGAATCTTACTTTCCTGACAAAGAACATCAAAACGTACAACCAGAAGAAGACAACAAAGTCGAAGCTCCTATGTGCAAAGGCTCCAAGAAAAATATGAATTGGTCTCAGGCCACAGAAAAGCTCAAAAGGATTTTGAAAATCAGATTTACAGAAGTCACTATTAACACATGATACTAGACTATTTCTCTTTAATTCTCTCTCAAGTTCTACCTGCTTCTTTTAGGCTAAACAGCAAGAAAATCCAACTACCAAGCAGTCAATATAGTAAACATATAAAAGATATTCTCCTTGCTTTCATGAAGAGAAAGACAAGGAGTTAAAAAAGGTCGTATTCCCAGAGGCAGAAAGTTTAGATTTGAGTCCCAGATTCAAAATATGTGAGATCCATGACAGTGCAAAAAATAATTTAATCTCTCCAATTCTCAGTTTCATCATCAGTAGGTTGAGGGAAGTGAGGGAAGTGAAGGAAAACATCTCATAAGTCACAGGTTGCTACATAAATGATTTGTTTTGATGATCACAAATCAATAGAAGAAAATCATTTCTTGCATGGCCATAAAGGGGCACTCAACAGCACAGAGTGAGTGTTCGCTCCATCCTAGGCTCTCTGGTTTGCTATTAAGGATAGCCAGAAGTCTTTTTCCCCCTACCTATATTGACATAAAAGAACCAAGAGTTGGAGAGAGCTAGCACCTCATGGTAACTGAGATTTATGCATTTTGCACAATGACCAACACTTTATACTCTAACTGCAATTTCCTTTACAATTTGAAACTACCTTTTCAGCAACTGAGTAGTATGCTGGCAGCCACATAATTATGCATCTCTTTTTCCAGACAAAACTGTAGTTGAATCTTTGAATTTGGAAGGAAATGGTAAAATTAAATCCACTCCAACAAATATTTATTAGATACCATTCCACTGATATTCTCCAAGGTGCTGAGGAGAGGCAAAGGGAAGGTTTTCTGACTTTTATACCTACGAGAACATGTCTTATCATCAGTATTGATCATGTTGCTCACTATAGGAGGGGGAAGAATATGTAGTCACTCCTGGAATCATCTCTATATTTGCTTGCTTCCAAAGGCATTAGACTATTTTAGGGGCACAGGTGGTTATGTTGACAAATATAGCTTGCTCTCCTATTGCTGTGGATTGCATCTTCTAGGGGATTTTAAATATTACATGCAATATTTACCAAAGGAAAACTAATGTATAATAAAAATAATAGTTACCATGTATATGGGGTAGCTGGTGGCTGGGTCTAGAGTCAGCAAGACCTGAGTTCAAATCCAGCCTTAAACACTTCCTATCTTTGGGATAGAAATAACAATAAACTATGTGCTAGTCATTGTTCTGTGTGCTTTACAAATATAATTACATTTTGATATTCACAACAACCCTAGGATGTGGGGATATTTTGTATATATCTACATCCATATATAAATATAGATAGATAAATAGATATAGATAGATATATTAATTATGTTATAAATATATATGTGTGTGTATATATATATAATATTATTATATATATATGTGTATATATATATATATATATATATATATAATCATACCCATTCTACAGTTGTAAAAATTGAGGCAGAGAGAGGTTAAGTGACTTGCCCAGGGTCATACAAAGAGTAAGTGTCTGAGGCTACATTCTGAGTCTGAGTTCGGACTCAGGTCTTTGTGCCATCAGGCCCAGTGTTCTATCTAATGTATCACATAGCTACATATTAAAGTGCACAACTATCAACAGAAAGCTCACTTCAGCAATTCCATTCCATTTAATTACATCCAGCATTTACTGATCATTCTCCATTAGCTAGAGAAAGAGATAGAAAGTTTAAATGACACAAAATATCTACTCTCATGAAGCTTGAAGTACTAGAGGGATAAAACACATGAACAGATTAGTATAGTGCAAGATAAGTGAAGCAAGCAAATTAAAGGAAAAAAAGCCTTAGCTGAGTCTCAGAGAACATCGAATATTGAAAGGGAGGAATGAGGTAATTTTTCATTGCATGTCTATTCACATATATGTATTGTGCATATACATAGTTACATGTATATACACATGTGTTTACATATGTATTATACGTACACTCATAGTGTAAATAATTATTATAATTATTAAATAAATTGTTCACACAATACCTGCATGCATGTGTATATATACATGTGTAATACATGATCATATACATACACATGGATGTACAAGTATACATCTATACACAAATGTATGTATGTAGATACACATATATAAATGTACAAACCTATATGCCTATTTTCACCAAATAGTATGTATATATAACATATGTATATAAAATATATGTATGTGCGTGTCTGTATGGATCTATATTTGTCAATAGGTACATAGTGTAACCATTTGCAAATAATTTCCCCCAAAACTGGATTTGTTTTGTGGGTGTATTCTGTTTGTAGCCTATCAACTTAATCAGAAGACATTAAACATTCATAATATACCCAAAGAGAGAAACAAAAGTCTTTCCCCTCAAAGAGTTTGCATTCTATTTGGTAGCAAAAAAATGTAGTTATTATGAGTAAATGAAAATATGCACAGGGTAAATAAAAATCAACTGGGAAGAGGGAGCAGGAATTGGGGCAGGAGGGGATCCAGAATTATAACTCATTTATAACCCAAATGGTGATCTGCAAGACGACTGTAGATGATTTCCAAACAATTCACCTGCTTCAGATGAATTAATTCTGTTTATGGGGCAATCTTCTGTCTGGCTGGGGAAGGATGTCTTTGCTTCCTTGTCATTCAAAGAACTGAACTGAAATAAGCAGAAACATACCACAAACCACTTGTGGGCTTATTTTCATTATAGATCCACACCTGTGAGGGCAGTATTCATTTTCAAACTTTCTCTGCATTCTCAAGCTGTCCTCTTGCTAATCTGAGGTAGAAATTTTTGGAGGTCTGAAGAAACCAGAGAGTATAGCTGTGAATGGTCATTAGGTCTCCAGGAAACATTGGGAACCAGTTTGGCTTTCTCATGTCTTCTTGGATAGAACAGATATAATCTGGCAAGTTCCCATGGAGGATTTGTGGTGGGGAAGGAAAGGAAGAAGAAGGAATGTTTTGTTTTGGTTTTTGTCTTTCCCCTCTGTGCTCACCATGGTGAAACTCCACTTTAGCTCTATTAGACCTTGGGTGTCCTAGTTAGGAAAGCGTGAAAATTTATGAAATTTAGAAAACTGGTTCAAGGGCACAAAATGTAAATGAGATTCTTTCCTGAAATAATCAGGTATTCTACATAATTTCTCTTATTCTTAACATTGCTAAAATGCAATGTTTATCATGCATTTGAAAGTAACATGTTTATTTGGGTTTAACATTTTCAAACTTAGAACATGAAACATAATTCTTACACAAGACATACATGTTCTTAAAATAGTCAGTATTTCATGGGTCTGTTTACAAATCCTCTTTATCTTGTATAAACCCTTTCCATGTCTACTTATAAATATTCCATAAAAGATTCACAAAAATGTGCTGGGATCCTATTTGTTCTTTTAGCATCTTGAGGCTTTCCTCTAGTCTGTATGTGTGTTGCTATCCATTTTTGATATACAATTGTCCCTTTTCCTTTCTATTTGAACATTTCCTTGATATTATCATTTAACCTAATTCTTGGATTCAAGTTATTATTAGTAAACTGCCTAAACTCAGTGAGTATTTTTTTATTTAAGTTACTTCTCTTTTTAATTCTGAAACTGTGCTTCATGCTTCCATGATTCATAATAATATAGTATTACCAGATAATAATCTTATTATATAGATGGAATTTTGCAGTTGACATCATGGAACTGTGGGACAGTTAGAAAGTGTACCATTTTGCAAATATAATCTAGTCTGAGTAAGTGTTACTATTCGATTCTAAGCCTAATTCATTGTCAATGCAGGACTGCTCATGATTCTTATATTGATGGACTAATTCTATATGTTCACTAGCTGGGGTGATACGCATTTTTCCTCCACTCTTATTTTCCCCTGTGGAGGATCAGACACTTATTTTTTCAAGATCATGAACATTTCCTTGAAGAAGTGTTATAGACTTCAAAGAGTTCAACTAATTACTTATGATATTATTGAAAATAGGAGCTTTCAGAGAAACTTGCCGCTAAAAGGAAACCCTTGTTTTGGCAGGGGAGGGTATTAAAAGGGTATCTTCACGTTTGGTTTTTTGTTTGTTTGTTCTTCATGTAGACCGTTCTTACCTCTCCAACTAAATTACCATCTTATAATTAGGGACCCAATCTTGTAGATTTTATTACTCTTCCTGCAGGCCACTCTCCATAGCATTTGTTATTCAATCATTTATAGTTGTGTCTGATTCTTTATGACCCCATTTGTTGTTTTTCTTGGCAAATAAATTGGAGTGGTTTGCCATTTTCTTCTCCAGTTCATTTTACCAATGAGGAAACTGAGGCAAACAGGGTTGACTGACTTGCTCAAGTTCACACAGCTAGTAAGTTTCTAAGGCTAGATTTGAACTGAGGAAAAGGAATCTTCCTGACTCCAAGGTTAGCAATCAATCTATTGAGGTTTGCAGGTGCTCAGGATCCCAAAATACCAACATGCCAGGTCCTGCCCAAATGAATTCAACCCAAGCCTGTCAGGCAAAGAAAAACAAAATTTATTAAAGATTTGCCATTTTGGGTAGACTCTTAAGGAATCTGAGCATTTGTGATGCTGGAATTGACAGTTGGGCCAGAACAATCTGAGCTAGATTGAATCTGAGCACATTCATGGAGGCAAGATGGATTTTATATACAGAAAGACTGTAGGAGGGTGGCCAAGTAGTCTGGGGCGACTAGAGAAGGGGATTAGGGAGAGTCTTGGGCAGGAGTCTAAAGAGGATCTTGACGGGACTGGGGTCAGACTCCAGGAATGGATTAAGGGTGGGAAATAGCTGAAGGCTACAATGGAGGGCTAGGCTAGGTTAAAAGTAACGGATTTGGGCATGAAAAGCTTATGGACTAAAGCAATTGCCAGATCAAGTGGTAAGATTCAAGGTGGAGTTCTAGGGAATTCCCAGTGCCTATAGCCTATCAAATCTACTGTGCCACCTAGCTGCCCCCACATGGCATAGAACCATCTAATTGTAAATACTTAATAAATTTCAATGATTGATACAACATGTATGCATACATACATACATATATATAATTTTTGTCTTAAATAATATTATTGTTGACACAATAGAACCTTCCTTAATAACCCTCCATAATATCTTCAATAAAAATAAAACAAAACAAAAAAAACACTCCAGAAAAATAGCAAAATTGCCAAAATATAGTACTCATCATGATCGGTACATGTTCATGGAATAAAGTACTAAGATCTGGAAATGACTTTTAGAAGCAATTATGTCTAGCTCACACATTGTACATATGGAGAACCTGAAGTTTAGAAATGTTAGTTGGGGGCGGAGCCAAGATGGTGGCTGGAAAGCGGAGACTTGTGTGAGTTCCCCACCAAGTCCCTCCAAAAATCTATAAAAAATGGCTCTGAACAAATTCTAGAACTGCAGAACCCACAAAATAGCAGAGAGAAGCAGTGCTCCAGCCCAGAACAGCCTGGATGGTCATTGGGTGAAGTCTATCACACACTGAGCTGGGAGCAGGAGGGGAGCGGCACCCAGCATGGCCCACGTGGACTGACCAGACTGGGAGCCAGGCAGAGCGGGCCCTGGCACCCTGAATCAGTGAGTTGTGGCAGTTGCCAGACTTCTCAACCCACAAAAGACAAGAGAGAAGAACTGCAGAACCCACAAAATAGTGGAGGGAGGCAGGGCTCTAGCCCAGGAAAGCCTGGATGGTCTCTGGGTAAAGTCTATCATGCATGGAGCTGGGAGAGGAGCAGAGCAGAGCCCAGCATGGGCGGTGGCAGGACCATCCAGACCTGAGCCAGGTGAAGCAGGCCCTGGACCCTGAATCAGTAAGCTGCAGCAGTTACCAGAGTTTTCAACCCACAAACACCAAAAATAACAGAGAAGGTTAGTGGGAAAAGCTGCAGGGACAGAGTAAAAGGAGTTTGCAGATCAGCCACTGCCCTGGGGCCAGTGGAGGTGGTGCAGCTACAGAAATACAGCTACAGTTACTTCCAGCCCCAGGTCCACCTGGTGGGAGGAATTAAGTGGCAGATCAAAGCAGGAGTGCAGAGCCTGCATAGGATCTGAGTTCAGTCCGCATTGGGAATTCTTGGGGAAGGAGGAGTGCTGGTGTGGCAGAGCTGGCTGTAATAGCTCTGAAAAAAACAGCACATCTCCTCAAGCTTGGAACAAAGTGTTCTTTGCACTACAAGCAGTCGTACCCCTACCAAAACTCAAGGGTCAAGAAAGTTGGCTGGGAACATGGCCAGGCAGCAAAAACACCCTCAGATTCAGTCTCAGACTTTGGAATCTTTCTTTGGTGACAAAAAAGACCAAAACATGCAGCCAGAAGAAGTCAACAAAATCAAAGAGCCTACATCAAAAGCCTCCAAGGAAAACGAATTGGTCTCAGGCAATGGAAGAGCTCAAAAAGCATTTGGAAAAGCAAGTTAGACAAGTAGAGGAAAAATTGGGAAGAGAAATGAGAATTAGTGAGAAAACCATTCAATGGTCAAGGTCAATGACTTGCTAAAGGAGAACGAAAAATACACTGAAAATAACACCGAAGAAAACAACACCTTAAAAATAGACTAACGCAAATGGCAAAAGAGCTCCAAAAAGCCAATGAGAAGAATGCCTTGAAAGGCAGAATTAACCAAATGGAAAAGGAGGTCCAACAGAACACTGAAGAAAATACTACCTTAAAAGTTAGATTGGAGCAAGTAGAAGTTAGTGACTATATGAGAAATCAAGATATTATAAAACAGAATCAAAGAAATGAAAAAGTGGAAGACAATGTGAAATATCTCATTGGAAAACAACTGACCTGGAAAATAGATCCAGGAGAGATAACTTAAAAATTATTGGACTATGTGAAAACCATGACCAAAACATCATCTTTCAAGAAATTATCAAGGAGACCTGCCCTGATATTCTAGAGCCACAGGGCAAAATAGAAATTGAAAGAATCCATCGATCACCTCCTCAAATAGATCCCAAAAAGGAATCTCCTAGGAATATTGTCACCAAATTCCAGAGCTCCCAGATCAAGGAGAAAATACTGCAAGCAGCCAGAAAGAAACAATTTGAGTATTGTGGAAACATAATCAGAGTAACACCAGATCTAGCAGCTTCTACATTAAGAGATCAAAGGTATTGGAATACGATATTCCAGAGGTCAATGGAGCTAGGATTAAAACCAACAATCACTTACCCAGCAAAACCGAGTATCATTCTCCAAGGCAAAATATGGATTTTCAATAAAATAGAGGACTTTCAAGCTTTCTCAGTGAAAAGACCAGAGCTGAATAGATAATCTGACTTTCAAACACAAGAATCAAGAGAAGCATGTAAAGGTAATCAAGAAAAAGAAATGGCAAGAGACTTACTAAACTTGAGCTGTTTTGTTTACATTCCTACATGGAAAGATGATATGTGTGATTCATGAGACCTCAGTATTAGGGTAGATGAAGGGAATATGCATATATATATATATGTGTGTGTGTGTGTGTGTGTGTGTGTGTTTGTATATATATATGTATATATGTGGGTGTATGTGTGTACATATGTATGTGCATATATATATATATATGGAGAGAGAGGGCACAGGATGAGTTGTAGATGGAGGTATGATATGTAAAAGAAATAAAATCAAATTAAGGAATGAGAGAGGAATATATTGAGAGAGGGAGAAAGGGAGAGATGGAATGGGGTAAATTATCTTGCATAAAAGTGGCAAGAAAAAGCTGTTTTGTAGGAAGAAAAGGAAAGCAGGTGAGGGGGAATGAGTGAATCTTGCTCTCATCAGATTTGACCTGAGGAGGGAATACCATACACACTCATTTGGGTATCTTACCCCACAGGAAAGAAGGAGGAAGAAGATAAAAAGGGGGGATGATAGAAGGGAGGGCAGATGGGGGAGGAGGTAATCAAAAACAAACACTTTCAAAAAGGGACAGGGTCAAGGGAGAAAATTCAATAAAGGGAGATAGGTTAGGAAGACAAAAAATATAGTTAGTCTTTCACAACATGAGTATTGTGGAAGGGTTATACATAATGATACACATGTGGCTTATGTTGAATTGCTTGACTTCTTAGGGAGGGTGGGTGGGAAGGGAAGAGGGGAGAGAATTTGGAACCCAAAGTTTTAAAAACAGATGTTCAAAAACAAAACAAAAGAAAAATTTTTGCTTGCAACTAGAAAATAAAATACACAGGCAATGGGGCATAGAAATTTATCTTGCCCTACAAGAAAGGAAGGGAAAAGGAGATGGGAGGGGAGGGGGTGACAGAAGGGAGGGCTGACTGGGGAACAGGGCAACGAGAATATATGCCATCCTGGAGTGGGGGGGGGAGGGTAGACATGGTGAGAAAATTTGTAATTCAATCTCTTGTGTAAATCAGTGCTGAAAAGTAAATATATTAAATAAAAATAAAAAAAATCCTCCATTTGGCATTTAGAGCCTCGCATATCCTGGACCCTTTCTATCTTTTCAGTCTTCTTACATTTAGTATCCTCTACACACTCTACGATCCAGTGATACTGCCATGCTTTTCATCCCTAGCACAAGATACTCCATATCTCAGTTCTGCATTTTCCCTGAGTGTCCCCATGTCTAGAATTCTTTCCCTTCTCATCTCTGCTACGTAACTTCCTTGGCTTCCTTTGAGTTTCAGATAAAATCACACTTACCACAAGACATCTTTCCCATCCCTACAATTCCAGTTTCTTTTTCTTTATTTTTAGGTAAAGTTTTTTTTTTAATTTTAAACTTAAATACAAAATAAGAAAAGAAAAAAAAAAACATTGCTATGTACACAGCAGACCCTAAGAGAGGATTCAATATATGACAACAAATTTTCACTTCAAGAAAACCTGTGTAGGAAATACTACACATTGTTTTCAAAGCTGCCCAGATTTTCTTTGCTTCCCTGTTCTCTGCTGTATACTTTTTATTTTATTTTTCCTCTCCTCACCCCACCAACGAAGACTACAATTAAGCGTGGATATGTATGTATGTGTGTATACATATATACATACACAGATATCTATAAACATATGCATATATACACATATGCACTCACACCCATATGTATGCTTATTTCCTCTTATCAACTGTTTCTCTGAAGGTAGATAGTAAGTCCAAGTCTTTCCAAGTTTTTCTAAATCTGCCAGCTCATCATTTCCTATACCACAACAATATTCCAGCCCAGTCACATCCTATCTGAGGTCTTGTCTGTGAAAGATGTTTTCCCACTTTTCTGCATTCCTTCTGTTCTTGGCTACATAGGTTTCATTTATGCAAGAAAATTTTAATTTCAAGTAATACTTCAACAATCTCTTATCTTATAGTGTAGTTTACAGTCTAATATGCTGAATCTACTTCCTTTACATCTTTTTTTCCTGGTTTCTTCGAAGTTCCTGACCTTTTATTCTTCCAAATGAATGTTATTATTTTTTCTAACTCAGTAAAAAATTTTTTTAGTAATTTAATTGGGATGTCATTGAATAAATAAATTAACTAGGTAATATTATAATTTTAAAAATTACTGGCTTTACCTATCCATGAACAATAAATGTTACTTCATATTTAGTCTGAGTTTATTTGTATAGAAAGTGTTTTATATTTATGTTCATATAATTCCCTCGGTCTGTTTTGGCAGATATATAGTCAAGTATTTTATACTGTCTAGATATTTTAAATGGTCTTACACAATAAAAAAAGGTTGGTTGACTTGCTCAGATTCATTCATATACTTGATATAAGATTTGAATCCAAGTCTTCTGGATTCCAAATCCAGTGCTTTATACAGTATATGTAACTGTCCCTTTGTCATTTTAAATTTATCATTTATTGACAAAATGAAATCTATGTGTTTTAACTTTAGTTAACTGATGCATTTTAATGTTACTTTCATCAACAACATTAATTATAGTTATCAAACAGTTAGTAGTCTCATTGCACAGCATGACTCACCTCACTCTACCTTAAATTGCCAGTTTAAAATTCCCAAGTTTCTTCCCACTCATTCTGAAATCCCACTTGACCCCCTTTGTTTGGTAGATTTTCTTCTGTTGTACTATTACTTACATTTACACAGCAGGGGAGAGGGGAGTTCAAATCTATTTCTCTATTATAAGTTTTTTTTTTGTAATCTTCCTTTCCAAATTTTCAATCCAGTTTGATTGTATTCCTCTGTCTCTATTTACTACAAAACCCCTTCAAATTCAGTGCCACAAAGATTAAGTCTAAATACTATTCTCCACCATCCTCAAGACTCTCTCCTATCTATATCCTATAACTTTCTCTATAACTTTTTAGTCCTTCTTTTTTGGAAGAGAAAAGTATTATTTCAACATCCAAAGTAACATATTCAAGTAAAAACCTTCATTAACTAATATTTTGAATTAGTTTTTGGAATGGTGAAATATCTGTTAATACAGATTTTTACCTTGATTCCAGATAAATGTCAATGGTAAAAGGAGAGAAGGAGTAGATGGGGTACCATATGATAATGTTATTATTTCAATTAAAACTCAGCTGTTTCAAAACTTTCAGTTGTAATTTGATTTATGTCTCTGACAGTAGAGCATTCTGGCCTTTGACTGGATTAAAGCAATCTGTTCTTGCATTCCAAAGTAATTTCAATATCATGAGGAATCTGAAAAGAACTAGGGAATGGTGTCTGACTCAAAGGCAGTTGTGCTCAGGTGCAAGCAACCATGAAGCTAACAATACATATCCCACTGCTTTGAAATTCAAACCCTTTGTGACTTATTATATTAATTACATATTGTAATTCTAACCAAAAGTTTCAGAGGCCTGCTCAGTTCTATTTCATATGTGCACTTAATTCTCATGAATGTTAATGAGGGTTACTGGCTCACATCAAACAGAAAATAGAGTGCTTTGTTTCAAAAAAGGAAATTTATGGGGGGTAGGAGAAAGTAGACTGAAAGGAATTCAATAGAACAACCATAAATGTGCAATAAAATCAGCTGGACACTGGTTTTGCTGTTTCTAGAATATCTTACTTCCAATAAAAGTCCTTATTGATTTTCAGCCATAATTATTTATGCTTTCCAGAATGACATTAAAAGAACCTGTCTGGGGATGAAACAACATATCTGTTCACATGAAAGGGAAGTTGGCAATTGGCTATGTGGTTATTATTCAATTGTCTGATTGAGTTAGAAATAAGACAGAAGTATTGTCAAAGATAGTATTTGAAGCTTGTAGGAAACCTTAGATATCATCTTCTCCAAGCCCCTTAGCAGGCCAGTAAGCCTGGATATTTGGGCAATATTGTTTACTGTGTATTTTCAGCTGGTAGAATAATTCACGGTATTAATTATTGAATGTGTCAACTTTAGATATGTTCACTAAATTTTCCAAAAGACACACACACACACACACACACACACACACACACACACACACACTTATGTTTGTTTTGAAATAGAAGACAAGTTAAATTTGACATTTGAACCTTATTTTTCCCCTAATCCAAATGGAACAAATAGATTCCTTGTTAATTTGCATTCAACAGAAGTTTAAATTTTACTAGAATTTATAAAGGCCTGCTATGTGAAGAAACTGTAATACATAATAATTGTGTTTGACCTTCATTTATGAAGAGCACTTTGACTTTGATTTGAGTAAGGGAGGTAAAAAATAACTGTTTCTCTTTTAGTCAGGAACACTGAAGGTCTACCCTTCCCAGTTTGATTTTTTTTTGAGTTTTCATTAAAAGGGCCATCTCTTAATTAACTTCTTAAAAAGCTCTATTCTCTGAATGGGCATTACCTCGCTCAAAGTGAGAACCTGAAAAGATCTCAGCCTGAAAGGGCTAAAGTCTCCCAGTGCATCCTGAGCCATCTCCAGTAGTCCTGGTAAATGTCAAGCCACTGGACCCAGGTGACTCTGGTAGAGAAAGTGAATCTGGTGACCTTGCACATTTTAATAAAGTTGTAAAGATAAATAATCCTTGGTTCCTATCCTCAAGGAAGTTTTAATCTAGTAATGAAAGGATACCCAGAAACCTAGAATATCATACTGCATATGTTAAATGTGTTAGAGGGTGCTTTTGCAGTTTAGGGGTTCTGGGACCCTGAAATAGCAACATGCAGGTACTGCCAGAATGAATTCGAATCAAGCTTTCTTTCAGCCAAAGACAAGGTTTATTAGAACACTGAAAAAAGGTGGACATTATTCTAAAAATCCATTATATTGGCCTGACTGGAGGAATCTAAGCATTGGCTAGACTCTTTTTTTTTAAATTTAAATTTATTTATTTAACATATTTAGTTTTCAGCATTGATTTTCAAAAGAGTTTGAATTACAAATTTTCTCCCCATTTCTACCCTCCCCCTCATTCCAAGATGTTATATATTCTGGTTGCCCTGTTCCCCAGTCAGTCCTCTCCTCTATCACCCCATTCCCCTCCCATCCCCTTTTCCCTTCCTTTCTTGCAGGGCAAGATAAATTTCTACACCCCATTGCCTGTGTATCTTATTTTCTAGTTGCATGCAAAAACATTTGTTTTTTGTTTTTGAACATCTGTTTTTAAAACTTTGGGTTCCAAATTCTCTCCCCTCTTCCCTTCCCACCCACCCTCCCTAAGAAGTCAAGCAATTCAACATAGGCCACATGTGTATCATCAGGTATAACCCTTCCACAATACTTATGTTGTGAAAGACTAACTATATTTTGCTCCTTCCCAACCCATCCCGCTTTATTGAATTTTCTCCCTTGACTCTGTCCTCTTTCGAAAGTGTTTATTTTTGATTACCTCCACCCCCATCTCCCCACCTCCACCCCATCCATCATCACCCCCCCTTTTTATCTTCCTCCCTCTTCTTTCCTGTAGGGTAAGATACCCAATTCAGTATGTATGGTATTCCCTCCTCAGGCCAAATCTGATGACAGCAAGGTTCACTCATTCCCCCCTCACCTGCCCTCTCCCCTCCTCCCACAGAACTTCTTCCTCTTGCCACCTTTATGCAAGATAATCCACCCCATTCTATCTCTCTCTTTCTCCCTCTCTCAATATGTTCCTCTCTCATCCCTTAATTTGATTTTATTTCTTTTGGATATCTTCCCTTCAACTTCAACTCACCCTGTGTCTGCTCTCTCTCTCTCTCATATATATATATATATATATATATATATATATATATGTGTGTGTGTGTGTGTGTGTGTGTGTGTGTGTGTGTGTATGTGTATATATGTATGTATATGTATATGTATATATACACACACATAGATATATACATACATACACATTCACTTATATAAATATATATGTATATATATATATATATACATATATATATATATATATATATATATATATATATGCATATTCCCTTCAGCTACCCTAATACTGAGGTCTCATGAATCATACATGTCATCTTTCCATGTAGGAATGTAAACAAAACAGTTCAACTGTAGTAGGTCCTTTGCAATTTCTGTTTCTTGATTACCTTTTTATGCTTCTCTCGATTCTTGTGTTTGAAAGTCAAATTTTCTATTCAGTTCCAGTCTTTCCACTGAGAAAGCTTGAAAGTCCTCTATTTTCTTGAAAATCCATATTTTGTCTTGGAGCATGATACTCAGTTTTGCTGGGTAGGTGATTCTAGGTTTTAATCCTAGCTCCATTGACCTCCGGAATATCGTATTCCAAGCCCTTCGATCTCTTAATGTAGAAGCTGCCAGATATTGGTTTATTCTGATTGGGTTTCCACAATACTCAAATTATTTCCTTCTGGCTGCTTGCAGTATTGTCTCCTTGACCTGGGAGCTCTGGAATTTGGCAACAATATTCCTAGGAGATTTCTTTTTGGGATCTATTTGAGGAGGTGATTGGTGGATTCTTTCAATTTCTATTTTGCCCTGTGGCTCTAGAATATCAGGGAAGTTCTCCCTGATAATTTCTTGAAAGATGATATCTAGGCTTTTTTTTTGATCATAGCTTTCAGGTAGTTCAATAATATTTAAATTAGCTCTCCTGGATCTATTTTCCAGGTCAGTGGTTTTTCCAATGAGATATTTCACATTGTCTTCCATTTTTTCATTCCTTTGGTTCTGTTTTATAATATCTTGATTTCTCATAAAGTCACTAGCTTCCATCTAATTTTTAAAGTAGTATTTTCTTCAGTGGTCTTTCGGACCTCCTTTTCCATTTGGCTCATTCTGCCTTTCACGGCATTCTTCTCTTCATTGGCTTTTTGGAGCTCTTTTGCCATTTGAGTTAGTCTATTTTTTAAGGTGTTGTTTTCTTCAGTGTATTTTTCAGCATTTTTTGGGTCTCCTTTAGCAAGTCATTGACTTGTTTTTCATGGTTTTCTCGCATCCTTCTCATTTCTCTTCCCAATTTTTCCTCAACTTCTCTAACTTGCTTTTCCAAATCCTTTTTGAGCTCTTCCATGGCCTGGGACCAGTTCATGTTTTTCTTGGAGGTTTCTGTTATAGGCTCTTTGACTTTGTTAAATTCTTATGTCTGTATGTTTTGGTCTTTTTTGTCACCAAAGAAAGAATGCAAAGTCTGAGACTTAATCTGGGTGAGTTTTCACTGCCTGGCCATATTTCCAACCAACTAACTTGACCCTTGAGTTTTTCAGCGGGGTATGACTGCTTGTAGACTAAAGAGTTCTATGTTCCATGTTTGGGGGGGATGTGCCAGCTCTGCCACACCAGCACTGCTCCTTCCCCAAGAACCCCCAACCTGGACTGGGCTTAAGTCTTCAGCAGGCTGTGCACTCCTGCTCTGATCTGTCCCTTAATTCCTCCCACCAGGTGGGCCTGGGGCCAGAAGCAACAGCAGCTTTAGTTGCCCCACCTCCGCTGCCCCCAGGGCTGTGCATTGGCTAGACTCTTAAAGAATCTGAGCATTTGTAATGCTAATGCAAGCAAGCCAGATTCTTAAGGAATCAGAGCATTTGTGAAGCTTGTATTGACAAGGGGGTCAGACTGAATCTGAGCACCTTAATGGAGACAAGATGAATCCTATATGTAGAAAGACTGTGGGAAATATCCAAGAGTGGCCAAGCAGTCTGGAGTGACTGGGAGGTAACAAAGAAGGGCTGGGAATGCCAGGAACCTGGACCACTTTGCCAAGGGAGAATGGGTCTAGATAGGATCAAGAGTGGGAAGTAGCCAGGGGCAATCTTGAAGTAACAGATGATAATCATTTAATATCAACCTAGTAACTTCAATAAGGGCCAGAACCTGAACCAATAATCAACCAGAAGAAGAGCCTGGACCTAAGCCTCTTTGTTCTCTGGGTTTACTCAGAGAATACCTCTTCCTGTGTCAACAAGTTCAGATTGGGCTGACTTAGTAGCATTCTTTTCTCTGTCTATGGCTATTAAGGATGAGGCTCTTAACCTGAGACACTCTCTTAAATAAGGTGACTTTCCTTTTATGGGCATATACTATGCTATAGTAATGTTAATGGTAAATTAAACACCCTTGTCAACTCTCTTATCTTGTATTTACAACCTATTCAATTTAGAAAAAATCCTTTCTTGTATCATGGTGAAACATACATGGAGATCATATAACTGAGTAACACAGACATGCTTAGTTGCAACCGTTCTAAAAAAATGTATTTAAACCTTCTCATTCTTCTGTTCAAGCAGTCATATTTTGTCTGACTCCATACATGTATGTATCTGCTAGCATTAAGGGAATAAACAATATGAATTCACATATCACCTAGCTTGTTGCCTCCTTTAACAAAACTCTCAGGTCAACACAGAAAATTGGGAGATTGGGCATAGGCCGCAATGAAAGGCCCCTTGAGAAGATTACTCGAATGGGTAGATGCCAAAGACTTGACCTGTCAGAAAGTTCAAACAGAGTTGGAGGGAGGGAACAATCTATGCCCTGTACCCCATCATGGGAAGAATTTTCCCCTTCAACAACATTCTCTGTTTGTTTTGAATGCTATCTCTTTTACAGGGATTACAAAATGTCTTATTCCAGACGGATTTTTAAATATTCAGTAGGGAAAGGGGCCTGACCCCATTTAAGAAGCATTAATACCATAGTAATATAAGGTAGCCAGGTTGTAAAATGCAGGAATTAAATAAATTGATATCTTTCAAGGTGAATGTAACACTGCAAAAGAAGGACCAGTGGAGAGTGTGATGTTTCCTGACAGGAGTAACTGTAATGATGGGTAGTATTCTCAAGTGACAAAGAGGATCATTATGTGAGAACATTTTTGAAGGGCACTTAACTTTTCCTCCCTTCTCTTTGAATTACCATTTGGAAAGTTAACAAGAAAGGAAGGATTTTTGGTATGAATTGATGCAAAGTCTCAACCGATTTTACTAATGTAAGTAGCCAAGTAATGAAGTAATTACAGGAAAAAAAATACAACTTTAATGGAGGTGATGGGCAGGAGGAGAGAAAGTTTTCCCTTGGCTGCTTTTGTAAATCTTAAAACATTCCAAATAGTAGCATATGATAAGGATGACTTCTGGGTCTAATCAAGATTTAGAGTAAATGTTTCTTAAATTTGGAAAGCATCTGAATTATATAGGTGGTATTTGATAGTAATTGAACATAGGGAGAAAAAGTACTTAAACTCCACCAATTTAGATCATTGTATTTATAACGTAATTATAAATAGCATAGCAAATGTAATATATTTAAAATATGATTTCCATATTTGACCTTTAAATATAGTAGCAACTAATAAGTATTTAGATATTCATTCTGCCATTTTTAAAATTAATTTTTCTGATAAATGCAATGTGGACTTGATTATAAGGAAGCAATGTGGTATAGCAAAAGGAACCCTAGACTCAGATTCATGAGTTATGAGTTCAAATGACATGTGCAATTCATTAAGATTCTCTGCATCTTAATTTCCTTGGGAATGATTTCTATCATTTCTACATTCTACAGTTCCAGTCTTTTTCCATCCTTTATCTCATCCTAAAAGAGTTTATCATTTTATCATTATCATGATTTATCCTAAAAGATAACCTAACTTCTCAACAGGAATTCAGGCCTCCAGGGACACTGCCCCTTTAAGAGATACTTGATACCCAGACTGTGTGGGTGTACTAAAAGAGCATTATGTGTATACAAGTGCTCTCAGAAGGGAAATAGTCATTTTTCCCCCATCTGCCTTTCACTTTGTTTTTTTGTGTGTTTTTGATCAGCTATTTTGATTATACGGGAAAATGTTTTGCTATCAGCCCTCAACTGTTAAACTGCTTTATCTTGCCCTCTCTGGAATATGGTATGTCACCCTAGTCATATATGAATGAATTTGTGTTTTTTGCCTCATCATGACCAATCTCACTGGCTGCAAGGTAATATTCATTGCTAGGGCAAACAATTTCCTTTGGCTCCGTCTTAGCCCAGTCTTTATTGTTTGAACTATAAAATGACAAGAACCCATAGCCTCATTTTATCAAAAAATTTCTACTGTTCTGTTTTGGAGTTCATGAGGAACCATCATTCACCTGACAATGAGCAGCCTTTAACAGGAGCTATTATGTGTGAACTTACATAAAAATAATGTAGAAAATATACTTCTTATAATTTTCTGACCTTTTGGTAAAGATTCTCTGCCTGTGTTATGGATAGCAATAATTTTAAAAGCAATCTCTTTAAATTTTATGATATACAATGATGTAGTAACTAACTTGTTCTTATATTGCATGTACTAATATAAAATGTCAGATATCTAAACCTTTGAATGTGAACTCCAGATGCAAAATAATACTGAAAAATGTCTTCTAATACATTTTACAACTTTCAGATTTTACAAAAGGAATCAATAGTGTGGAGCAAGTATTACTGCATATATTACAACCTATCCCAACCTGTAGGTTCCTTTTGTGAAACTTAAACCATTGTGAAAACTTCTTATGGATTAGTGAGAATTGTACTTTCAGTGAAGTAGGGCCTAAGAGATATCTTGCTATAGTAAATATTTGGATTTCAGAAGTTAAGAATATTTTTTGTTTAGATTGTCATTTTTTTTTCTTTAAGATAGAAGCAAATGTCATTCAACTTATGAATTCTGAGGAGGCTGTTACGTTTTGAGGGTCAAATAAAATAATAGATGTAAAGCTCTGTGTAAACCTTAATATTCTATATAAATGCTATTTATTGTTATTATTATTATTGTTATTATTATTATTATATTTCCTCCAGTCTGTTGATGACTTTATTCCCTGAGTCTCCTACTGAAGAGATTAATTAATGTTTATGGGGCAATATAGCAGTGTGCTGGTGAATGTTTAACAAACAGATTCTCTGGAGAAAGAAATGTAGCCACACAAATTTTTAATTTTGATCTGCATTGTTAACACTTTAATAAATCTATATAATTAACAAAACAATAAACGAAGCCTTGATTTGTAGCAATTAACAGTTTATGAGGTTACAAATGTTCTCGCTGAAAAGTTGTAACTAGACCTGGCTCTAATCATACCTCCTTATCAAACTCTACAATATATTCCATCTTCTGCCTCCAAACTGAAAGCAGCCATTTTAAGCACAGAGTCTATTTAGTATTAAATATGGAAGCTATATTCATTTCTTAGCACCATGTGGACTTATGCTTTGTGTAGTTCAGAGGATTACAAGATCATAGACATAAAGTTGAAAGGGACCTCAGAGGTCATCCCAACACTCTCATTTTAAACTTTAGGAAACTGAGTCCTGAACAACTGATTGGTTCATGGTCATATGGAGAAAAAGCAAATTTTGGTTTTAAATTCAAGCCCTTTGCAGCCAAACTATGATCCTTCCCCTGTGCAATCCCATCCTCATTGCAAGAATAGGTGTTGTGTCAATATGTGTCAAATACTTTCATCATCAGTGTTGATTATTTTTACCACCATTGTTCTTATTCTTGGTACTACTGGACAAAACAACATTCAACATTATTGAACTTCATTTTTGTGAAACAACTCTGGGCAAATCCTCTTGCTAGGAAGAGAAGGGTGAGAAAAAACCCTGAAGGGTAATGTCTGCCAGAAATCCTAAGTGACAAAAATAGCCAGTAAAATGAACACAACTTTAAACAACATAGTTGTCTTCCACCCCCACTCCCCACCGCATGAAGAAACATATTGTAACCAGAATGGCCTTTGTTTTCTTTGAGTGACTCAATTTATCTCAGTGAGCTTTACTAGGTGCTAAGCCCCAGGCCCAAACCCCATTAGGTGTTAACATAATCCATGTGAATGTGAACCTCCCAGGGTCCTACGGGGAGGGGCCAACTCAAGAACCAATCACCAGAGCCTGAGCTCTGGTGATTCAGATGATGTTTGATGTCTGAAGCCCTATAAGAAGGGAGGACAGAGCCATTTGGTAGGGGCTCTGGAGATGGTGTTGATGAGGAGACTCCAGGCAGCTGTAGCTAAGGAGCCCTCCAGCTTGTAAACCCGGATGTTGAGATTTTGTTGAACTCTGGTATCTATGTGTTGGGATTGAATCAGACAAAGTCTGTTGATGTTTGTAATTTGTTTGCATTTTGTTTTGAAGTTCAGGGTACTGGCTTTTTCCCCTGAACTAACTGAATAATATTTGAATGCTGAATTAAAAGTAAGCTTGTCAACCCCTTCACCTTGCTTCTCTTGCTTAAGCAGATCAAAAGAACCTGTGCTGTTGGCAGCTTTCTGGGTGCTGGCTGTGGGTGAATCTTGTACCCCCACAGAAGCTGCTACCCAGATTGTTGAAACATATATGTAATTAAATATGTATTATTCAGTGAGAAGGCAGCTCTAGGAAGGTGAAAAAAAACAACACTGGACTTAGCCTCAGAAAACTTTTGAATCTTGGATCTTCCACTTGTCAGCTAAATAAATATAGCCAATTCCTGTATAGCTTATTTGGCCATGAGGTCCAACATTTGGAAAATGAGAGGATAGAAATATTAACGAGGTTATTGAAAAAGTGCACAGCATTCAGACCAGAGAGGTGAGGATGTAGAAGGCTGAGTCCTGAGATAATTCCATATAAGGATCAGTGAAAGGAACTTAGATGTCTTGTTCTAGAGAAAAGGGAACATGAGAAGTAATGTCATGTGGTCCACTTATTCTTGAACTCAGAAGGTAGAGCTGGCAATAATGATGGAATTTTCAGAAAAATAAAATAAATTTACTCTAACTTGATGTAATGGAAAGCCACTTTACACTTAGAGTTTTCCCAAAGTAGAATAGGTTGCCATAGGACCTAGTGGGTTCTTCTTGACTAGAGATCTTGAAAATTATACTAGATGACCATTTGTCATATGTATTAAAGAGTGGATTGTGATTCAGGTATGTACTTGTCTAATTGACTTCCTTGTTTCCTTCCAATTCTGAAAATTCTATGATTCTATAAACAAATGACTTTTAAGATCCCTTAGAACACTAATATTGTGTGACCTAATAATTCATGTATCAGAAGGATCTAGCTATTTGATAATCCTTTAAACAAAATTCTGTCTTTGTTTTGATACAACAATAATCTTTTGGACTGTAAGACTATCACCAATTATTCCAATTTGATATAAAACAAAATGCATTTTTATTTTTTATTTTTTTGAGATTTTTTTATTTTTAGTTTACAGCACTCAGTTCTACACAATTTTGAGTTCCAGATTTTCTTACTTTGCATTGAACTTATTTACATGCTAGTCAAGTTGTGAAGAAAAATTATGACCAATGGAATGAATCATGAGAAAGAGGAAACAGAACCTAAAAAAACCCAAAACAAAAACATAAACAAAAGAGAAAAAAAAGGAAGAAAAAAAGGTGAGCATAAAGTGTGCCTCAATTTGCATTCAGACTCCATAGTTCTTTCTCCAGATGTAGATAGCATTCTCCATTGTGAGTCCTTTGGAGTTGTCTTTGCATCTCCTGTTGCTGAGAAGAGCAAAGTCTATCAGGGTTAGTCATCAAAGAATCCATACATCTGTGGCTGTGTATAATGTTTTCCTGGTTCTGCTCCACTCACTCAGCATTATATATGGAGGTTTTTCCAGGTCATTATCATCCCCTTTCTTATAGCACAATAGTTTTCCATTACCTTTATATACCACAACTTGTTCAGCCATTCCCCAATTGATCGGCATCCCCTTGATTTCCAATTCTTTGTTACTACAAAAAAGATCCACAATAAATATTTCTGTGCATATGGGTCTCTTTCCCCTTTGTGTGATCTCTTTGGGATACAACTATAGAAGTGGTATTGGTGGGTATTAACATTTTTATAGCCATTTGGGCATAGTTCTAAATTGCTCTCCAAAAAGGCTGGATCAGTTCACAACTCTATCAGCAATGTAACAACGGTGAACTCACCTCTAATGAAGAGGCAATCAAAACAATAATTATGAATTAGTTTGACCAATTGTATGCCCATAAATTTAATGACCTTAGGGATATGGATGAATATCTACAAAATATAAATAGCCCAGGTTAACAGAAAAGGAAGTAAAATTTCTAAATCATCTCATCTCAGAAAAAGAAATTGAGCAAGCCATCAATGACCTCATCCCCTCCAACATTTATCATTTTCCTGTTTTGTCATTTTAGGCAATCTGACAGGAGAGATATGGTACCTAAAGGTTGTTTTGATTTGCATTTCTCTAATCAGTAGTGACTTTGAGAATTTTTTCATATACCTATAGATGTCTTTAATTTCTTCCTCTGAAAACTGGCTATTCACAACTTTGGCCATTTCTTAGTTGGGGAATGACTTGTATTCCTATAAATTTGGCTCAGTTCCCTGTATATTTTAGAGATGAGGACTTGAGAAACTGGTTGTAAAGATTTTCTCCCAGTTTTCTGCTTCCCTCCTAATCTTTGTTGCATTGGCTTTTTATACAAAAGTATCTTAATTTAACAATCAAAATTATCTATTTTGCATTTTGTAATGCTCTCTATCTCTTTTTGTGTCATGAATTCTTTTCCTTTCCATAAATCTGATAGGTAAACTATTCCTGGCTCTCCCAAATTGCTTATACTATCAGCCTTTACTCCTAAATCATGAACCGATTTTGACTTTATTTTGGTATATGGTGTAAGATATTGGTCTATGCCCAGTTTCTGCCCAACTGTTTTCCAGTTTTCCCAGAATTTCTTTGTGAAATAGTGAATTCGTAGCCCACAAGCTGGCCTCTTTGAGTTTATCAAAGAGTAGATTACTATAGTCGTTGACTTCTCCATCTTGTGTACCCATCCTATTTCACTGATCCACGAGTCTGTATGTTAGCCAGTACCAGGTAGTTTTGATGACTGCTGCTTTATACTACACTTTAATATCTGGTATGGCTAGGCCATCTTCCCTAGCATTTCTTTTCATTAATACCCTAGATATTCTAGACCTCTTGTTCTTCCACATGACTTTTGTTATTGTTTTATCCAGCTCTGTAAAATAATTTTTTGGTAGTTCGATTGGTATGGCACTGAATACATAGATCAATTTAGGTAAAATTGTCATTTTCATTATATTAGGTTGGCCTAACCATGAGCAGCTGATATTTTTTCATTTATTTAGATCTGACTTTATTCGTGTGAAAAATTTTTCATAACTAGGTCCACATAGGAACTGGGTTTGTCTTGGCAGATAGACTCCCAAAGATTTTATAGCATCTATGGTAACTTTGAAAGGAATTTCTCTTTCTATCTCTTGCTGTTGGGCTTTGTTAGTAATGTATAGGAATGCCAAGTATTTATGTGCGATTATTTTATATCTGGCAACTTTGCTAAAGTTGTTTATTATTTCAAGTAGTTTTTTATTTGATTCTCTAGGATTCTCTAAGTAAATCATCATATCATCTGCAAAAAGATAATCTAGTTTCTTCTTAGACTATTCTAATTCCTTCAAGTTCTTTTTCTTCTCTTATTTGCTAAAGCTAACATTTCTAATACCAAATTGAATAGTAAGGGAATAATGCACATCCTTGTTTCACCCCTGACCTTATTGGGAATGCATCTAACTTATCCCCATTACAAATAATTCTTGCTGATGGTTTTAGGTAGATGCTATTTATAATTTTAAGGAAGGCTCCATTTACTCCTAATTTTTCTAGTGTTTTTAATAGGAATGGGTGTTGTATTTTCTCAAAGGATATTTCTGCATCTATTGATATGATCATATGGTTTCTGCTAGTTTTGTTGTTGATATGATCAATTATACTGATAGTTTGTCTAATATTGAACCAACCTTGCATTCCTGGAATTAATACAACCTGGTCATAATGTATTATTCTCATGATAAGTTGCTGCAATCTTATTGCTAATTTTTTATTTAAATTTTTTGCATCAATATTAATTAGGGAAATTGGTCTACATTTTTTCCTCTGTTTTGATTCTACCTGGTTTGGGTATTAGTACCTTATTTGTGTCACAAAAAGAATTTAGTAGGACTCCTTCTTCACCTATTTTCCCAAATAGTCTATAAAGTGTAGGAAATATTTGTTCTTTAAATGGTTGATAAAATTCACATGTAAAACCATCTGTCCCTGGAGATTTTTTCCTAGGGAGGTCATTGATGACTTATTGTTTTGATTGCCTCTTCATTAGAGGTGAGTTCACCCTTTTCATTTTTGATACTGGTAATTTGATTTTCTTCTTTCTTTTTTTAAATCCAATTGACCAAAGGTTTATCAATTTTATTGGTTTTCATAAAACCAGCCCTTTCTTTTATTTATTAATTCAATAGTTTTCTGGATTTCAATTGTATTAATCTCTCCTTTGATTTCAGTATTTCTAATTTGTTATTTAATTGGAGATTTTCAATTTGTTCTTTTTCTTACTTTTTCAGTTCCATGCCCAATTCATTGATCTCCTTTTTCTCTATTTTATTCATGTAAGCATTAAGAGATATAAAAATTCCCCTAAGAACTGCTTTTGCTGCATACCATAAGTTTTGGTATGTTGTCTCCTTATTGTCATTCTCTTGAACGAAGTTATTAACTGTTTCTCTGATTTGTTCTTTGGCCCACTCATTCTTGAGAATTAGATTGTTTAGTTTCCAACTATTTTTACCTTGTTTTTCCATGGTTCTTTATTACAAACAATATTTTTTGTATTGTGATCTGAAAAGTATGTTTTGAATACTTCTGCCTTTCTGCACTGGATTGTGAGGTTTTTATTCCCTAGTACAAGGTAAGTTTTTGAGTATGTTCAATGTACTGCTGAGAGGAAAGTGTATTCCTTTTTATCCCCATTCAGGTTTCTCCAGAGGTCTATCATATCTGCCTTTTCTAAATTTCTGTTCACCTCCTTAACTTCTTTCTTATTTATTTTCAGGTTACATTTATCAAGTTCATAGAGGTGGCGGTTGAGTTCCCCCTTTATTATAGTTTTTCTGTCTATTTCTTCATGTAACTCCCTTAACCTCTCCTCTAAGAATTTGCATGCCATATCACTTGGTGCACATATGTTAAACAATGATATTGCTTCATTGTTTATGGCGCATTTACCAGGATATAGTGTCCTTTCTTATCTCTTTTAATTAAATTTGTCTTTACTTTTGCTTTTTCTGAGATTAGGATAGTTACACCTGCTTTTTTTTATGTTAGCTGAAGCACAATATATTTTACTCTAGCCTTTTACCTTTACCCTATGTATATCCCCCTGTTTCAAATGTGTTTCTTGTAAACAGCATATTGTAGGATTGTAGTTTTTAATCCATTTTGCTATCTGCTTCCATTTTATGGGAGAGTTCATCCCATTCACATTAACAGTTCCAATTTTTATCTGTGTCTTTTTCTCCATCCTCTTTCCCCACTTTTTATGCTTTTATTTCTCCCTTTCCCCTTCTACTCCCCAGCAGAATTTTGCTTTGGCTCTTGCCTTCCTCAGTTTACTCTCCCTCTTGTTTCCCCTCCCTTATCTTACCGTTTTCCACTTGCTGCTTCTTTCCTCCCTTCTGTCTACCCCCCTCCCTTTTTCCCCATTTCCCCTTCTACTGGTGTAGGAGATATTATATTTCTATACTCATCATGGTATGTTATTCCCTTCTTCAACCAGGTCTGATTACAGTAAAGCTCAAATATGGCCCTTCTCCCTCCCTTCTTTCCCTCTACTATGATGTATTGTTGTGCTTCTTCATTTGCTGTAATTTACCCTTTTCTACTACTTCCTTACCTCTTCTCTCATCACCCTACCTTTATATCACTTAATTAAGTGTTTTATCCCTATGTCAGTTATTTTATACCAACACCCACAGTCTATGTGTATACCTTTCAATTATCATAATAGCTCTACTATTCTAAAGATTGACACACACACATATCTATCTATCTATCTATCTATCTATCTATCTATATATATATCATACATGAGATGATATAATCCTATATAAGGATTTAAATAATTCGCACTTATTGATTAATAGGGTTTGTGTGGGGTTTTCTCCCATTTACCTTTTTGTGTCTCTCTTGAGTTTTGTATTTGTAGACCAAATTTCCCACTGGGTTCTGACCTTTTCATCAAGAGGGTATGGAATTCCCTTATTTCATTGAATGTCCACCTCCTTGCCTGAAAAAAATTATGCTTAATTTTGCTGGGTAGTTGATCCTTGGTTGTAGTTCCAGCTCCTTTGCCCTTTGGAATATCACATTCCGATTCCTCCTGTCATTTAACGTAGAAGGTGAAAGATCTTGTGTGATCCTTACTATAGTTCCACGATATTGAATTGTTTGTTTTTGGTTGCTTGCAGTATTTTCTCCTTGACTTTTTTAATTCTGAAATTTGGCTATAATATTTCTTGGTGTTTTCAATTTGGGATTTCTTTAAGGGGATGATTGGCAGATTCAATGACTATTTTACCTTCTGGTTCTAGGACTTCTGGGCAGTTATCTTAGATAATTTCTTCGCAGATACTGTCAAGGCTTTTTTTTTTCATCGTGTATTTCCGGTAGACCAAAAATTCTTAAATTATCTCTCCTGGATCTATTTTCCAGGTCAGTTGTTTTTCCAGTCAGATATTTCACATGCTTTTTCCCCCTATTTTTTCATTCTTTACATTTTCTCTTACTACTTCTTGATACCTCACAGAGTCACTAGCTTCCACTTGGTCAATTCTAATTTTTAATGAGTTGCCATCTTCATTTTGCTTTTGAGTCTCCTTTTCCAATTGGTTGATTTTACCTCTAAGGGTGTCATTTCCCTATTTAGATTTTGAATCTCCATAGCTGTTTCACCAGTCTTATTCTTTAAGGATTTGATTTCATCAGTGTTTTTTTTCCATTTTTTCTTTTACTTCCCTATTTTGGTTTTTAAAATCCTCCTTTTGCTCTTCCAGTAATGCTTTTTGGACTTGAGACCAGTCTACATTCCCTTTTGAGGTATCAGACGTGGGTATAGTGTCATTGCTATCCTCTTCCAAATTGGTATTTTGATCATGCCTGTCTGCATGAAAAGAATCAATGGTCCTCGTTTTTATTTTTTATTTTTGGTCTTCTTCTTCTTCATGTTGGTTAACTTCTTCCTGGCTTTACAATGAATTTCTGCTTTTATGGCTCAGCACTCTCTGTCCCACGTTTCTTGTTCTGGGAACTGTGAGTCTAGTTACTGGCCATGTGTATTATAGCCTTCAGTTTCCCGAGGTATGGGGGAGGGGTCTGGCTGCCTGAAGTCTCCTTTTACCCTGGGGCTCCTCTCCATTGCTGTTGCTCTTCAGCAATGGTCTCAGCTGTTTGTTGTTTGTGCTAGTGTCTGCCACTTCCCCTGGCTGAGCAAAGGTACATCTGGGCTACTAGTGTTGAGCCCTGCTGGCTCTGCCCATCTGGGACTCAGGGACTCCCACTGCTCAGCCACTGAAGCCCCACTTCTGTCTCCTCTATTCCAGTGTTCTTTCCCAAGGAATTCTCTGGGTCAGCAGGGGGAGAGATTAGAGCCCTTTACCTGGCTATTATGTCACCCAGAAGTTCAAGAACACGTGTTTCATACCTTTGGGTTGCGTGCCTCAGGAGTTGATATCTCACACCCAGTGGAGTTGTGCTGCTGCCTCTCGTTGCTTCCACAGACTCAAGTTGGAAGGCCTGGAGATCTCCACTGGTATGGGGCACCCAGCTTTCTCCCAGCCTGTCTCATTGGTTGGTTTCCACAGCTGCTTCTGCTTTGGTGCTGTCTTGAGCAGTTCCCCATGACTAGAGCTCACCTAGCCTACAGATCTGTCCCGTCGAACTTTTAGACTCTCCTGGCTTGGAAATTTGCCCACTCAGACAGCTACCAGTTTCTAACTTCCTCAAATCTTCTCAGATTCACTTTTTTATAGGTATCTGACAGAGTTTGTGAGACAGCTCTGATAAGATGCTGTTTTCACGTGGCCATCTTGGCTCCGCTCCCCCACAAAATGCATTTTTAGAAGAGCTCGTAGGTGTTAGGTAAAATATGATTTTTTTTCCATTTTCTGTTTCATTTTTTCTTAGGCACATTTCCTAAGAAACAATTTAGATAAAATGTAGGAAAAGGTTGGCTTCTTTGACCAATGCTGAATAGCTACGTTAATACCAATAAGGTTGAGTTCAATATTTTATTTGACAGGAATTCCAATGTGCCTTCTTATGTATTGGGATTCAGTGATGGTGTGAAAAGTAATATAATATTAACATAGACTACTTCTGATATTTAAAGAACAGAGCTGAACATTTGAATTTTAGAGTAGAATGGAATCTGATTGGCAAGCAAGATCACCTTGAATTGCAGTTGATATGTATCTAGTCCAAGTTTATCAGGACTTGATAGATAGAAATACTTTTTCCAGGTAACAGCCAGGATTATCTCCATAAAACAGTTCCATTGAGACCTCAGCGTTCATTTAATATTGCACACTGGAATGATAATTTAATATCTTTGACAAGCCACTTGAACTTTATGCCAGCTATATCATCCAGAGATGCTGGCTGAGTGTAGCTACATATAGATTCCCTTTGGAGTCAAAATTTTAATTTGCTCATCCAGCATGAGATGTATTTACAGTGATATAGGAACATGAATTTTTAAGGGGGATATCTTATAAAACTATTTTCTGGTGGGCTTTGCCTTTTACAATGTTTGTATGTTAGGAAAACAAAAAACAATAATCACAATCACAATTCAGTATGTATTTGCATCCTTCTTATTATATCATGTGAGTTCAATTTTACCCTTGCTCCACTGAGTGCTGTGGAAGGGCTCGAAATCATTATCCATTCACAGTCAATGGAAGGTGATAGGAGTCTGGGATATTTAGAGGTGGAAATCAGAATCATTCTCCACATATTTATAGACTTTTACCCAAAACTCATCATGAATGCTCCAGACCATATTTTGACCATGAGACCTAAAAGATAACATAGGTTCTCTCCAAATTTATTCTTTTTCTTTTCCAACTTTTACATCTATGTGACTTTGCCTATGTTTAAAATGCCTCCTCCTTTCCTGCTCCCCTTCACATATCAAAATAAGTTAAGACCAGGAGGGGGGTGCTGAGCTAAGATGGCCGCATGAAGGCAGTGTCTTACCAGAGCTCTCTCGCAAGGTCTATCAGATTCCTATTAAAAATTGAATTTGAGCAGATTTGAGAGAGTCAGAAACCGCGAGCAGTCTGTGTGGGGCAAATTTCTGAGCCAGGAGACTCTGAAAGGCCAAAGGCACAAATCTGTAGGCTCAGAGAGGGCTTGGCGTGGGGAGCTGCTCCAGACCAAAGCGGAAGTGGCCGGCTGGGAAATCCACGTGGGAGACAGGCTGGGAGAAAGCTGGGTGGCTGAAACCGGCACAGATCCCCAGACCTTCCAACACAGGACCACAGTCTGTGGAAGCGATGATAGGCAGCACAACACCACCGGCTTGGAAAACACCTACTCCTGAAGCTTGCAGTCCAAAGGAAAGAAACGGCTTCCAGGAGACATAATGGACAGGTGAACGGTTCTAATCCCTCCCCCCTTCACCCAGAGAATTCCTCAGGAAAAAAAAAGAAAGCTGGAACAGAGGAGAAAGAAGTGGGGCTTCAGTAGACAAATAGTAGAAGTTCATTAGTCCCAGAGGAGGAGAGTCGGCAAGGGTCAACACCAGGAGTCCAGATGTAATCTTGCTCCCCCAGGGGAAGTGCCAGACATCAGCTCAAACAACAAAAAGCTGAGACTATTGCTGAAGAGCAACAGTGCTGGAGAACACCCATAGGGAGTGAGAAGCCAGAGAGCCAGACCCCTCCCCCACACCTCAGGAAACTGAAGGATATAATTCTAGACTCACAATCCCCAAAATAAGAAAGCTGGGACAGAGAGCCCTGAGCCCCAAAGGCAGATATTTGTTGTAAAGCCAGGAAAAGGCAAACCAACAAACATGAAGAAGAACACAAGAAAAAAATCGAGGACAATACATTCTTTTTATGGAGACAGGCAGGATCAAAATACCAATATGGAAGTGAACAGCACTGACACTGTAGATACATAGGATACCTCGAAAGGTAATGTGAACTGGTCCCCAGTCCAAAAAGCACTGCTGGAAGAGCTAAAGGAGGATTTTAAAAACCAAATTAGGGAGCTAAAAGGAAATATGGATAAAAGATTGGCGAAATGGCTATGGAGATTCAGAATCTAGAGAGAGAAAATGACACTCTGAGAGGCAAAATCAACCAATTGGTAAAGGAGACTCAGAAGCAAAATGAAAACATTAACTCATTAAAAATTAGAGTGGACCAAGTGGAAGCTAATGAATCTATGAGGCACCAAGAAGTAGTAAAACAACATGTAAAGAATGAAAAAATAGGAAAAAAAATGTGAAATATCTGATTTGGAAAACAACTGACCTGGAAAATAGATCCAGGAGAGACAATTTAAGAGTTATTGGTTTACCGGAAATCCACAATGAAAAAAAGAGCCTTGACAGTATCTTCGAAGAAATTATCAAAGACAACTTCCCAGAGGTCCTAGAACCAGAGGGCAAAATACTCATTGAAAGAATTCACCGATCACCCCCTCAAAGAGATCCCAAACTGAAAACACCAAGAAATATTATAGCCAAATTTCAGAGCTATAAACTAAAGGAGAAAATACTGCAAGCAGCCAAAAAGAAGCAATTCAAATATCGTGGAACTACAGTCAGGAGAACGCAGGATTTCTCAGCTTCCACAGTAAAAGACAGGAGAAATTGGAATATAATATTCCGAAGGGCAAAAGAGCTGGGACTACAACCAAGGATCAACTACCCAGCAAAACTAAGCATAATTTTCCAGGCAAGGCGATGGATATTCAATGAAATAAGGGAATTCCAAACATTCCTGATGAAAAGGCCAAAACTCAATGGAAAATTTGATCTCCAAATACAAAACTCAAGAGAGACATAAAAAGGTAACCAGCAGGGAAACCCCCAGAAACCTCATTGAACAATAAGGGCTGGTTGTCTGCATCTTTATGTGGGAGTATATCATCAAAATACAACACCTGTTCCTATTAAAAACACTACAAAGCATAGGAACAAATGAAACCTTCCTTAAAATTATAAATATCATCTACGTAAAACCATCAACAAGCATTATTTGTAATGGGGATAAGCTAGATGCATTCCCAATAACATCAGGGGTGAAACAGGGATGTCCATTATCACCCCTACTATTCAATTTGTTACTAGAAATGTTAGCTGTAGCAATAAGAAAAGAAAAAGAAATTGAAGGAATTAGAATAGGAAAAGAAGAAACTAAATGATCACTTTTTGCAGATGATATGATGATTTATTTAGAGAATCCTAGAGAATAACTATATATATATATATATATATATATAGTTATATATATATATAATATATATATAGTTATATATATATATATAATATATATATAGTTATATATATATATATATAATATATATATATATATAATATATATATAGTTATATATATATAATATATATATATAATATATATAATAACTATATATATATATAATATATATATAGTTATATATATAGTTATATATATATATATAACTATATATATATATATATAGTTATATATATATATAACTATATATATATATATATATATATATACATATATATGTCAGTCTTGAGAATGGTACAGCTATTTTGACAATTGAAAGGGATACACATACATTGTGAATGCCTGTATAAATTAACTGATGTAAAGATAAAAAACATAAGTAAGAGATGCAAAGGGAGGGCTATGAGAAAAGAGGTAAGAAATTAGTAGAAAAGGGTAAATTACACCAAATGAAGAGGCACAAAAACATATTATAGTAGAGGGAAAGAAGGGAGGGAGAAGAGCAGTATTTGAGTGTCACTGTCATCTTATCTGGTTCAAGAAGGGAATAACATACGCTGATAACTTTGGAAATCTAACTTGACCTGTGGAAAGTAGGAGGGGAAGGGGGGAAAAAGAAAGGGGAGTGATCAGAAGGGAGGGGAGAAGTAGCAAGTGGGAAATGGTAAGATAAGGGAGGGGAATAAAGAGGGAGAGTAAACTCAGGAATGTGGCAGTCAAAAACAAAACTTTGTTGAGGAGTGGAAGGGGAAAGTGAGAAATAAAAGCATTAACAGGGGGAATTAGGATGGAGAAAAAGACACAGACAGAAATCATACCTGTGAATGTGAATGGGATGAACTCACCCATTAAATGGAAGCAAATAGCAGAATGGATTAAAAACCATAATCCTACAATATGCTATTTACAAGAAACACTTTTGAAACGGGGATACACACAGGGTAAAGATAAAAGGCTGAAGTAAAACATATTGCCCCTCAGCTAAAGTAAAAAAAACCAGGTGTAGGAATCCTAATCTCATACAAAGCAAAAGTAAACATAGATTTAATTAAAAGAGATAAGGAAGGAGATTATATCCTGCTAAAAGGCACCATAAACAATGAAGCAATATCATTGTTTAACATATATGCACCAAGTGGTAAGGCATACAAATTCTTAGTGGAGATGTTAAGGGAGTTACAGGAAGAAATAGACAGCAAAACTATAATATTGGGAGACCTCAACCTCCCCCTTTCTGAACTTGATAAATCTAACCTCAAAATAAATAAGAAAAAAGTTAAGGAGGTAAACAGAATTTTAGAAAAGGCACATATGATAGACCTCTGGAGAAAACTGAATGGGGATAAAAAGGAATATACTTTCTTCTCAAAAGTACATGGCACATACTCAAAAATTGACCAGGTACTAGGGCATAAAAACCTCACAATCCAGTGCAGAAAGGCAGAAGTAGTCGAAGCATACTTTTCAGATCATGATGCAGTAAGAATTATTTTTAATAAAGAACCATGAAAAAATAAGCTAAAAACTAATTGGAAACTAAATAATCTCATTCTAAAGAATGAGTTGGCCAAAGAACAAATCAGAGAAACAATTAATAACTTCATTCAAGAGAATGACAATAATGAAACAACATACCAAAACTTATGGGATGCTGCAAAAGCAGTTCTTAGGGGAAGTTTTATATCCCTAAAGGCTTACATGAATAAAATAGGGAAAAAGGAGGTAAATGATCTGGGCATACAGCAGAAAAAGCTAGAAAAAGAGCAAATAGTAAATCCCCAATTAAATACCACATTAGAAATACTGAAAATCAAAGGAGAGATTAATAAAATTGAAACCAAGAAAACTATTGAATTAATAAATAAAACAAAGATCTGGTTTTATGAAAAAACCAATAAAATTGATAAACCTTTGGTCAATTTGATTAAAAAAAGAAAGAAGAAAATCAAATTACCAGTATCAAAAATGAAAAGGGTAAGTTCACCACTAATGAAGAGGAAATCAAAACAATAATTAGGAATTATTTTGCCCAACTGTATGCCCATAAATTTGACAACCTTAGAGATATGGATGAATATCTACAAAAACATAAACTGCCCAGGCTAACAGAGAAGGAAGTGAAATTTCTTAATAACCCCATATCAGAAAAAGAAATTGAGCATGCCATCAATGAACTCCCCAGGAAAAAATCTCCAGGGCCAGATGGTTTTACATGTAAATTCTATCAGACATTTAAAGAACAACTAATTGCAATACATTGTAGACTATTTGGGAAAATAGGCGAAGAAGGAGTCCTACCAAATTCTTTTTATGACACAAATATGGTACTAATACCCAAACCAGGTAGAGTCAAAACAGAGAAAGAAAATTATAAACCAATTTCCCTAATGAATATTGATGCAAAAATTTTAAATAAAATATTAGCAAAAAGATTGCAGCAACTCATCACGAGAATAATACACTAGGACCAAGTAGGATTTATTCCCAGAATGCAAGGTTGGTTCAATATTAGAAAAACTATTAACATAATTGACCATATCAACAACAAAACTAGCAGAAACCATATGATCATCTCAATAGATGCAGAAAAAGCCTTTGACAAAATACAACACCTGTTCCTATTAAAAACACTACAAAGCATAGGAACAAATGAAACCTTCCTTAAAATTATAAATATCATCTACGTAAAACCATCAACAAGCATTATTTGTAATGGGGATAAGCTAGATGCATTCCCAATAACATCAGGGGTGAAACAGGGATGTCCATTATCACCCCTACTATTCAATTTGTTACTAGAAATGTTAGCTGTAGCAATAAGAAAAGAAAAAGAAATTGAAGGAATTAGAATAGGAAAAGAAGAAACTAAATGATCACTTTTTGCAGATGATATGATGATTTATTTAGAGAATCCTAGAGAATGAAGTAAAAACCTACTTAAAATAATAAACAAGTTTAGCAAAGTTGCAGGATATAAAATAAACCCACATAAAGCCTCAGCATTCCTATACATTACTGACAAAGCCCAACAACAAGGGATAGAAAGAGAAATTCCATTCAGAGTTACTGTAGGCACTATAAAATATTTTGGAGTCTATTTGCCAAGACAAACCCAGGGCCTATATGAACATAAATATGACACACTTTTCACGCGAATAAAGGCAGATCTAAATAAATGGAAAAATATCAGTTGCTCATGGTTAGGCTGAGCTAATATAATAAAAATGACAATTTTACTTAAATTAATCTATCTATTCAGTGCCATTCCAATTAAACTACCAAAAAATTATTTTACGGAGATGGACAAAATTTTAACAAAATTCATGTGGAAAAGCAAGAGGTCTAGAATATCTAGGGTATTAATGAAAATAAATGCTAGAGAAGGTGGCCTAGCCATACCAGATATTAAACTGTACTACAGAGCAGCAGTCATCAAAACTACCTGGTACTGGCTATGAAACAGAGGTGTGGATCAGTGGAATAGGATAGGAATACAAGATGGAGAAGTCAACAACTATAGCAATCTACTCTTTGATAAACCCAAAGAGGCCAGCTTCTGAGCTAATAATTCACTATTACACGAAAACTGTTGCGAAAATTGGAAAATGGTAGGACAGACAACAGAAGATGGCGGCTGGAAAGCAGGGAACAGTGTGAGCGCCCTGCCAAGTCCCTCCAAAAACCTATAAAAAATGGTTCTGAACCAATTCTAAAACTGCAGAACCCACAGAACAGCAGAGAGAAGCAGGGCTCCAGCCCAGGACAGCCTGGATGGTCTCTGGATGAGGTCTATCCAACACAGAGTTGGGAGCCGGGAGCTGGGAGCTGGGAGTGGAGCAGAGTAGAGCCCAGTGTGAGCCGCACAGACCAACCAGACCAGGAGCCGAGTGGAGCGGGCGCTAGTGCCCTGAATCAGTGAGCTGCAGCAGTTACCAGACTTCTCAACCCACAAACACCAAAGCCAGTGGAGAAGGTTAGTGGGAAAAGCTGCAGGACTGGAAGGAGTTCGAGGTTCAGCTTCCAGCCACGGGGGCAGCAGTTGTGGGGCAGCTACAGCTGCTGTTGCTTCTGGCCCCAGGCCCACCTGGTGGGAGGAATTAAGTGGCGGATCAGAGCAGGAGTGCACAGCCTGCTGAAGATTTAAGCCTAGTCCGGGTTGGCCAATGAGGAGAAGATTGCCTTGAAAGGCAGAATTAGCCAAATGGAAAAGGAGGTCCAAAAGACCACTGAAGAAAATACTACCTTAAAAATCAGATTGGAGCAAGTGGAAGCTAGTGACTTTATGAGAAATCAAGATATTATAAAACAGAACCAAAGGAATGAAAAAATGGAAGACAATGTGAAATATCTCATTGGAAAAACCACAGACCTGGAAAATAGATTCAGGAGAGATAATTTAAAAATTATTGGACTACCTGAAAGCCATGATCAAAAAAAGAGCCTACATATCATCTTTCAAGAAATTATCAAGGAGAACTGCCCTGATATTCTAAAGCCAGAGGGCAAAATAGAAATTGAAAGAATCCATCGATCACCTCCTCAAATAGATCCCAAAAAGAAATCTCCTAGGAATATTGTCACCAAATTCCAGAGCTCCCGGATAAAGGAGAAAATATTGCAAGCAGCCAGAAAGAAACAATTTGAGTATTGTGGAAACCCAATCAGAATGACCCGAGATCTGGCAGCCTCTACATTAAGAGATCGAAGGGCTTGGAATACGATATTCTGGAGGTCAATGGAGCTAGGATTAAAACCTAGAATCACCTACCCAGCAAAACTGAGTATCATGCTCCTAGGCAAAATATGGATTTTCAATAAAATAGAGGACTTTCAAGTTTTCTCAGTGAAAAGACCAGAACTGAATAGAAAATTTGACTTCCAAACACAAGAATCAAGAGAAGCATGAAAAGGTAATCAAGAAAAAGAACAAGAAAAAGAAATTGCAAGGGACTTAATAAAGTTGAACTGTTTTGTTTACATTCCTACATGGAAAGATGACATGTATGATTCATGAGACCTCAGTATTAGGGTAGCTGAAGGGAATATGCATATATATATATATATATATATATATATATATATATATATATGTTTATGTATATATATGTTTATGTATATATATATGTTTATGTATATATGTTTATGTATATATGTTTATGTATATATATATGTATATATAAGTGAATGTGTATGTATGTATATTATCTATGTGTGTATATATATATATATATATATATATATATATATATATATATATATATAAAAGAGAGAGAGAGCAGACACAGGGTGAGGTGAAGATGAAGGGAAGATATCTAAAAGAAATAAAATCAAATTAAGCGATGAGAGAGGAACATACTGAGAGAGGGGGATAGGGAGAGATAGAATGGGGTGGATTATCATGTATAAAGGTGGCAAGAGGAATCTGTTTTGTGGGAGGAGGTGAGAGGGCTCTCATCAGATTTGGCCAGAGGAGGGAATACCATACATACCCAATTGGGTATCTTACCCCACAGGAAAGAAGAAGGAGGAAGATCAAAAAAAGGGGGGGTGATGGAGGGGAGGACAGATGGGGGCAGAGGTAATCAAAAACAAACACTTCCAAAACAGGGTCAAGGGAGAAAATTCAATAAAGCGGGATGGGTTGGGAGGGAGCAAAATATACTTAGTCTTTCACAACATGATTATTGTGGAAGGGTTATACAAAATGATACACACGTGGCCTATGTTTAATTGCTTGAATTCTTAGGGAGGGTGGTTGGGAAGGGGAGAGGGGAGAGAATTTGGAACTCAAAGTTTTAAAAACAAATGTTCAAAAACAAAAAAAAAGTTTTTTAATGCAACTAGAAAATAAGATACACAGGCAATGGGGTGTAGAAATTTTTCTTGCCCTACAAGAAAGGACGGGATAAGGGGAAGGGAGGGGAGTGGGGTGATAGAAGGGAGGGCTGACTGGGGAACAGGGCAACCAGAATATATGCCATCTTGGAGTGAGGGGGAGGGTAGAAATGGGGAGAAAATTTGTAATTCAAACTCTTGTGAAAACCAATGCTGAAAACTAAATATGTTAAATGAATAAATTTAAATTAAAAAAAGAATGACAAAAAAAAAGGAAAATGGTAGGACAGAAACTGGGCATAGACCAATATCTTACACCATATACCAAAATAAAGTGAAAATGGGTTCATGAATTAGGAATAAAGGCTGATAGTATAAGTAATTTGGGAGGGCAAGGAATAGTTTACTTATCAGATTTATGGAAAAGAAAAGAATTCATGACCCAACAAGAGATAGAGAGCATTACAAAATGCAAAATGGATAATTTTGATTACGTTAAATTGAAATGTTGTTGTACAAAAAAAGGCAATGCAACAAAAATTAAGAGGGAAGCAGAAAATTGGGAGAAAATCTTTACAACTAGTATCTGTGATAAAGGCCTCATTTGTAAAATATACAGGGAACTGAGCTAGATATATAGGAATACAAGCCATTCCCCAATTGACAAATGGTCAAAGGATACGAACAGGCAGTTTTCAGAGGAAGAAATTAAAGCTATCTATAGGCATATGAAAAAAAATGCTCTAAATCACTACTGATTAGAGAAATGCAAATCAGAACAACTATTATATACCTTCTCTCTTCTGTCACATTGGCTAAAATAACAAAACAGGAAAATGATAAATGCTGGAGAGGATGTGGGAAAATTGGAACGCTGTTGCATTGCTGGTGTTGTTGTGAGATGATCCAGCCATTTTGGAGAGTAATTTGGAACTATGCCCAAAGAGCCACAGGAATGTTCATACCCTTTGACCCAGCAATACCACTTCTAGGGTTGTATCCCAAACAAATCACACAAGCGGGAAAAGGACCCATATGTACAAGGATATTTATAGCGGCTCTTTTTGTGGTAGCCAAGAATTGGAAATCAAATGGATGCCCATCAATTGGGGAATGGCTGAACAAGCTGTGGCACATGAAGGTAATGGAATACTATTGTGCCATAAGAAATGGGGATGATACGGACTTCATAACAACCTGGAAAACCCTACACGGCATAATGCTGAGTGAGCGGAGCAGAGCCAGAACAGTGTACACAACCACAGATGTATGGATTCCGTGAGGACAAACCCTGACAGACTTCACTCTTCTCAGCAACACAAGGTGCAGGCACAGCTCCAAAGGACTCACGATGGAGAATGCTATCTACATCCAGAGAAAGAAGTATGAAGTTTGAATGTGGATTGAGGCACACTTCATGCTCGCCTTTTTCTCTTCTCTTTTGTTTTTGTTTTTGGGTTGTTCTTTTTTTTTGTTTGTTTTGGTTCTGTCTCTTCTTTCTCATGACTCATTACATTGGTCATAACTCTTCTCTGCAACTTGACTAGTATATAAATTAATTCAATGCAAAATTATTCACAGTAGTTATATGAGATTCCATGCCATCTTGGGGAGGGAGGGGGGAGGGAGGAGAGAAAATCTGGATCTCAAAATTATGTTGAACCTTCTGTTGTAAACTAAAAATAAATATTAAATAAAAAAAGGAAAGAAAAAAAAACAAAATAAATTAAGAACAATGTCATCTGTCATCCTCCATAAAAGTTTTTCTCATTCCCCCAATTGGAAATCATCTTGTTATCCTCAGATTTGTCATGATATTTCATTTTTCCCACTTATTTTCCCATTTATCCTTTCTGCTATCCATCTTTGTATCTCTCCTGGTGTCTACAGTAGTTGCTTTTTCATTGACAGAATCTAATAAATGTCTGTTGTGCTTAACCAAATGCAAAAGGAAGGAATATGTTTTCTGGCTCTCCTACGATCTTCAGCATAATGACTACATCATACCATACTGACCATAGGAAGATCTAACTGTATCTGGAGAAGAATTGATTCCACACATGTTACCTGGAAGAATTTCTAAGGTCTATTTTAAAATAATTCTTTTATTACTATTAGTCTATTAATAGCACACATTCTGCAAATTATCAAGTAATAAAGACAGGTTAGAAGACACCATAAATTCTTTTAGTTGATAAATTTCTCATAGCAATTTTTGTCATGCTCTATATCTAGCTTGGTAAATGAAATATCCATGGGTCTAACTCCCCATACATCATTTACTGTAAAAATATTAAAAAATAAATTAAAAAATAATAACAACATGGAGTTAGGAGGCAGCAAAGTAAAATAGAAAGAATATTTACAGGCATAGGGCCTTCACTCAAACCTTGCTTCTCTTGCTTATTTAGTATCTGGGTGACCTTGAGCAAGTCACTTGACCTCCCTCAGCTTCAATTTCTTCATATGTGTGCCTCTGAGGTCTTATATAGTTCTAAAATTGTGATTCTACTTTACATATGCATGGAATGTTTACAATTACATTGGGGTACCTCACATTTTTAAAATACTGCATATAGACTTACTGTCTGGGTTGATGCTTACATTTCAGCCAACATTCATGGAGGCAAATCTAGGTTGCCGGGAACAAATTGCCAGCACTCAGTCAATAAATACCTGCCATGTGCCATGCACTGAGCTAAGCATTGGGGATACAATGACAAGGCAAAAATTGGCCCATGTCCCTAAGGACCTTACTGTTTCATGGAGGAGATAACATACAAGCTATGTAAAGAGGAGGTATATGCAGGATCAATTGGAGATAATCAGCAAAGGAAGGGCATGAGAACTAAGGAAGATGTGGAAAGGCTTCCGGTAAGAGGCAGGATTTTAGCTGAGATTTGAAGGATGGCAGGAGATGGAGATAAAGAAGAAAATCCCCGGTATAGGGGACAGTCAGTAAAAATGGTTAGAATTAGGAGATGGAATGTCTTGTTCAAAGAACAGCAAAGAGGCCAGTATCATTGGATGACCAAGTTGTTATTCCTTCCACAAGATATTCCATTTCCTGCTCTGGGAGGTCCTGATCTTCCTTCCTTCTTTGCTTTCAGAGGCACTCAGGATTAATTGATTTTCCCAAGTTCACACAGCTAATAAATGTCTGAAGCTGGATTTGAACTCAGGTCCTCCTGACTCCAGATCTGATGCTGTATCCAGCTACCCCACCTAGCTGACCCTTGACATTTTCCCTGGCTACTCCCCTTGCTTACAATCTATCTCCATTTCCTGATATATTTTTTTTCTAATGCAGTTAGACTGTCCTTGGATCCAGGAAAACCTGACTTTATGCCCTGCTTTTAACATATATAGTTAATATGATTTACACAAATCACTTTAACTCTCAGTGCTCTAGGCAATGTTCTTGCAGAGAATTGTGCTACTTACATGGATAGAGGGAATTTACTTACCCAGGAGTTGACTAAGCAAGTCAAATCACAAGTACACTCACTGTTCCTTTTTCTAATTCAGGAATGATCTAAATCAACATAGCAAGCTCATTTGCATCTTATCACACCTAACAACCTAGTCAATACTCTTTTAAAAACACTTATTGCCTTGATTGTTTCTTTCAAAATAATAATGATTGTTGCTGGTAAGTCCTTTCAGTAGTATCTCACTGTTTGTGACACTGTTGAGGTTTTCTTGGCAAAGTTACGAGAGTGATTCGCCATTTCCATCTCCAGCTCATTTTACAGATGAGGAACAGGGGCAAATAGGGTTGAATGATTTGCCCGAGGTCATACAGCTAGTAAGTATCTGAGGTGGGATTTGAACTTAGCTCCTCCTGACTCCAGGGACAGTGCTCTATTAACTATGCTACCTAGCTGCCTATAATGATGGCACATTACACATAAATAGCCTTTTGAACATATTAACTGATGCTGTATGCAGAAGCCCACTTCCTTATTATCTTGAAAGGCCTTTGAAAGTTGGTCATAAATACTTTCATAATATGGTCATTTTAGTTAAGCAATTTTATTGCAGTGGGGAAACCTTTCCCTTACAAAGAAATTCCATTTTGTTTTGTTTTTAGCATCAGCCAGCAACCAGACACTAAATGATAAGTGGCCATATGGAAACTACAATTCACATGTGACTATTCTTGTGGATGCATTTTCCTTTTGCAGCATTCATGTTTTGAATAAAGAATCAGGAACTGGAAAAAACGTAGAAGTGGAAGCAGAAAATTGACCATAAAACTACACTCAGCACAGGATTTGGAGTTTTTAAGTGCAATAACCAGATGTAGGGGTTGGACATCACAAGCTCTATTAATAAATGCATCTTCTGGCTTCCTGAATTTACTCTGCAAGAGAAGCGAGTTTATTCCATGAAATTCTGGGACTTCTGATAATGTTAGAAATAAGGTCAGCACCAAATGTTTGAATTAAATTGGGTAACATTTCTATTATTTTTAAATTCTGTGATTTAAATTTATCCTAAAGCTGAACCTTTAAAAATTCTATGGGTAGCTTTTTAGGACAAAAGTTCATCTTAAACAGTTGTGATAGGGGATGAGTCAGCCTGGTAAGGAAGGTGATATCCTCTACTTAAAATCTAAGCTCATTTCCTATTTTATGAGCTTATTGACCCCAACTCTCATCCCAACCCCATACATTTGTGTTTTGCAAGGAGATTGAAAATCAGAAAGCCATTTCTTAGTTCCTGGAAAGCTAACTTACCTTTAGTGGTGACATAAATGATGCAGGTGTAAAGATTAGTATTTGTAGATATATTCACTGAATAAAAAGTAGCATTAATTTCCAAGTATTTTTAGTGTATCTAAATAGTGGTTTTTGGAGTATTATCAATATAACTGGGACACCTAGGTTGTGCAGTAGATAGAGCATTGGGCCTTTTGTCAGGAAGACCTGAGTTCAGATTTGGTCTCATACACTTTCTAGATGTGGGACCCCGAGCAAGTTACTTAATCTTTTCTCATATGTAAAATGAATTGGAGAAGGAAATGGCAAATTGCCCCATTACCTTTGCCAAGAAAACTCCAAAAAGCATCATAAAGAATGAAACACAACTGAAAAGTGACCAAACAATAAAATCAATATAATTATTCCTAGGTGGTAAGCATCAATACCTTCATTCTGGTTTGAAGCTTCACATAAAAAGAAGAGAGTAATTACTAAGTGTTAATAGATGCCACAATTATATTCAACAAGTATTCATTAAATGTCTACTATACTTGTAGAACTACTTACAAGTATCTAAGTACTGTATAAAGGAAGACAAACAAATTAAATCACCCATGCCATTAAGGCACTTAATTTGTTCCAACCTTAGGTTTTTTTTTTTAAACCATGGTGTGTGTATTTGTATGTGTGTATATAACATAACATATACAACATATAAGAAAACATATAATATATGTAATGTTTATGTTATACACATACACACATACATGTGTATTTCTTTCTAAGATTCACCCCAGATAATAGGCATACTTTTCATGAATCAGGTAAGTATGAGTCAGAGTTGCTAATTCACACTTAAAAAGTTTGTGAATCACTAACTGTAATTATATAAATACCCCAAATACAGAGGGGCATGAAGTTACTAGTCAATTATCTAGATATTTTTAAAAGTTTTGAAGTTTTACAGACCCAGTACCTTGATAGCTGAAAATTTCTACTTTAAACCAAATTTTATCTTGCCTGTATATACACATGTATACATATTGCCTTTGTAAATGGCAAAAATTCATTGTGATAAATGTGTCCATTAATTGTAATGGAAATAAATACTCTAGATTCTGAATAGTAAGCTAAGAAACAGGTTGTTGTGAATGATTTATTTTGTCCATGGAATTTGAATAATAACACGTCTTTGCTCCCCTTGACCTAATAGAACATGGAAATGTTTCTCATTTCTTCCTTGACCTTATGTCCTATGGGAAAAAAATCCCCAAACCTATGATAAAATATATTATAATTGTGGACATGTGTTTCAACAATCAGGCTAGCATCCGTTGTGGGGGGTGAAAGACCAACACAACCCCAGCAATAAGAACACTACCAGAACGCTGCAAAAGCACAGGTTCTTTTGACCTGCTTTAGTTAGGAAAGCAAAGTTAAGGGGTTGACAAGCTTACTTTAATTCAGCATACAAATACAATTCACTTAGTTCAGGGGAAAAAGCCAGCACCCCAAACTTCGGAACAAATATAAACAAAGTACAAACACCAACAGTCAGACCTTGTCTGATTCAAATCCCAATACATAGTTACCAGAGTTTAACAAAGTCTCAGCATCCGGGTTTACAAGCTGCAGGACTTCTTAGCTACAGTTGCCTGGAGTCTCCACACACCACCAAGAGTGAGAGCCCTAAACAAATTACAAACATCGACAGACAGACCACATATAGATTCATAGTCACCAACATCTAGGTTCAGCCTGGGAGCTCATAACATAGGCTGGCCCAGAGTCACTTGAGCCACCACTGCTTCGGGTAAGAGCTCCAAAGACAAGAAAGCCAACCCCTGGTTTTATATCTTTTTCAGGGTCAGGGGTGAGTCACACATGCGACTCACCCATGTGACCTAGAATTGTCACAAAGAAGCAACTTGAACCCACGTGGTCTAAAGGCCTCTGATGTCCCAAACATGTCACTCAAACTCATGTGTAAACTAGGCCCTCCCCTTAGTTAACCCGACCTTGGGCCCCACCTTAGTTACCAATCCATACCCACATAGGTTTTACACCTAATAGGGGTTTGGGCCTGGGGCTTAACACCAGTAAGATTCAATGAAATACACTGAATAACTGAAAGGAAACAAAAGCCAATCCCTTCAAGGGCACTTAGTTGAACTAGTGTTAAGAGCCCATTTTGCTTATCAACACAGTCCACCCCTTGTTCCAGGATACATAATCTAATCAGCCATGGATCCAGGAGCATACATTGTGATCCAATTACTCGGGAAACTAAAACAACATGTGAACACTCCACGAATGAACCTATTGCAACAAATAGAATTCCCTTCAAAGATATTCTTAAGTATGCATTGTTTATGGAATCATGTATTCAATACCCCTCCAAACAAGGTGAAGGAGTACTAGGCATTGGAGTCAGGAAGATGATTTAACATCCTGCTGTAAGCTCTTAATAGCTGTGATACTTTAGGGAAATCACTTATGCATTCTGGACCTCTGTTTCCTTCTTTGTAAATGGGGGATAAATAACACAGAGTTAGTGTGAGGATCAAATAAGATGGCACGTAAAGACCTGTGCAAATTTGCAAAACTTAAAGTATTATATAAATGTTAGCTATTGCTGCTATTATTTTATTTGATCTTTCTCTTTGATTCGATGACCTCCTTTTTATTTTATTTTATTTTTTACATTTTTTTAAATTTATTTTTTATTTTTAGTTTACAAGACTCAGTTCCACAAGTTTTTGGGTTCCAAATTTTCTCTCCCTCCCACTTCTCCCCCCAACCCCTCAAGATGGCTTGTAATCCAATGTACATACACCTTCACTTTGAACTTATTATTATAACCAATAGAATGAATCATGAGCAAAGAGAAAGGAAAAAAAAGGAGAGGGCAAAAAGTTTGCCTCAATCTGCATTCACACTCCATAATTCTTTCTCTGGATGTGCATAACTTTTTCCATCGTGAGCCTTTTGGAGCTGTCTTTGAACCTTGCATTGATCAGAGGAGTCAAGTCTACCAAAGTTAGTCCTTACAGATACTGTGTATCTGTAAGCAGGTATAATGATCTCCTGGTTCTGCTCCCCTCACTCAGCATGGGTTCATATAAGTCATTCCAGGTTATAATGAAGTCGCTCTGCTCCTCATTTCGGATAGCACTAGTGTTCCATTATATTCATATACCAGAATTTCTTTAGACATTTGTAGCAACAATCTTGCTAGCAGCTACTGTGGCTGTGGAAAACCAACAACAACCAGCAGACAGAAGGCTGCTAACACAAGTTCTTGGATCTGCTTTTCTAAGGAAAGCAATGTTAACGGGTCAACAATCTCACTTTAATTACACATGCAAATATCATTGCCTTAGTTCAGGAGGAAAAGCCAGGAACGTGAACTTCAAAACAAACAAATTAGAAACAGAGACAATATAAACAGACTAAATCACAATTCATAGCTACCAAAGAACCAGTGGGTCTGGGTTAGCAAAGGTGAGGGGCACTTACAACAGCTTGAACAGAGTCCCAAGCCACTCTTCCAGTGAGTGAGAGTCTCAAAAGTTAAACAGCAACCTTGGATCTAATATACCCATCTCAGTGCCCTGGAGCATTTGATTACCTTAGTGCTGAGAAGCACTCAAAAAAGAACAGTGAAAAATGTTTGAAAGGCAAGACTCATCAAAGGTAAGTGTAATATCAGTTAAGTTGGGATTTTATTACTGTTTCGAAATGATTAATTAAGTGTCTTTGAGTCTTACTAGGTGCTAAGCCCCAGGCCCAAACGCCTATTAGGTGCTAAACTTATGTGGGTGTGAATTGGTAACTAAGGTGGGTCCCCAGGTGGGGCTAACTAAGGGAAACCTGATTTGTTCTTTGCTCCTAAGTTTGCCCCAAACTAGGTGCTAAACCTATGTGGGTGTGAAGGTCCCAGGGTCCTAAGGGGAGGTGCTAACTCCAGAGCTAATCATAGCAGCCTAAGTTCTGGTTATTCAGATGACTTTTGATGATGTCTGAAACTGTATAAAAAAGGGAAGAGAGAGCCATTTGCTTAGGCCTCTCACTCTTGGTGGCATGCTGATGTGGAGACTCCGGGCAGCTGTAGCTGAGAGCCCTCTGGCTCGCAAACCGGAATGTTGGGACTTTGTTAAACTCTGGTAACTAAGTATTGGGATTTGAAACAGACAAGGTCCATCTGTTGATGTTTGTAATTTGTTTATATTTGCTCTGAAGGTCAGGGTGTTGGCTCTTTCCCCTGAACTAAGTGAATGATATCAGCATCCTGGGTTAAAGTAAGCTTGTTAACCTCTAAAGTTGTTTTCCTTAGTACAGCAGATCAAAGGAAACTGCTTTTGCAGAATGCTGGTAGCGTACTTGGTGTTGGGCTTGTGTTGGTTTTTCACCCCCACAGCAGCTAATAGCCAGATTGTTGCAGCAGTAAGTAATTACCTCAGCATTCCAAACACTCCAAGACAAAAAGATCTCATTTTAAGTGCAGCACTCAAACAAAGGCCAGAATCATTAAAGCCCCTTAAGAGAAGAACAGCAAAAAGCCCCACCCTGATTACTATAACACCATTCCACAATTGATCAGCATCCCCTTGATTTCCAATTCTTTACCCCCTCAAAAAGAGCTGCTATAAATATTTTTGTACATATGGGTCCCTTTCCCATTTCTTTGATCTCTTTGGGATATAGCCCTAGAAGTGGTATTGCTGAGTCAAACAGTATGAACAGTTTTAAAGTCCTTTGAATATACTTCTAAATTGCTCTACAGATGGGCTGGATCAGTTCACAACTCCACCAACAATGTAATAGTGATCCAATTGTCCCACATCCTCACCAGCATTTATCATTTTCCTGTCTTGTCATGTTAGCCAATCTGGCAGGAGAGATGTGGTACCTAAGAGTTGATTTGATTTGCATTTCTCTATCAATAGTGATTTAGAGCATTTTTTCATATGCCTATAGTTATCTTTAATTTCTTCCTCTGAAAACTGGCTGTTCATATCCTTTGACCCTTTCTCAATTGGGGAATGAATAGTATTGCTATAAATTTGCTTCAGTTCCCTGTATATTTTAGAGATGAAGCCTCTGTCAGAGACACTGGTTGTAAAACTTCTTTCCCAATTTTCTGCTTCCCTCCTAATCTTTCTTGCATTGGCTTTGTTTGTACAAAAACTTTTCAGTTCAACATGATCAAAATTATATATTTTGCATTTTTTAAAGCTCTATCTCTTGTTTGGTCATAAATTCTTCCCTTCTCCATATATCTGACAGGTAAACTATTCCTTGCTCTCCCAAATTGCTAACCTTTATTGCTAATCATGAACCCACTTAGACCTTATTTTGGTGTATGGTGTAAGATGTTGGTCTATGTCCAGTTTTGCCATACCATTTCCCAATTTTTCCAGCAGTATTTGTGAGACTGAATTCATAGCCCAGAAGCTGGATTCACTGGGTTTATCAAAGAGTGGATTGTTATAGTCATTGAATACCGACTCTTGTGTACCTAAACTATTCCACTGATCCACCAATCTGTTTCTTAGCCAGTACCAAGTTGTTCTGATGACTTTTGCTTTATACTAAAATTTAATATCTGGTATGGCTAGGCCAGCTTCCCTAGCATTTCTTTTCATTAATTCCCTGGATATTCTAGACCTCTTATTCTTCCAGATGAATTTTGTTATCATTTTGTTCAGCTCTGTAAAATAATTTTTGGTGGTTTGATTGGTCTCTCACTGAATAAATAAATTAATTTAGTTAAATTGTCATTTCTCTCATTTTAGCTTGGCGTAAGCATGAACAAATGATGTTTTTCCCCTTATTTAAATCTCACTTTATTTGGGTGAAAAATGTTTCATAATTGTGTTCAAACAGGTCCTGGATTTGTCTTGTCACGTAGACTCCCAAATATTTTATAGTGTCTACAGTAACTTTAAATGGAGTTTCTCTTTCTATCTCTTGCTGTTGGGCTTTGTTAGTAATGTATAAGAATGCAGAGGATTAATGTGGGTTTATTTTATATCCTGCAACTTTGCTAAAGTTATTTATTACTTGAATTAGGTTTTTACTTGATTCTCTAAGTAAATCATCATATCATTTGCAAAGAGTGATAATTTAGTTTCTTCTTTGCCTACTCTAATTCCTTCAATTTCTTTTTCTTCTCTTATTGCTAAAGCTAACATTTCTAGTACCAAATTGAATAATAGCGGTGACAATGGACATCTTTGTTTCACCTTTGATCTTCTTGGAAATACATATAATTTATCCCCATTACATAAAATGCTTTGTTTTAGGTAGATGCTACTTATAATTTTAAGGAAGAATCAATTTATTCCTATGCTTTCTAGTGTTTTTAATAGGAATACATGTTATATTTTGTCAAAAGCTTTTTTTTACATCTATTGAGATAATCATACGTTTTCTGGTAGTTCTCTTGTTGATATGATTATCTATGCTGATAGTTTTCCTAATATTGAATGAGTTTTGCGTTCCTGGAATAAATCCTACCTGGTCATAGTGTATTATTCTCTTGATAAGTTGCTGTAGTCTTTGTGCTAATGTTTTATTGAAAAGTTTTGCAGCAATATTCATTAGGGAAATTGGTCTATAATTTTATTTCTCTGTTTTGACTTTTCCTGGTTTAGGTATCAGTACCATATTTGTGTCATAAATAGAATTTGATAAGACTCCTTCTTTGCCTATTTTCCCAAATAACCTATAAAGTATGGGAACTAATTGTTCTCTAAATGTTGGATAAAATTCACATGCAAAACCATCTGGCCCTGGAGATTTATTTCCTAGGGAGTTCATTGATGGCTTGCTCAATTTCTTTTTCTGAGATGGGGTTATTTAGATATTTTAGTTGCTCTTCTGTTAACCTGGGCAATTTATATTTTTGTAAATATTCATCCATTTCCCTCAGGTTGTGATATTTATAGGCATACAATCGGGCAAAATAATTCCCAATTATTATTTTGATTTCCTCTTCATTAGAGGTGAGTTCACCCTTTTTCATTTTTGATACTGGTAATTTGGTTTTCTTCTTTCTTTCTTTTTTTAATCAAATTGATGAAGCATTTATCAGTTTTATTGGTGTTTTTCACACAACCAGTTCTTGCTTTCTTGCTTTTATTTATTAATTTAATAGTTTTCTTGATTTCAGTTTCTCCTTTGATTTTCAGTATTTCTAGTTTGGTATTTAATTTGGGATTTTCAATTTGTTCTTTATCTAGGCTTTTTAGTTGCATTCCCAGTTCATTGATACCCTTTTTACCTATTTTATTCACATAAGCATTTAGAGATTTAAATCTTCTCCTAAGAACTGCTTTTACTGCATCCCATAAGTGTTAGTATGTTGTTTGATTGTTGTCATTCTCTTGAATGAATTTAGTAATTGTTTCTATGATTTGTTCTTTGGCCCACTCATTCTTTAGGATTAGATTATTTAGTCTCCAATTATTTTTTATTTTGTCTTCCCATGGCCCTTTATTACAAATAATTTTAACTGAATCATGATCTGAATAGGATGCATTCACTATTTCTGCCTTTCTGTACTAGATTGTGAGATTTCTATGCCTTAGTACATTTTCAGTTTCTGAATATGTACCATGAACCTCTGAGGAAAAAAAAAAGGTGTATTCCTCTTTGCCCCATTCACTTTTCTCCAGAGATCTATCATATCTACTTTTCTAAAATTCTATTCACCTCTTCTTTCTTGTTTATTTTGAGTTTAGATTTGTCAAGTTCAGAGAGGGGGAGGTTGTGGTCCCCCACTAATATAGTTTTGCTCTCTATTTCTTCCTGTAACTCTCTTACCTTCTACTCTAAGAATTTATATGCTATGCTACGTTGTGCATGTATGTTAAGTAATGATATTGCTCCATTGTCAATGGTACTCTTTAGCAGGATATTGTGTCCTTCCTTATCTTTCTTAATTAGATAGATCTTTGCTTTTGCTTTGTCTGAGATCAGTATTGCTACCCTTGCTTTTTTTACATTAGCCAAAGCACAATATATTCTATTCAAGCCTTTTACTTTTACCCTGTGTGTATCCCCCTCTTTCAAATGTCTTTCTTATAAACAACATATGGTAGGATTATGGCTTTTAATCCATCTGTAATCGATCTCTGTTTTATGGAAGAGTTCATTCCATTCACAGTTATGATTACTATCTGTGTCTTTTTCTCCATCCTATTCTCCCTCCTATATATGCTTCTATTTCTCCCTTCTCCCTTCCAGTCCTCAAAAGCGTTTTGCTTTTGACCACCATATTCCTCAATTTTTCTTCCCTAATGACACCCCTACCTTATCTTATATTTTACCTTTGCTACTTCTTTCCTTCCCTTCCCACACTGATTGTAGGACATCAGGGAAGTTTTCCTTGATATTTTCTTGATCTGTGCTATGGCTAAGAGTCCTCCCCCAGGCTTGCCTACATACCATCGGCATTGGTTTGTGCTCCCCTTTTACCAAAGAGAGAAAATTTTTTCCTGAAGTCCTTCTAAGTGATCTCAAGCTGGGAATTGCTTCACTCCATCTTTTTGTAGTTTCTATCACTCCAGGTTCTATCACTATCTTTATCACTCTGTTTAGAGGCTTAGTTTAACATTGCTTCTGAAGGAACCTGGGAAGAGTTCAGGCAACTTCCTGGCTTCTCTCCACCATCTTGTCTATAATTATTTTAAATGGAATTTACCATATTATGTCTTGCTACTGGACTATGCTGGTAATATATAGAAATATTGATGACTTCTTTAGGTTTATTTTATGTCCTGTAACTTTGCTAAAGTCATTATTTATTTCAGGTATTTTTTTTTGTTGATTCCCTAGGATTCGCCAAATATACCATCATATCATCTAGACTGTGATAGTTTTTTTTCTCGTTGATAATTCCTTCAATTTATTTTTCTTCTCTTATTTCTATAACTAGCATTTCTAGTACAATATTGAATAATAGTGGAGATAATGAGCATCCTTCACCTCTCAGCTTATTGTTGTTGTTTTTTCTTTCAAAAAACAGCTCCTAGTTTGATTTCATAGTTTAACAGTTTTCCTTCAATTTTATTCATTTCCCCTTTATTTTTTTGGTATTTTCAATTTGATATTTAATTGTGGATTTTGAATTTATTTCTTTCATAGTTTTTTTAGTTTCATGCCCAATTCATTGATTTCCTCTTTCTCATTTTATTGATGTAAGAATTTAGAGATATAAACTCTCCCCTAAGTATTTTTGATCACATCCCACCCATTTTGGCAGGCTGTCTTGTTGTCGTTCTCTTTAATGAAATTATTCATTTTTTTTCCTATGAAGCAGTGTTCTTTAAATAATTGTTCTTTAGGGTCAAATTATTTAATTTGCAATCCATTTTAATCTGTTTCATTGGTACTTTATTGATTTTTTTCATTATGATGTGAAAAGAATGCATTTAATATTTCTGTTTTTCTTATTTCAGTATGAGATTTTTAAGTGCTGATATATGGTCAATTTTTGTGTCTAGGTCCTCAAATATGGCCTGAATGAAACTTCATAAAGCAAATACCATTAATAAAAGTATTTATTATGCAATCCTTGGAATCACTCAAAAAGCTACACACAAGGACTGAGAATGGATCTAACATGGGGCCTCAAGGCCACAGGTTCCCCACCCATGGTCTAACCACTAAATGGAATTTCCATCAGTGGCTGTCCCCTTCTGAAACTTCTGGTATATTCTTTCCCCAATGCACAACAATACCACCTTTTAAATTATGAAATGTGTGGCATTCAGTGCCACTGGACTAATGCTTGGTAGTCCAATAATTTTATTAAATCAATCCTTCAAATTTAGCGTTGCAATTTAAATTGGCCACAAACAAATTTAATATCTCTAATATTAAACAGTGACTCAGTTTACCTGATTATGTGTATATATATCCCTGTGGATGATTTATTGTTTATCATCATCACAGATAAACCCATTCAGAAGAAATATGAATATAAATTTCAGTAAATATTGATAAATGAACACACATTTCATTGGGTCTTTAATGCTAAGTCAATACTCCCCATCAGCTATGCTTTTATCTAACTCATTAATCTAGCTCTTTGAGACTTTCCTTATGAAGGTTATCTTGCTTATATTGTGAATTGTTAGACTTGTCAATCAAATGCAAAATGTATTGATTTACAAAGATTGCTTCCACCCTCCTCATGATAGATTTCTCCATTTTCCCTTCTAATATTCCCATGGCCAAGGTACTTTCTGGTAAAAGTAGAATTATGGAAAAGAGTGTTTGAGTCATTATGCTTAAATATCTAGTAACTTTCTGCTTTTTTAAAGCTCTTTGTATAAAGCTTTAATGGTGATGGCAGTTAAAGATAATTTTGTTTTACTATTTCAAGAAAGATTATAGTTTGCTAAATAACTTGATTTGAATTGGCAGAAAACCTAAGGGATTTTGAGACAGGGGTAGAAAAGGGGATAGAAAAAGCAAGTTTGCATTGCAGCTTTGGATGATCTTCTTAACTTATAAAAATCTAAAATAATCTTCCTAATACGGAGAGAGCTTTAATAAGAAGGAAAGAAATTAATCCTTTCCCACTTTTGGTCCCCTTTGAAGGACAACAAGGATTATCTCTAATCTCCTTCAGGGGAAAAGTTTCCCAAAGTTTTATTATTTAAATGAACCAAAACGTTGCTAGAGTCTCAAATCCGAATTTAAAATGTTTTATTGACTTGATTGGATAGAACAAATCACTTGAGAGGTAAACAGAGCAGCAATGTATTCACCAGTGGCATATGCATGCACAGTTATCTCTTGCTCATTGTGAGCTATGAACCTAGAATTCTCAATGCACACACATGTAAAATGGGGAAAACAATTGCACTTACCTCCCAGGGTTGTTGTGAGGAGCAAATATGATAATAATTTTAAAGTACTTGGCATATGCCTGGCACATAGTAAGGTAACATATGTTAGTTATTGTTATTGCTGTTGTTAGATATTACATATATATACATATATATATATATATATATATATATATATATATATAGATATTCTATCAATGTAATACAGTAAAATATTGATAGTGAACATAGCTGTCAACCACTCTGAGCCTTCATTTTTTCATCTATAAAATGTGAGGGTTGAACCAGATAGCCTTTGAGGTCCATTTCAGCTCTAGATCTAATAATTCCATTATAAATGAATATGACTATTGTTTCTGGGAAAGGTCACTTGATTCTGTTGCCCTGTAGAAACAACCAGCACACAGAAGGCCTGCTAACACAGGTTCTTTTGATCTGCTTTACTAAGGAAAGCAATGTTAAGAAGTTAATCTTCTTTAATCCAACATCCAAATATCATTCGCTTAGTTCAGGAGGAAAAGCCAGCAACCTGATCTTCAGAGCAAATACAAATTTCAAACATACACAATATAAACAGACCAAATCACAACTCATAGTTACCAAAAACCATCAACATCTGGGTTCACAACCTGGGAGGCTCTTAGAGTGGCTGCCCAGAGTCCCACACCACTCCAGTGGCTGAGAGCCCCAAGGGAGAACACCAATCTGTGGGTTAATATATCTTTTCAGGGTCAAAGGTGAGTCACCCAAATGACCTAAAAGCATCACAAACGTGTGTCTTAAATCCATTTGGTCTAGGCTTTCCCTTGAGGCAAGGAGGTCATCAAAGACTCCTGATTTAATTAAAGAAACAAAGGCCAGACTCATCAAGGGCACTTGATTAAATAAGTGCTAACAGAGAAAATAGTAAAAAAAAAAAGTCACACCTTGATTAATATTACATACCCTCTCATCAGTTTGATGAATTCATCCTTCATTGGCCAACATTTCCTTCATATTTGCTGCCTCCAGTTTTCTTTCCCATTTCGCCCAACTGCTAGTGGCTTCTCCTTTGAGATTTTCTTTTGTTTATTCCATGCATATCTTCTACGTACCCACTTACTTACATATTACCTCTCTTGCTATAATGTGAACCCCTTGAGGGTAAGGGATTTCTTTTATATCCTTACTTTTGAGCATAGTATGCTGTATACAATAAGTGTTTAATAAATACTTTTCAGCTGAATTTTAGGTTCTTCGGGGCAAGGGATGTCTTGGGAGATTATATGATTTATTTCTACCTCTTAGTTCACCATTTGGCATTTAGATATTTAAAAAAATATTCATTCTCTTAAAATGAGGCAAGTTTTCAACAAATCAGAATAAAAGAATATTCACTCAAGGCTGACACTTATTACTCTTAATCTTTTCACCTTGGTTATGTCACTAAATCTCTTTCAGCCTTGATTTCATCATCTGTAAAATATGGAAATATAGAGATGGTAAAAAATAAAAGATGTCAAAGTGTCTTTGTAGCATTTATTTTTTTTTCTTTGTAGCATTTTAAAAAATCAACCGAAGACACCAGAAAAAGGTTAAGTAGACAAAAAATAGGACAGCTTGAAAACTCTTTAAAATTTATTACAACATTTTGAAAAGATTCAAGCTGTAATGGAGTTTTTTTATTTCATATTCAATCTTCTTTTCTTCTTTGTATATTGATATGTTTCTTTGTTGATGTTTGCCAAATAAAAAATAGGAATAGGGATTTGACCTATGATTGGCTGGTATAAGGGATTATCTAGTGAGTAAACATCTGCTATCAATGCAGGTTGCAAAATTCTATGCCTGGTTTCCAGAGTTGTCTATGGCACCAAAGATCACATAGCCAGATTTGGTCAGAGATCATAAATTGAATGTAGATTATTCTAGCTCTGAGATCAGTTCCCTTTCAATTATATCATGTTACTTTTTAATAGCTTTTGAATTACAAAAAGAAAGAAAAACATTTTAAAAATTATGCTTCATCAGGCGGAGCCAAGATGGCCACATGAAGGCAGCGTCTTACCGGAGCTCTCTCACAAGGTCTGTCAGATTCCTATAAAAAAGTGAATTTGAGCAGATTTGAGAGAGTCAGAAACCGTGAGCAGTCTGCGTGGGGCAAATTTCCGAGGGGGGAGAGTCTGAAAAGCCAGAGGCATGAACCTGTAGGCTTGGAGAGTGCTCGGTGCGGAGCTGCTCCAGACCAAGGCAGAAGCGGCTGGCCAGGAAATCCACGTGGGAGACGGGCTGGGAGAAAGCTGGGCACCCGAAACCGGCAGAGATCCCCAGGCCTCCCAACACAGGATGGCAGTCTGTGGAAGCGACAAGAGGCAGCGCAACACCACTGGCCGTGAAATAACGAATCCTGAGGCTTGCTGCCCAAATGTATTAAACACGGCTTCTTGAACTTCGGGGACACACAATGGCCAGGTAAACGGCTCTAATCCCTACCCTCCCCACCCAGAGAATTCCTTAGGGAAAAAAAAAAAACAGAGAAAGCTGGAACTGACCAGAAAGTAGTGGGGCTTCAGTGGTCAAGTAGTAGAAGTTCATCAGTCCCAGAGGGGCAGAGTTGGCAGGGGTCAACGCCAGGAGCCCAGACGTAACCATGCTCCCCCAGGGGTAGTGCCAGACATCAGCTCAAACAACAAATAGCTGAGACCATTGCTGATAAGCAAGTGCTGGAGAACACCCATAGGGAGTGAGAAGCCAGAGAGCCAGACCCCTCCCCCACACCTCAGGAAACTGAAGGATATAATTCTAGACTCACAATCCCCAAAATAAGAAAGCTGGGACAGAGAGCCCTGAGCCCCAAAGGCAGATATTTGTTGTAAAGCCAGGAAAAGGCAAACCAACAAACATGAAGAAGAACACAAGAAAAAAATCGAGGACAATACATTCTTTTTATGGAGACAGGCAGGATCAAAATACCAATATGGAAGTGAACAGCACTGACACTGTAGATACATAGGATACCTCGAAAGGTAATGTGAACTGGTCCCCAGTCCAAAAAGCACTGCTGGAAGAGCTAAAGGAGGATTTTAAAAACCAAATTAGGGAGCTAAAAGGAAATATGGAAAAAAAGATAGGCGAAATGACTACAAAGATTCAGAATCTAGAGAGAGAAAATGACACCCTGAGAGGTAAAATCAACCAAATGGAAAAGGAGACTCAAAAGCAAAATGAAAACACTAACTCATTAAAAATTACACTTGAGCAAGTGGAAGCTAATCAATCTATGAGGCACCAAGAAGTAGTAAAACAAATGTAAAGAATGAAAAAATAGGAAAAAAAATGTGAAATATCTGATTTGGAAAACAACTGACCTGGAAAATAGATCCAGGAGAGACAATTTAAGAGTTATTGGTTTACCGGAAATCCACAATGAAAAAAAGAGCCTTGACAGTATCTTCGAAGAAATTATCAAAGACAACTTCCCAGAGGTCCTAGAACCAGAGGGCAAAATACTCACTGAAAGAATTCACCAATCACCCCCTGAAAGAGATCCCAAACTGAAGACACCAAGAAATATTATAGCCAAATTTCAGAGCTATAAACTAAAGGAGAAAATACTGCAAGCAGCCAAAAAGAAGCAATACAAATATCGTGTAACTACAGTCAGGATCATGCAGGATCTCTCAGCTTCCACACTAAAAGACAGGAGAAATTGGAATATGATATTCTGAAGGGTAAAGAAGCTTGGACTACAACCAAGGATCAACTACCCAGCAAAACTAAGCATAATTTTCCAGGCAAGGTGATGGTCATTCAATGAAATAAGGGAATTCCAGACCTTCCTGATGAAAAGGCCAGAACTCAACGGAAAATTTGATCTCCAAATGCAAAACTCAAGAGACACATAAAAAGGTAACCAGGGGGAAAACCCCACAAACCTTATTAACCAATAGGGGCATGTCGTTTACATCTTTATGTGGGATTATATCATCTTATGTACATTTTATATATATCTATATATCTATATATACATATATATACATATATGTATATATATATATATATATATATATATATATATATATATACATATATAAGTCAGTCTTGAGAATGGTACAGCTATTATGTCAATTGAAAGGGATATACATAGGTTGTGAATGCCTGTATAAATTAACTGATGTAAAGATATAAAATAAAGTAAGAGATATAAAGGGAGGGCTATGAGAGAAGCAGTAAGAAGATAGTAGAAAAGGGTAAATTACACCAAATGAAGTGGCACAAAAACATATTATAGTAGAGGGAAAGAAGGGAGGGAGAAGAGCAGTATTTGAGCTTTACTGTCATCTGATCTAGTTCAAGAAGGGAATAACATACCCTGATAATTTTAGAAATCTAACTTGTCCTACGGGAAGTAGGAGGGGAAGGGGGGAAAAAGGGATGGGGTGGTCAGAAAGGTGAGGAGAAGTAGCAAGTGGGAAGCAGTAAGATAAGGGAGGGGAATAAAGAGGGAGGGTTATCTGAGGAAGGCAGCGGTCAAAAGCAAAATTTTGTTGAGGAGGAGAAGGGGAAAGGGAGAAATAAAAGCATAAACAGGGGGAATTAGGATGGAGAAAAAGACACAGATAGAAATCATAACCCTGAACATGCAGGGGATGAACATTCTAACAAAACAGAAGCAGATAGCAGAATGGATTAAAAACCATAATCTTACAATATGCTGTTTACAAGAAACGCATCTGAAACAGGGGGATACACATAGGGGAAAGGTAAAAGGCTGGAGTAAAATATATTGTGCCTCAGCTAAAGTAAAAAAAGTAGGTGTAGCAATCCTAATCTCAGACAAAGCAAAAGTAAAGATAGATTTAATTAAAAGAGATAAGGAAGGACATTATATTCTGCTAAAAGGCACCATAAACAATGAAGCAATATCATTGCTTAACATATATGCACCAAGTGGTAAGGCTTACAAATTCTTAGAGGAGAGGTTAAGGGAGTTACAGGAAGAAATAGACAGCAAAACTATAATATTGGGAGACCTCAACCTCCCCCTTTCTGAACTTGATAAATCTAACCTCAAAATAAATAAGAAAAAAGTTAAGGAGGTAAAAAGAATTTTAGAAAAGGCACATATGATAGACCTCTGGAGAAAACTGAATGGGGATAAAAAGGAATATACTTTCTTCTCAAAAGTACATGGCACATACTTAAAAATTGACCAGGTACTAGGGCATAAAAACCTCACAATCCACTGCAGAAAAGCAGAAGTAGTCAATGCATCCTTTTCAGATCATGATGCAATAAGAATCATTTTTAATAAAGTACCATGGAAAAATAAGCTAAAAGCTAATTGGAAACTAAATAATTTAATTCTAAAGAATGAGTGGGCTAAAGAACAAATCAGAGAAACAATTAATAACTTCATTCAAGAGAATGACAATAATGAAACATCATACCAAAACTTACGGGATGCAGTAAAAGCAGTTCTTAGGGGAAGTTTTATATCCCTAAATGCCTGCATGAATAAAATAGGGAAAAAGGAGGTAAATGATCTGGGCATACAGCTTAAAAAGCTAGAAAAAGAGCAAATTGAAAACCTCGAATTAAATATCAAATTAGAAATACTGAAAATCAAAGGAGAGATTAATAAAATTGAAACCAAGAAAACTATTGAATTAATAAATAAAACAAAGAGCTGGTTTTATGAAAAAACCAATAAAATTGATAAACCTTTGGCCAATTTGATTAAAAAAAGAAAGAGGAAAATCAAATTACCAGTATCAAAAATGAAAAGGGTGAGGTCACCTCTAATGAAGAGGAAATCAAAACAATAATTAGGAATTATTTTGCCCAACTGTATGCCCATAAATTTGACAACCTTAGAGATATGGATGAATATCTACAAAAACATAAACTGCCCAGGCTAACAGAGAAGGAAGTGAAATTTCTTAATAACCCCATATCAGAAAAAGAAATTGAGCATGCCATCAATGAACTCCCCAGGAAAAAATCTCCAGGGCCAGATGGTTTTACATGTGAATTCTATCAAACATTTAAAGAACAACTTATTCCAATACTTTGTAGACTATTTGGGAAAATAGGTGAAGAAGGAGTCCTACCAAATTCTTTTTATGACACAAATATGGTACTAATACCCAAACCAGGTAGAGTCAAAACAGAGAAAGAAAATTATAGACCAATTTCTCTAATGAATATTGATGCAAAAATTTTAAATAAAATATTAGCAAAAAGATTGCAGCAACTCATCACGAGAATAATACACTATGACCAGGTAGGGTTTATTCCAGGAATGCAAGGCTGGTTAAATATTAGGAAAACTATTAGGATAATTGACCATATCAACAACAAAACTAGCAGAAACCATATGATCATCTCAATAGATGCAGAAAAAGCCTTTGACAAAGTAAACACTCATTCCTATTAAAAACACTAGAAAGCATAGCAATAAGTGGAACCTTCCTTAAAATTATAAATAGCATCTACCTAAAACCATCAACAGGCATTATTTGTAATGGGGATAAACTAGATGCATTCCCAGTAAGATCAGGTGTGAAACAAGGGTGTCCATTATCACCCCTATTATTCAATTTTGTTCTAGAAACATTAGCTGTAGCAATAAGAGAAGAAAAAGAAATTGAAGGAATTAGAACAGACAAAGAAGAACCTAAATTATCACTTTTTGCAGATGATATGATGATTTATTTAGAGAATCCTAGAGAATAAAGTAAAAAACTAGTTGAAATAATAAACAACTTTAGCAAAGTTGCAGGATATAAAATAAACCCACATAAAGCCTCAGCATTCCTATACATTACTGACAAAGCCCAACGGCAAGAGATAGAAAGAGAAATTCCATTCAGAGTTACTGTAGGCACTATAAAATATTTGGGAGTCTATTTGCTGAGACAAACCCAGGGCCTATATGAACATAACTATGACACACTTTTCACGTGAATAAAATCAGATCTAAATAACTGGAAAAATATCAGTTGCTCATGGGTAGGCCGAGCTAATATAATAAAAATGACAATTTTACCTAAATTAATCTATCTATTCAGTGCCATACCAATCGAACTACTAAAAAATTATTTTACTGAGCTGGACAAAATAATAACAAAATTCATCTGGAAAAACAAGAGGTCTAGAATATCTAGGGTATTAATAAAAAGACATACTAGAGACGGTGGCTTAGCCATATCAGATATTAAACTGTACTACAGAGCAGCAGTCATCAAAACTGCCTGGTACTGGTTAAGAAACAGGCATGTGGATCAGTGGAATAGGATAGGTACACAAGAAGGAGCAATCAACGAGTTTAGCAATCTACTCTTTGATAAACCCAAAGAGGCCAGCTTCTGGGCTAATAATTCACTATTTCACAAAATCTGTTGGGAAAATTGGAAAATGGTAGGGCAAAAACTGGGCATAGACCAATATCTTACACCATATACCAAAATAAAGTCAAAATGGGTTCATGATTTAGGAGTAAAAGCTGATAGTATAAGTAATTTGGGAAAGCAAGGAATAGTTTACTTATCAGATTTATGGAAAAGTAAAGAATTCATGACCCAACAAGAGATAGAGAGCATTACCAAATGCAAAATGGATAATTTTGATTATGTCAAATTGAAATGTTTTTGTACAAAAAAAAGCCAATACAACAAAGATTAGAAGGGAAGCAGAAAATTGGGAGTAAATATTGGCAACTAGTATCTCTGATAAAGGCCTCATATCTAAAATATACAGGGAACTGAGCCAAATATATAGGAATACAAGCCATTCCCCAATTGAGAAATGGTAAAGGATATGAACAGGCAGTTTTCAGAGGAAGAAATTAAAGCTATCTATAGGCATATGAAAAATGTTCTGGACCACTAGTGATTAGAGAAATGCAAATCAAAACAACTCTTAGATACCACATCTCTCCTGTCAGATTGGCTAAAATAACAAAACAGGAAAATGATAAATGCTGGAAAGGATGTGGGGAAATTGGAACATTGTTGCATTGCTGGTGGAGTTGTGAGCTGATCCAGCCATTTTGGAGAGCAGTTTGGAACTATGCCCAAAGGGCTATAGAAATTTTCATACCCTTTGACCCAGCAATACCACTTCTAGGGTTGTATCCCAAACAAATCACAGAAGAGGGAAAGGGACCCATATGTACAAAAATATTTATAGCGGCTCTCTTTGTGGTAGCCAAGAATTGGAAATCAAAGGCATGCCCATCAATTGGGGAATGGCTGAACAAGTTGTGGTATATGAAGGTGATGGAATACTATTTTACCATAAGAAATGGGGATGATGCAGACTTCGTAACAACCTGGAAAACCTACACGACATAATGCTGAGTGAGCGGAGCAGAGCCAGGAGAACCTTGTACACAACCACAGATATATGGATTCTGTGAGGACCAACCCTGACATACTTTGCTCTTCTCAGCAACCTAAGGTGCAAGGACAACTCCAGGGGACTCACGATGGAGAATGCTATCTTCATCCAGAGAAAGAACTATGAAGTTTGAATACAGATTGAGGCGCACTACATGCTCACTTTTTTTTGCCTCGTTTTTGTTTTTGGGTTTTTTTTAGTTTTTTTGTTTGTTTTTTTTTTGGTTCTGTTTCTTCTTTCTCATGAGTCATTCCATTGGTCATAATTCTTCTCCACAACTTGACTAGTGTACAAATTAATTCAATGCGAAGTTATACATGGTAGTTATACGAGATTCCAGGCCGTCTTGGGGAGGGAGTGGGGAGGTAGGGGAGAAAATCTGGAACTCAAAACTATGTAGAATCATGTGTGGTAAACTAAAAATAAATAAATAAATTAAAAAAGAATAAAAATAAATAATAAAAAAATAAAAAACATTATGCTTCATGGATTGTGGTGATTATTTGGTTTATATCTAGGACTGCTCCACCTGCCTCTTTTGAACTGACTTCTAATATTCCTTTAAATTTGAAGGGATCCCCAACATATTTATGAAGCAGAATGTATCTATGAGCAAAATGCCTTGAATTCCAACAATGAATAGAGCTCAGGATTTTGAGACATAGATACTACGTCCAACAGATTTCCAGACACTCTGTGCATGTGCCCTAATTTCCTTGGAATTAGAGGGCAATGTGATCTTTATTTCCCTTTTGGGAATCAGTAACCTGAAATATCCATGATGGAAGTCCGCTATGTTCACAAGATGAATTTTCAATATGATAGAATAGCAGACTCACAGAGGTAGAAGAGGCATCAGAGACTATCTTTTCCAGTTCACTTGTGAATAGGAATTACAGCTAGAATATCCTTAATGTGTACCTGAAGACTTCCATTGATTGGGAAACTACTACCTCCCAATGCATCCCATCATGTTTTGAGTTAGTAAAAATTGTTAAGTTTTATTCCCTTATTTTTTTGCATGGAACTTAAATCTGGATCCTTGATAACCATTTTTGTTTGCATTTTTTATAGTTCTGCCCTCTGAAGATGAGCAGAATCAATTGAATTCCTCTTCTATATCACATTCCTTCAAATAGTTGAACATCACTATCTTTCTCCCTTTAAATCTCTCAAGGCTAAACATCAATAAACCAAAACATTATTAAGTGCCTGCTATATGCTAGGCACAATGCTAACTAGTAGGGATACAAAAAAAGCAAAAAAAAAAAACAATCCTTTTCCTCTAGGACCTCACAAGCTCATGGGAGAGACAACAGGCAAACAAATACAAAGAAAGCTATAGATAGATAGATAGATAGATAGATAGATAGATAGATAGATAGATAGATAGATACAGAATAAATTTGTTGTTCAGTCATTTTTCAGTTGTGTCTGACTCTTTGTGACCTCATTTGGGATTTTCTTGGCAAAAGTATTAGAGTAGTTTGCCATTTCCTTCCCCAGCTCATTGTATAGATGAGGAAACTGAGGCAAACAGAGTTAAATGATTTGCCCAGGGTTACGCAGCTAGTAAGTGTCTGAGGCCAGATTTGCACTCAAGGAGAAGGGTTTTCCTGACTCTAGGCCTATCAACTGTGCCACTTACATGCCCACAGAATAAACAGGGAATAATCAATATAGGGAAGGTACTAGAATTAAGAGGGGTTGAATAAGACATCCTGTAGAATGTGGAATTTTAATTGGATGTTAAGGAAGCCAGGGAGGTCAATAGTCAGAGTCGAGGTTGGAGGACAGCCAGAGAGAATGCCCAGAGCTGAGAGGAGTATTTTGTTTGTGGAATAACCAGGAGGCAGGTGTCATTAGATGAGAGAGTACATGTAGAGGAGTAAGATATAAGCACACTGGATAGATAGAAGGGAACTAATTTATGAAGGGCTATGAATGGCAAATCAAGACTTTTGTATTTGATACTTGAGTCGACAGGGTGCCATTGGAGTTTACTGAATCGGGTGGAGGGATGTGTGTATGACATGGTCAGACCTACAATTTAAGAAAAACACCTTGGTGACTGATGGGGGATGAATTTGAGTGAAGAGAGCCTTGAGGTATGTAGCCTCACCAACAAGCTATTGTAATAGTCCAGGTATGAGGTGATGTAAGCCTGCACTAATGTGTTTGCAGTGCAAGAAGAGAGGGAGGGTTAGACATTGCAAGTTTCTTTAATTTAACATAATTTGGCATAATCATTGAGCTATTCAATATCTTGGTCACTCTTCTTTGAGTTCTCTCTACCCTTTTTCAATGGCTATGTAGCTGGAACTGTTTGCATCTTCAAAAACACCCAAGTCAACTTTATCCACTTTCCCTTATTCGATTCCAGTCTGGAGGTGGCTCAGGGACTCCTTCCATCTCTAATAGCACAAGGGAAAGTCTTGCCTTAGTACACATGTCACTTTGAGGCCATATAGCTTTTGAAAAAAAAAAAGCCTCTGTCCTTTTCATTAGTTCTATTCTATTTTAAAGAATGAGATCTCTTACCTTGTTTAGGAGAGTGAGCTATGGGAGTCAAGAGTTGGAACTTAGGATAAGTTTTATACTCATAGAAGTATTAGTGAAGCCCCAAGGAACAAGGAGCAATGAATAAGCAAGGAAGTGATGTAAGTATAATAGCCGAGTGGAAAGATGCATTTGACTTTAATGCCACATCAACACTTGAATTTGGTGGAAGCCATGCTATGTAGAAAATGAGTTAAGTTTTGAATTTGTTTTATAAGAGAACAAGTACAGATAGATATTTGTATGTGTTCACATAAATATACATATATTGTCTTTGTGGGTATATATGTGTATGATGTGTACGTGTGTAGTTGTACACATGCACACACATATACATGCAAATATATACAATGTAAACATTATATATACATAAGCATTTAAGAATTATAAATATATATGAATATAGGCATGTGTATTGATATATGTGTATATGTAAGTCCATCCAATGAACATCTTTTTCATATTGACATTATTATTTTAGCTGTCTCTGTAAGTTTTTGGTCAATCCTATGCTTCTCTACACATAGAGAAGCCTCAGCTCAAGTGTGTAGATGCTTTTGCTGTGGATGGGGAGAGTTGTTTTAATTTGCATTCAATCAGTAGTCATTTAGAACACTTTTTCATACGACTATAGATTACTAGCCCGTATCTTGAAAAATACAAATAAATTAGTTCAGCATAGAGAATGGTTAAATACACTCTTACTTTGCCATTGCAAATCCTGTTGTTCTAGTCAGTTTCCTTGGGTGATTTCTTTTTAACATCATGAAGGATTTATTTCTTTTTGGAAAAGGCACTGATTACATGATATTAGAATACCATTCCAATTTCCCTCCTTAGCCCAAAGATGGACTTTATTATGAGCTCACCTTTTTTATATGGAAAGAATGAGGAAGCAACTTTAGAGAGGTGAGGGATGGCAGTACTTTTTTTTTTCCTAAATTACCTTCCAGGCACTATCACCCATATGGAAATTAAAGTGTTCAATTTCTCAGGAAATACCAGCATGACCCAGGAAGTAAAGCTTTGTGCAGAATTATGAGGGTATAACCTGAATTTTACAACTACATAGTGTTAACAGGTAATATAATAGCTATAATTTTACCATAATGGTTTGATCTTAGTGTATTCACTAATCAATATCTGGTTGATTCATATAGTCAAAAGAGCACTAGAGTTGACTAAGGAATACTGGGTTTAACTGTCAGCTCTAACATTTCCTGGATGCATAACTCTGAGTGTTATTATAACCATTTCCAAAGGTATGATTTCTTTATCTGTAAAATGGGGAGAATAATACATGACATAGTTCTCAGGGTTATTGAATGATTATTGTTAATATTAATTGCCATCTCATCAACTCTACCTGAAAATTACACCTCAAATTACTGGAAGCCAAATGATTAACTGGAAATCTACAATTTCTGTTAATCTGGATGTTTTCAAACACGTTATCTGAAAACATCTAAATAAAAGAATTTTTTTAACCAGATGCTTGGCATTCTGTAGAGATTGATTTCTTCTCCAAACTCTATGGAAAGGAATTTATAGGGTCAAAGACTTAAAGCTAGAAAGGATCTTGAAAGATCGTGTCTAATGGCCTCATTTTACAGGTGAGGAGATCAAGGCCCGGGGAGAATAAATGGCTTGTTCAGAGCCAACAGCTACTAGGTGTATAAGTTGATCTTGGGTAAGATCCTGTGGCATGATGTTGCATTTGAATCCATGTCTTCCTGACTAAGTCCGGAGTTCTATCCACAATGTCTTGTTGCCTCAAAGTGTATCAGTAAGGCAAGATTCATGACATTGAGGATGACCATGTATAGTTCAAAAATACATAATATAAGAGACTTTCTATATGAAAGGCAGAAGAAGTAAAACATTTATTCAGACACCAGAGGATCAACTCCCAAAACCAATAATTCCAATTCAACATAACAACAATTTAATCCCAAAACCAGTAAGTCCACTTCATTGTAACAGCAAGGAAATTAAAACACAATATCACAGCAAGGAGCCAAGCCATCCCCCGAGCTTCCCCTCTGCTAGGGCTTTCCCATAAATACTCACAAATCCTAACTGTCTGCTCGCCTGCATCCTCTCCTCCCACAGTTCTGAGAGCTTGCAGTTCTGAGAACCCTTGCAGTTCTCTCTCTCTGTCTCTCCCTGGCTTCCAGTTCCCTGTCTCTTTCACAGTTCTCTCTTCTTCTGCCTTCCCAGCTCTCTCTACTCTGAGCTTAATGGCTACCCTCAGGGTATATACCCTTCTTAGGGCCAGAGTCTTCACACCTAATCAGCAAAAGAGTGTGGGCCTTGGGTTTAGCTCCTACTTAGCAAAAGGGTGTGGGCCTAGAGTTTAGCAACTAATCAGCAAAATGGTGTGGGCCTTCCTACAAAAAAGTCTCCCCTAATCAAGCTTCCCTTAACCAGCTCCACCTGAGGTCTATTAAATGGGCAGGGAAGATCTTTAATCACGATTTGTACCACATGTTGTAATGTTTCTTTTAATACTCTCTTCATTCAGAGGAGAGAAAATGGTGGTGAATGTCTCTTATCTTATTTTAGCTATCCAAAATCATGTAGAAAGGCTGATTATATTAAAATCAAATTTCTCTAAGGAAGGGGAAGGCTTTGTTAGGAACTGTTGTGTCTTCCTTTTGTCATTTGGACTTTCTCTCTTCCCTGACCTTTGTTCAAAATGTGTACATCCTATTTCTAAGTTTGCATCCCCATTAGCAACATCTACAATATTTAGGAACTGATACACTTTGTTTTGAAGCCGCACAAGTTCATAGATCATGGCCAGCACAGTCAGATAAATTATGTTTGCTTATGTGAATACTTGTCATAATGTATGGATGTAGTTTGCTTTAATTTCCAAGAGTGGTTTTTTACTCATTTAGCAGTCTGGATGATATAGAATGGTGGATTTATCATTTATAGTACAAAGCATCCCTTGCCCACTGCAAGCCAGAAGGAAAGCCTACCCTCAAGAGAAAGCAAGCACATCAGCCCTGAAGAGCAGTGAAAGACAGCAGTAAGATCCACAAAAGGTTAGGACAGTGAAGTACCAGAGCCCTACTCTCACATAAAAATACCAAGTCACAAAAAGGCAGAAAAATTAGCAAAAAAAGAGCTTGACTAGAGAAAGTTACTACAGTGATAGGGAGAATCAAGGCATAAATTTAGAAGAGGACAATAGTAAAAATGGCTACATGTGAAGCCTCATATACTGGAACCAGAAAGCAAAATAGAAATTGAAAGAATCCACCAAACACCTCCTGAAAGAGGTCCCAAAAGGAAAATGCCCAGGAACATTATAGCCAAATTCCAGAGCTCATGGATCAAGGAGAAAATTTTACAAGCAATCAAAAAGAAACAATTCAAGTGTTGTGGAGTCAGAGTTACACAGGATTTGGCAGTTTCCACATTGAAGAACTGGAAAAATTGGAATATGATATGCTGGAAGGCAAAGGAATTACAACCTAGAATTACAACGAAGAGTCACATACTCAGAAAAATTGAGTAGAATCTTTTGAAGGGGAAAAACTACATTTAATGAAATAGAGGGCTTTCAAGCATTTCTAGTTAAAAGAACATAGCTGAATAAATAGTTTGGTCTCCACATATAAGATTCAAGGGACATATAAAAAGATAAACAAAATAAAACAAAAATCACAAAAACCAAGGAAGAGAAAACATACAAAATTCAATAAGGTTAAACTGTTTTTATTTCTATATGGCAAGGTAACATTTGTAACTCTTAACAACTTTATTACCATAAGAGTAATTAAAAATAGCATATGTAAACAGAAGCTGTGGATGTAATGTGAATTTGATAGAATGATACCCAGAAAAAAAATTAAGAAGTGAGAAGGAATATTGCACAGGGAGAAAGAGGAGGGAGACTGAATGAAGCAAATATAGAAGGTATATTTGGAAAGGTGGTGATAAGAAATAAAACACTTGTTAGGAGGGAAAATGTGGGAGTAAGAGAGTGGGGGATAAACAAGCAAAAAGTAGCATGGAGGGAAATACATTTAGTTATTACAGGTATAAATATGAATGAGATATATTCACCCATAAAATGGAAGCAGTTAGCAGAATGGATTAAAAACCAGAATCCTACAATACTTACTTATACAAAACACATTTGAAGCAGAGAGATACTCACAGGGTAAAGATAAGGAGCTAGAGCAGAATCTGTTATGCTTCAGCTGAAGCAAAGGAAGCAGGGCTATAACTCACAATCTCAGACAAAGTAAAAGCCAAAATAGATCTAATTAAAAGAGATAAGGAAACTATATCTTGCTGAAAGATCCATACAGAATGAAGTCATACCGATACTAAATATATATGCACCAAATGGTATAGCATCTTAATTTTTGAAGGAGAAGTTTAAGGAGTTCCAGGAAGGAATAGATAATAAAACTATATTAGTGGGGCACCTTAACTTTGACCTCTCAGAACTAGATAATTCTAACAACAACAGAAGTTAAAGAGCTGAATAAAATTCTGGAAATGTTAGATATGACAGATCCATGGAGAAAACTAAATGGAAATAGAAAGTAATATGCTTTGTCTCAGCAGTACATGTCACCTACACAAAAATCGAGCATGTATTAGTACATGAAGACCTCATGACCAAATACAGAAAATCAGCAATAGTAAACACATCCTTTTTCAGATCATAATGTGTTAAAATTATATTCAATAATAGACAGTAGAAAGAAAGATGAAAAATTAATTGAAAATTAAATAATCTAATCCTAAAATACAACTTGTCTAGGGAAAAATCATAGAAACAATTGGTAATTTAATTGAAGAAAATGATGATAAAGTCGCAACATGCCAAAATTTATGTGATACAGCAAAAACAGTGCTTAGGGAATAATTTATATATTTAATTGTTTACTTCAATAAAACAGAGAAAAAACAAATCCATGAACTGAGTATGCAAGTAAAAAAACAAGGAAAACAACAAATTAAAAATCCACAATTACACAATAAACTAGAAATCTTGAAAATTAAAGGAAAGAATAACAAAATTGAAAGTAAGAAAACCATTTAACCAATAAATAACATTAGGGACTTCTGGGGGCAGAGCCAAGATGGTGGCTGAAAAGCAGGGACTTGCATGAGCTCCCCACCAGGTCCCTCCAAAAAACTTTAAAAAATGGCTCTGAAAAAATTCTAGAACTGCAAAACCCACAAAATAGCAGAGTGAAGCAGAGCTCCAGCCCAGTACAGCCTGGATAGTCACTGGATGAGGTCTATCACACGTGGAGCAGAGGGGAGTAGAGCTCAGCATGGGTGGCAGCAGGACCAACCAGACCAGCAACAGGCTGGAACAGGCCCTAGCACCCTGAATCAGTGAGCTGTGACAGTTACCAGACTTCTCAACCCACAAACACCAAAGACAACAGAGAAGGTTAGTGGGAAAAGCTGCGGGGGACAGAGTTCGTGATTTGGTCACCTCCCCAGGGTCAGTGGGGAGGTGCAGCTACAGAACTACAGCTGCAGTTACTTCCGGCCCTAGGCCCACGTGGTGGGAGGAATTAAGTGTCAGATCAGAGCAGGAATGCAGAGTCTGCTTAAGATTTGCGTCAGGTATGGGTTGGTGGTTCTTGAGGAAGGAGGAGTGCTGGTGTGGCAGAGCTGGCTGTATAGAAATAGCTGTGAAATCAACAGTGCATCCCTTCAAGCTCAGAACACAGTACTCTTTCCTCTACAAGCAGTCATACCCCGCTGAAAATCTCAAGGGTCAAGTTAGTTGGCTGCAAACATAGCCAGGCAGCAAAAATGCACTCAGATGCAGTCTTAGACATTGGAATCTTTCTTTGGTGACAAAGAAAAACAAAACATACAGCCTAAAGAAGTCAACAAAGTCAAGGAGCCTACAACAAAAACCTCCAAGAAAAACATAAACTGGTCTCAGTCCATGGAAGAGCTCAAAAAGGCGGTGGAAAAGCAAGTTAGAGAAATAGAGGAAAACTTGGGAAGAGAAATGAGAATAATGCCAGAAAACAGTGAACAACAAGTCAATGACTTGCTAAAGGAGACCCAAATAAATACTGAAAAAAATATTGAAGAAAACAACACCTCAAAAATAGACTAACACAAATGGCAAAAGAGCTCCAAAAAGCCAATGAGGAGAAGAATGCCTTGAAATGCAGAATTAGCCAAAGGGAAAAAGAGGTTCAAAAGACCACTGAAGCAAATACTACCTTAAAAATGAGATTGGAGCAAGTGGAAGCTAATCACTTCATGAGAAATCAAGATATTATAAAACAGAACCAAAGGAATGAAAAAGTGGAAGACAATGTGAAATATCTCATTGGAGAAACCACTGATCTAGAAAATAGATGCAGGAGAGATAATTTTAAAATTATTGGACTACCTGAAAGCCATGATCAAAAAAAGAGCCTAGATATCATCTTTCAAGAAATTATCAAGGAGAACTGCCCTGATATTCTAGAGCCACAGAGCAAAATAGAAATGGAAAGAATCCACCAATTGCCTGTTGAAAAAGATCCCAAAAAGAAAACTCCTAGGAACATTGTCGCCAAATTCCAGAGCTCCCAGGTCAAGGAGAAAATATTGCAAGCAGTCAGAAAGAAACAATTTGAGTACTGTGGAAAAACAATCAGGATAACACAGGATCTGGCAGCTTTCACATTAAGGGACCAAAGGGCTTGGAATACAATATTCTGGAGGTCAATGGAGCTAGGATTAAAACCAAGAATCACCTACCCAGCAAAACTGAGTATCATGCTCCCAGGCAAAATATGGATTTTCAATAAAATAGAGGACTTTCAAGTTTTCTCAGTGAAAAGACCAGAGCTGAATAGAAAATTTGACTTTCAAACACAAGAATCAAGAGAAGCATGGAAAGGTAAACAAGAAAGGGAAATCATAAGGGACTTACTAAAGTTGAACTGTTTTGTTTACATTCCTACATGGAAAGATGATCTGTATGATACATGAGACCTCAATATCATAGTAGCTGAAAGGAATATGCATATATATATATATATATATATATATATATATATATATATACACACATATATATGTATATATATATATATATATATGTGTGTGTGTATGTATACATAGACATACATATGTGTGTGTCTATGTATGTATATATGTAGGTGTGTGTATGTATGCATATGTATACACACACACAGAGGGCACAGGGTGAGTTGAATATGAAGGGATGATATCTAAAAAATGAAATCAAATTAAGGGATAAGAGAGGAATAAATTGAGAGAGGGAGAAAGGGAAGATAGAATGGGGTAAATTATCTCACATAAAAGTGGCAAGAAAAAGCAATTCTCTAGGAAGGGAATAGGGGGCAGGTGAGGAGGAATGAGTAAATCTTTCTCTCATCGGTTTTGACCTGAGGAGGGAATACCATACACACTCAATTCGGTATCTTACCCCACAGGAAAGAAGGAGGAAGAAGATAAAAAAGGGGGAACGATAGAAGGGAGGTCAGATGATGGGAGGAGGTAATCAAAACAAACACTTTTGAAAAGGGACAGGGTCAGGGGAGAAAATTCAATAAAGGGAGATAGGTTAGGAAGGAGCAAAACATAGTTAATCTTTCACAATACACATACACAGGAAATGGGGCATGGAGATTTATCTTGCTCTGCAAGAGAAGAAGGGAAAGGGGGATGGGAGGGGAGTGGGGTGACAGATGGGAGAGCTGACTGGGGAATGGCGCAACCAGAATATACGCCATCTTGGCGTGGGCGGGAGGGTAGAAGTGGGGAGAAAATTTGTAATTCAAACTCTTGTGAAAATCAATGCTGAAAACTAAATATATTAAATAAATTAAATTTTAAAAAAAGAAAATAAATAAATTAATAAATAACGTTAAGAGCTAGCTTTGTGAAAAAAAATCAATAAAATAGATAAACCATTGGCTAATTTGATTTTTAAAAAAAAGAAAGAAGGAAACTAAATTAGTAGTATCAAAAAATGAAAAGAATGAATTCACCACCAAGAAAGGGGAAAGTAAGACAGTTGTTGGCATCTATTTTGCCCAATTATAGCCCAATAAATTTGAGAATCTAAATGAAATGTATGAATGTCTACAAAAATGTAAATTATCCAAATTAACAGAAGAAGAAATAAAATACTTAAATAACCTTATATTAGAAAAAAATGAAGAAGCCATCAATGAACTTCCTAAGAAAAAAATTCCCAGGACCAGATGGATTCACAAACACATTCTAAAAAAAGAACCAAAAAAAATCCCTTTAAAGAGCAATTAACACCAATATGTGGAAAAATAAGTGGAGAAGGAATGCTATCAAATTCCTTTTATGACAAATATGGTGCTGATAACCAAATCAGGAAGAGCCAAAATGGAGAAAAAGGCTTATAGACCAATTTCCCTAATGAATATTGATGTAAAAATTTTAAATGAACGACTAACAAAGAGATTACAACAATTTATCACAAGGATCATACATTATGACCAGCGGGAATTCATACCAGGAATGCAAGGCTGATTGAATATTAGGAAAACTATAAGTATAATTGATTATATCAATAAGAAACCAACAGAAAAAATATGATCATCTCAACAGATGCAGGAAAAACCTTTGGCAAAATAGCACCCCTTTCTATCAAAAAAATAGAGAATATCAGAATAAATGGATTTTACCTTAAAATGATAAGTAACACTTACCTAAAACCATCAGTAAACCTTATCTGTAGTGGTATTAAGTTAGAAGCATTCCCAACACAATCAGGGGTGAAGCAAAAATGCCCATTATCACCTACATTATTTAAAATTGTAGAAGAAATATTAGCTATAGCAATAAGAGAAGAAAAAGAAATTTAAGGACTTAGGGTAGACAATGAGAAAAAAAATCACTCTTTCCAGATATTATAATGTTAGATTGAGAAAATCCTAGTGAATCAACTAAAAAAACTACTCGATGTTATTAACAACTTTAGCAAAATTGCAGGTTACAAAATAAGCTCACTTGAATCATCAGTATTTCTGTATATTATCAACAAAGCCCAAGAGAAATTCCATTTAAAATAACTGCTGTCAACATAAAATACTTGGGAGTCTACCTGCCAAGACAAACTCAGAAACTGTATGAACATATCTATAAAACACTTCTCACACAAATACAGTAAGATCTAAACAATTGGAAAAATATTAATTGCTCATTGGTAGGCTGAAACAATATAATAAAAATGGCAATTCTTCCTAAATTAATCTATTTATTCAGTGCAATACCTATGAAACTATCAAAAAGTCATTTTATAGAGTGTGAAAATTAATAACATAATTTATTTGGAAGGACAAAAGCTCAAGGATATCAATGGAATCAATTAAAAATAAAACTTGAAAGAAGATGACCTAGCCATACCAGATCTCAAAATGTATTATAAAGTCTTAATTTTCAAAACAATCTGGTACATTAGTGGAATAGATTAGGTACAAGTTACATTATAATAAAAGACCATAAAAATCTAGTGTATGATAGACACAAAAATCCAAGGTTTTGGACCAAAAAATTCATTATTTGCCAAAAAAAATGCTGGGAAAACAGTATGGCAGAAACTAGCTATACAAAAATACCTCACACTGTATACACTATATAAGGTCAAAATAAGCGCATGATTTACCGATGAGGGGTAATGCCATAAGCAAATTAACAGAGCATGGAATAATTCATCTGTCAGATTTATGGATAAGTGAAGAATTTGGGACTGAAGAAGATAGAGAGAACATTACAAAATGTAAAATAGATAATTTTGATTGTATAAAGTTAAAATGGTTTTGCACAAACAAAACCAGTGCAACAAAAATTAAAAGAAAAGCAGAAAACTCAAGATATTTTGCAACAAGTATCTGATAAAGGTCACTTTTTTAAGTATATAGAGAACTCAACCAAATTTATAAAAATACAAGTCGCTCCCTCACTCATAAATGGACAAAGAATGTGGACAGCAGTTTTCGGATGAAGAAATCAAAGCTATATATAATCATATGTAAAATGTTTTAAATCATTATTGATCAGAGAGACACAAATTAAAATAACTTTGGGGTATGTAATATGAATTAAATTGGGTGTCTTTGATTGAGTCTTATTAGGTGCTAAGCCCCCAGCCCAAACCCCTATCTATTAGGTGCCAAGCCTATGTGGGCGTGAAGCCCTTAGGGTCATAAGGGGAGTTGCTAAGATCAGAGCCAACAGTAAGAGCCTAAGTTCAGGTCACTCAAATGACATTTGATGACGGCTACAGAGTGCATAAAAAGAGAGAACAGAATTATTTGCTTAGGGCTCTCACTCTTGGTGGAGCGCTGGTGTGGAGACTCTGGGCAGCTGTAGTTAAAAGCCCTCCAGCTTGTAAACCTGGATGTTCAGACTTTGTTAAACTCTGGTGACTATGCACTGAGATTTGAATCAGACAAGGTCTGTTTGTTAATGTTTGTAATTTGTTTGTATTTGCTCTGAAGTTCAGGGTGCTTGCTTTTTCCCCTGAACTAAGTGAATGATATTTGTATGCTGTATTAAAGTAAGACTGTTAACCCCTAAACTTTGCTTTCCTTAGTAAAGCAGAAAAAAAGGAACCTGTGCTTGCAATGTTCTTGTTGTTGGGCTCATGTTGGTTTGTCACCCCCACAGCAGCTGCTAGCCAAATTGTTGAAACAAATGGAGTAGTGGGCAGGATCTGCATTTTAAAAGGAAAGTATGGCATTTTGGGGTACTGGGGTGGTTGAATGTTTCCCAGTTTTTGGATTGCTCTTTGTACTTAGGATTGTATGGTTCTATGGAGCCTCAGGAACAACAAAGGCCAGAAGGAAAACATGCTGGTGGAAGTGGGAGATCTGGGAGATAATCCTTCCTTCCCTCTCCCCATTGAACAAGCACTAAGGAAGAGATAGGCCAGAGCAAAGGCTGTGGGAGGAAAAAGCCCAGGCATGGGGGAGGTTTGGGAGGCTGGAGCAAGGGCTTGAGGTGATAAGCCTGGCTCCGGATTGTTGAAACAGGGTACCACCCCACACCTATTAGATTTGTTAATTAGATTTTTAAAAAAATGAAAATATTGGAAGTTGGAGGGGATGTGGGAAAACTGTGACACAATGCATTGTTGATGGAGCTGCAAACTGATCTAACCATTCTGCAGGAAACCAAGAGCTATAAAACTGTGCATATCCTCTGATCCAGCAACACCACTGCTAGGTCTATATTCCAAAAAAGTGGAGGGGTGAGTGACCTATTTGTACAAAAATATTTATAGCAGCTTTTTTGTGGTAGCTAAGAATTGGAAATCACAGGGATGTCCATCAATTGGGTAATGGCTAAATAAGCTGTGGTATATGATTGTAATGGATTATTAATGTGTTATACGAAATGAAAAGCATGATAATTTCAAAAAAACCTGCAAGGACTTACATACATAGTGAAGTGAATAGAACCAAGAGAACATTGTACATAGTAACAGCAATATTGTTTGATAAAGAACTTAACTATTCTCAGCAATACCATGATCCAAGACAATCCCAAAGACTAATGAAGACGCATGCCATCTAACTCCAGAGAAAGAACTGATATCGATTGAATACAGACTGAAGCACAACATTATTCACTTTCTTTCATTTTTCCCCCTCTCATTTGAGTCTTATACAAAATGACTAATATGGAAATACTTTCATTTACATCTGATTGTTTCCCATCTCAGAAAGGGTAAGGGACGGGGGGAGAAGGAAGGACAAAATTTGAAACTCAAAAGACCAAAAAAAATGTAAAAAAAATAAAATAAAAAACACAATAAATTAAAATAAATATTTGGGCTAGTTGACAAATAAAGCTGTACTTTCTCCAGTGCATTAAATGAAGACATTGATCATCTAAGCTTTAGTCATTTTAATTTTTCCTTTGAATGGTCCAATGCACTGTGTACCATAAAAAGTGAAAGGCTGGAGATACTCTAGCACATTATACAAACAGGTTAGAAGTTGCCATTGACAGCAGTCTACTATAGATAATGGTTTAATCTTGTAGCTTTAGGTGTTATATAGGTGATTGCTTAATTTAATTTAAAACATGCTCACTGTAAGTTTGTTGGTAGCATTTGGAAATGTGTATTTTAGTTTTAATGTTTTTTGTTTCAAAATATTTGGACATCTTTTTCTAATTGTTAAAACTGCTTATATGTATGGAGCTGTAGAGTTACATATGAATATATGAATTTTTCCCCACTGGGAAAAACTAAGCGGAACCAAATGTTCTATATACTTACCCAACCCATAGTCATATACATTATAGAAGTTATTAGTTATTTTGGGGGGTTTCCATGTTAGATTTAATTTTCTGCATAAACATTTTCTACTATGTTAAAATACTGCTTAAATTCTGGGTGATTCTGCCTGCTGCATGTGAATTCATGAATATGCCTATCCTTCCAAATAGTATAATATCTGGATTTAGCTTCTGTTAACCAATGCTTATGTAGGCACAAAAAATCAATTCAAAACAAATAATAAAGAACACTTTAATGCATAAAGATGTGAGCAGTAGCCTTTCTTAATGGCAAACCAATAATCTGACTCAATAATTTTGCAGAATATATTGTTTGACCTCATAGTTTTCTATTGTTGGGGAGATTTCCAATTGAATGAGTTCAGTAGTACCTAATTAAGATAACCACGAGAGTGTGTATTGATCTGAGTTAATTTCCTCATCTTTGACATGTTACCAAGCTTTTTAAAAATCTTGTTTAACTGACAGCTGTCAATAAGCATGTTTAATGATAAAAGCATAAATGAAAATTGTACAAAAGGAGAGACCAAATCATATAAAGAAAATCCATTTATAGTCCTTCACTCTGTTTTATTCTGATTTGTAAAGATTTACTGTATAACATTTTGGTACCAAATAGGAACTTGTATGTACTTGCCACCTGTAAAAGTGACATAAACATTTTTAATCCCCTTTTAAGTTGGATTAGACTGATTTAAGCCAGCTCTGTTTTTGCCAACTTGAGGATGCATTAGCCAATTTTGAAAGTTACTTTAAATATTCTTAAAATTATCCTAAGGAAAGAAAACAAGCTAAAACCTAGGCATGATGTCCCAGTATATTAGAAAGCAGAGATTTTAAAAGTAGAGGAAACTAATTCTGGTTTTGAATCCTAGCTCCCATCTGTAGGACCTAATAAAGCGCATTGATAATAAATGATTAATAATATCATTTACATAGTGTATTAAAGTTTGCAAAACATTTTACCCTCACAACAACTCAGGGAGGTAGATCCTATTTTTATCTCTATTTCATAAGTAGTAAACTGAGGCAGATACAGGTTAAGTGACTGTACTCAAGGTTATACACCTGATAAATGTCTGAATCTGGATTTGAACTCAGGTCTTTCTGATTCTAAGTTCAGTGCTTTATTCAATGAATGCACCCCAACTGTGTCATTTGATCTTGGTCAAGTTGCTCATACAGCCTAGGGAGGCCTTGATTCCCTGATTATAACATTTTCAGAATTGGTCTGCAAAATGAAGGGGGTATTCTTGCTGATCTAAGTTTCCTTTTAAGTTTAAATTCTATGATCCTTAAAAGTTAACTTTCACTTTGTTTTACATCATATAATTGGACTGAAAGTAGATCCTCTGAAAGTGAACTGACTTTTACCTGGGTCTATGGAGTGCGGAAAAGAAAGGTGTCAATTCTCACTATATTCTAATAAAAAGACTTTCATTTATGGTGAATATTTGCCAAAGTAGGGATTATAATTCTAGGATCAGAAAATGTTAGAACTACTAAAAATAACATTATAGAAACAGAAGGAATCTCAGAGGCAATTTAGTCCATCCTCCTCGTTTTACAGATGATACAAATGAGGCCTAGAAAACTGAGGCAACTAGTTGGTGCAGTGGATAGTGTGAAAGGCATGGGGTCAGGAAGACCTAAGTTCAAATCCAGCTTTGCACCCTTACTATCTGTGTGAACTTCGGCAAATCACTTAACCTTGTTTGCCTCAGTTTTCTCATCTGTAAAATGAGCTGGAGAAGGAAATGGAAAATTGCTCTATCATCTTTGTCTAGAAAACCCTAAATGGAATCACAAAGGGTCAGACACAACTGAACAACAACAAGATAAAGAAAGTGGTCTAGCCAAGGTTACATACTATTTAAAGTTGAAAGGGAGCTCAGATGCTTTCTAACCCAAAGATTGTTTATTTTTGTTATCTAGGGACATGTTTCAGATAGACTATGAATTTGGATAGGAAAAACAAATTACATCTTTTTTTCACTAGCCTTTGGTTTCTTTCTGTGAAGTTTACGACATTATACTTGGAAATCATCTGCAGGCTTCAGCAGACTGCCAAATGGGTCTGTGACACAAAAAAAAGTAAAGAATCTCTGATTCTAGGTTATCCTCATTTTAAAGATGGGCAAACAAGACCCACAGACTTCAATAAAATCACACAGCAAGTAAGTGGCAGAGGTGAAAGATGAACTTAAATTGTCTGACTCCGAATTCAGTTCTCTTCTAGAGCCCAAAATAGAATTCAGGTGATTCCTAGGTTGATTTTCTTTCTGGACAGCACTGTAGCTGAATATCTTTAGTGGTTATAACAATAACATAAAAAGCATCATTCCCATGCTGAAGCAGATTCCAAACTGAAAAGAGAGCAGAAAAATATCCCTCAGAACTTTTAAGCACATACATACACTCACATAGATGCACCTATACTTATTTTGGATGTGATTCAACACTTTATCCCTGGGGTGACACTTTATTTACTGAACTCAGCTCTCAGAGGAAGTAGGACAGAGAGGAATGAGAATTAGTCACTCCTGAACATCCTTACACACTTTTATATATGACATTGAAAATCACTCACCCTTATTCATCTATCATGCCCATACCATCACTGAAATACTACAGTCATATCTGCATAAGCAAGTGGAAGACATGGCCTCCCTCTCACGATGTAACTCCAGAGCTCTCCTATGAGTATTTGGTATATTACTATCTTCACATTAGTATAAACATGATCATATTTCTACTTTATCAGATGCATATCCTATGAATAGCCTACTTGGTATTTTTTTTTCCTGTTCAGTTCTGAGCAGTGACGCTGTGTAGTATGGAGTATACATCGTCAAGAAGACCTAAGTTCATCTGCCTGTGTGCCTCTGGACAAGCCACTAAGTCACCCAATGCCTCAGACAACTTTCTAAGACTAAAATTTGCACAGTAAGTACCTCTCTGAGTTGAAAGTGGTAGTTTCCTCACTATGAATTCCCTATACTCCTTAAATCAACAATAAATTTTAAAAAATCCTGAGCAATACTAAGGATCACAGGAAAATCAAGGGAATCTACTCCCCAATTTCATTCAGAAAATTATAAATCTAGGAATCCCTTGGCCTCAGAAGGGAGTATTTCACTCATACATGTTAGCTTAGAAATTTACTTTAGATTATGAAATTATGAAGGGATGTCTAAGGTCCTTTCTAATTCTGGGATTACCTGATTCCATAAACCACTGATAATTCAGTCCAATAATTTAGTCTCTCTGATAATTCAGGTTATGACTTTATTCCTCTATAGGGTATAAGTTATTTCATTAAAGAGTTTGATTGGAAGTTGTCTTTAAGAACTTCGAGTTCTGTCCCTAAGCATATGGAGAACAAAAGTGAGCAAGAGATAGCTAATAACAATGTTTATCTTTTTAATATCTTTCATTTACATAATCCTTTCCTCTTTTCATAAACCGTCAGTTGCATAGAGGGAAAAACTTTCTTAAAACCAAGTTAATCCCAAAGTGGATTGACCTGAAGATAATAGGTTTCTCTTCACTAGCAGGAATATTGTTGTTCAGGTACAGGTGTTCAGGAGTGGGGAACCTGTGGCCTTGTGGCCAAATGTCACCTTCTTGTTCCTTGGATGTGGCCTTTTGCATGAGTCCAAGTTTTACAGAACAAATCATTTATTAAGGGGATTTGTTCTGTGAAGTTTGGATTCAGTAAAAGGGCTGCACTTGAGGAACTAGAGGGCCATATGTAGCCTTGAGGCCACACATTCGCCATCCCTGGTCTAGATGACCATTCTGGTTCCTTCCAACTCAATATTTCTGGCCAGAATGAAAACAATTCCTCAGATTGATATTTTGGGATGGTAAATTCAGCCTTCTTTTGTCTCAATTCTTATTTAGCTCTTAGTCACTGAATGGGAATAGCCTAAGACAAACAGACCTGGGAAAGGCCTTAATTTAAAAAGGCCAAGGTCACCTACTGCATCCTGGCCCATTACCATCATTCTGACCTTTGTCTTGCCACTGGACTCTTTTTCACTCAAATCTAACTCCCATGCAAATCAAGACATGGTGCTCCTGTTGTCATTGTTCCTCTTCATGAATGAGGGACCCCCACTAACAGCAAGAGCAAAATAAACAGTGACAATTTGTAAAATCTAGTGATGGAATGCAGTTACCTATATGCATGTTACTGTGAAAAGCTGTGTTTTTGGCATGATAGCATCCTAAACATGGGAGAGAAAACTTTAGGCCCAAATTTTGAACCTTCTTTATCTGAACCCAGCCTGTGAGCAAATTTCTTTTCATTCATTATTCAATTGGTTACCTGAGAATGCAGAAAATTTCCTTTGGATTGTTTCTATTTTTTATTCAGTCATTTCAGTCACATCCGACTTCCACTACTCATGACCATATGAGCTAAGAACGTATATTCCTTGAGTTGTGATCCATTATTCACATAAAAATCAGAAAGCCAGGATCCACCTCCTGGGTTCTAAATCTTAGTAAAGAAGAGATCCCAGAGTTTTACAACAATTCATACTTGGAGATGAGTAGGAGAGAAACAGCATTCTCTGTATCAGGGGTCTATACTGACATATTGAGTAATAATAAATTCAATGATAAGTAAAAGTCACTTTGAAACCTCTTATTTTGGTGTTGCTCAGTTATTTTTTCAGTTGAGTTCTACTTTTCATAGACACCATCTTGGGATTTCTTGGCAAGGTCATTGGAGTGATTTGCCATTTCCTTCCCCTGCTCATTTTACAGAAAAAGAAGCTGACGCAAACAGAGTGAATTGATTTGCCCAGAGTCACACACCTGGTAATTGTCTGAAGCTGGATTTGAACTCATGTCCTCCTGACTGCAGGGCCAGCACTCTATCCACTGAGCCACCTAACTTTCACATAAAGACACACCGATAAGGACAATTCTTTTGGATGTATAAAGGATAAATGTGTGTGTGCGTGTGTGTGTGTGTGAGAGAGAGAGAGAGAGTATGAGTCTGAGAGAGAAAGAGACATAGACAGAGAGAGAAAGCAGAGTAGAATGAATGATATAGTGCCATTATATAACAATAGTTGGCCTTAATATGGTGGAGTTATTTTTCTTTTTTACTTTAAAAGGTCAACTTTATACACTGTATATATTCAGTGGAATTTAATAAACATTTTTAATACTTAATATATGCAGAGGACTGTCTAGGTGCTAAAGGAAATGCAAATTCCCTGTTCACATAAAGCTTGCAATCTAGTAAGTAACTGTCATATATATGTGTATATGTAATTAACTATAATAAAAAATATAATATGAACAGTGTAAGGAGAATCTTCCCAGAAAGTCAAAAAGATAATTTAGTAATAATGCTCATATGCGCAATTACATAGAACGTGATTTAGAATCTTTGGGATGATAAGCAGGTAATATAAGTATACTATAAAAATTTAACAGTATTTTTTCCCATTTACATGTCAAGACAATTTTAGCATTGATTTTTACAAGATTTTGAGTTCCATTTTTTCCCTCCCTCCGTACTCTTTTCCAAAAATGGCAGGCAATTTAATGGAATTTGTATATGTGCTGTCATGTAAAACATATTTCCATATTAGTCACAGTTACAAAAGAAGAAACAGATCAAAAGGCAAAAAAGAAAAAAAAACATGTAAAAGAATAAAGTGAAAAAAAATGTTTCTATCTGCATTCAGAGTCCATCATTTTTTTAATCTGGACATGGATATCATTTTCCTTCATGAGTCCTTTGTACTTTTCTTGGATCACTGAGTTGCTGAGAAGAGCTGAATCATTCATAGTTGATCATCACATAATGCTGCTTATAGTGTGTACAGTGTTTTTCTGGTTCTGCTCATTTCATTTTGCATCAGTTCATACAAGTCTTTCCAAGATTTTCTGAAATCTGCCTGTTCATCATGTCTTATTGTTCAATAATATTCCATTACATTCATGTACCATGATTTGTTCCGCCATTCCCCAATTTATGAGCATCTCTCAATTTCCAATATTTTTTCAACATAAAAAGGGTTTCTATAAATATTTTTGCAGATGTAGGTCCTTTTGCTTTTTTATGATCTCTTTGGGATACAGACCTAGTATTGATAGATCAAAGGGTATTATACTATTATAGCCCTCCAGAATGGATGGATCAGTTCACAGCTCCAACAATAATGTAATAGTGTCCCAGTTTTCCTACATGTTCTCCAAAATTTATGATTTTCATTTTTTTGTTATATTAGCCAATCTGATAGTTATGAGGTGCTACCTCACAGTTGTATTAATTTGCATTTCTCTAATCAAAAGTAATTTAGAGCACTTCTTTTTATGCCTATAGATAGCTTCAATTTCTTCATCTGAAAACTGCCTCTTCATATCCTTTGACCATTTAGCAATTAGAAGATAGCTTATATAATTAGCTTATAAAATTAACTCAGTTCTCTGTATATTTGAGAAGAGAGGCCTTTATCAGAGAAACTTGCTGTAAAGGATATTTCACAGTTTTCTGCTTTTCTTCTTTTTTAATTTTTTAAAATTTATTATTAAATATTTTTCGTTTTCAACATTGATTTCCACAAGATTTTGATTTTATCCCCATTTCTACCCTCCCCCCTACCCAAACATGGCATATATTCTGATTGTCTCATTCACCAGTCTGCCCTCCCTTATGTTCCCCCCTCACCACCCACACACACCTTATCCTCTTTCCCCTTACTTTCTTGCAGGGCTAGATAGAATTCTATCCCCCATTGCCTATATATCTTTTTTCACAGTTGCTTTTAAAAACAATTTTTTAGCATTTGTTTTAAAACTTTGAGTTCCAAATTTTCTCTCTTCTTTCCTCCCCACCTACCCTCCTTGAGAAGGAAAGCAATTCAACATAGGCCACACAGGGCTAATTATGCAAAACACTTCCATAATAGTCATGTTGTGAAAGACTCACTATATTTCCCTCCATTATATCCTGCCCCCCTTTATTCAGTTTTCTCCCTTGACCCTGTACCTTTTCAAAGTGTTTGCTTTTGATTACCTCCTCCCCCCAGTCTACCCTTCCTTCTATCATTCCCCCCCACACCTTTTTCCCCTTCTCCCCCTACTTTCCTGTAGGGTAATATACCACATTGAGTGTGAATGTTATTCCCTCCCTAAGTCAAATCCAATGAGACCAAGATTTACTCATTCCCTTTCACCTTCCCCTTCTCCCCTTCCAATATAACTGCTATTTCTTGCCACTTTCATGTGAGATAATTTATCCAATTCTATCTCTGGCTTTCTCTTTTTCCCAATATATTCTTCTTTCACCCTTTAATTTAATTTTTTTAGATATCATCCCTTTATATTCAACTCACCCTGGGCCCTCTGTTTACATATGTATATTCTCTTCAACTACCCTAATATGGAAAAGGTCTCATGAGTTTCAAATATCATCTTTCCATGTAAGAATGTAAATAAAATGCTTAATCTTTAGTAAGTCCCTTACAATTTCTCTTTCCTTTTTACCTTGTCATGGTTCAATGGATTCTCATATTTGAAAGTCAAATTTTCTATTCAGCTCTGGTCTTTTCATCGAGAAAGCTTGAAAGTCCTCTATTTTATTGAAAATCCATATTTTTCCCTGGAGCATTATACTTAGTTTTCATGGGTTGGTGATTCTTGGTTTTAATCATAGCTCCTTTGATCCCCAGAATATTGTATTCCAAGCCCTTTGATCCCTTAATGTAGAAGCTGCTAGATCTAGTGTTATGCTGATTTTGTTTCCACAATACTCTGTTTTGTTCTGGATGTTTGCAAAATTTTCCCCTTGACCTGGGAACTCTGGAATTAGGCCACAATATTCCTTGGAGTTTTCTTTTTGGGAGGAGAGTGGTGTATTCTTTCAGTTTCTATTTTACCCTCTGGTTCTAGTTTTCCTCAATAATTTCTTAAAAAATGATGCTTGGGCTCTTTTTTTGATCATGGCTTTCAGGCAATCCAATAATTTTTAAATTATTTCTCCTGGATCTATTCTCCAGGTCAGTGGTTTTTCCAGTAAGATATTTCACATTACCTTCCATTTTTTCATTCTTTGTTTCTGTTAATTTCTTGATTTTTCATAAAGTCACTAGCTTCCACATGCTCCATTCTAATTTTTAATGTGCTATTTTCTCCAGTGGTCTTTTGGACCTCCTTTTCCTTTGGTTAATTATGCCTTTTAAGGCATTTTTCTCCTCATTGGCTTTTTGGAGCTCTTTTGGCATTTGGGTTAATCTATTTTAAGGTGTTATTTTCTTCATTATTTTTTGGGTCTCCTTTAGCATGTTGTTGACTTGTTTTTTTGTGATTTTCTTGCATCACTCTCATTTCTCTTCCCAATTTTTTTTCTACTTTCTTACTTGCTTTTCCTTTTTTTTTTTTTTTTAAATGCAATTTATTTCTTTAACATATTTGGTTTTCAGCATTGATTTTCACAACAGTTTGAATTACAAATTTTCTCCCCATTTCTGCCCTCCCCCCCACTCCAAGATGGCGTATATTCTGGTTGCCCTGTTCCCCAGTCAGCCCTCCCCTCTATCACCCCCCTCCCCTCTCATCCCCTTTTCCCTTCCTTTCTTGTAGGGCAAGATAAATTTCTACGCCCCATTGCCTGTGTATCTTATTTTTTAGTTGCATACAAAAAGTTTTTTTGTTTTTGAACATCTGATTTTAAAACTTTGAGTTCCAAATTCCCTTCCCTCTTCCCTTCCCACCCACCCTCCCTAAGAAGTTGAGCAATTCAACCTAGGCCACACATGTATTATTATGTATAACCCTTCCACAATACTCATGTTGTGAAAGGCTAACTACATTTTGCTCCTTCCCAACCCATCCCGCTTTATTGAATTTTCTCCCTTGACCCTGTCCCCTTTCCAAAGTGTTTGTTTTGATTACCTCCACCCCCATCTGTCCTCCATTCCATCATCCCCCCACCTTTTATTATTATTTTTTTTATCTTCCTCCCTCTTCTTTCCTGTGGGGTAAGATACCCAACTGAGTATGTATGGTATTCCCCCTCAGGCCAAATCTGATTAGAGCAAGGTTCACTCATTCCCCCCTCACCTGCCCTCTCCCCTCCTCCCAAAGAACTGCTTCCTCTTGCCACCTTTATGCGAGATAATCCACCCCATTCTATCTCTCCCTATCTCCCTCTCTCAGTATGTTACTCTCTCATCCCTTAATTTCATTTTATTTCTTTTAGATATCTTCCCTTCATCCTCAACTCACCCTGTGTCTGCTCTCTCTCTTTTACATATCTATATATACACATACATACACATATATACATATACACATAGATACATACATACATACACATTCACTTATATATATACTTGAACATATATATATATATGCATATATATATATATATGCATATTCCCTTCAACTACCCTAATACTGAGGTCTCATGAATCATACTCATCATCTTTCCATGTAGGAATGTAAACAAAACAGTTCAACTTTAGTAAGTCCCTTGCAATTTCCGTTTCTTGATTACCTTTTCATGCTTCTCTTGATTCTTGTGTTTGAAAGTCAAATTTTCTATTCAGTTCTGGTCTTTTCACTGAGAAAGCTTGAAAGTCCTCTATTTTATTGAAAATCCATATTTTGCCTTGGAACATGATACTCAGTTTTGATGGGTAGGTGATTCTAGGTTTTAATCCTAGCTCCATTGACCTCCGGAATATCGCATTCCAAGCCCTTCGATCTCTTAATGTAGAAGCTGCCAGATCTTGGGTTATTCTGATTAGGTTTCCACAATACTCAAATTGTTTCTTTCTGGCTGCTTGCAGTATTTTCTCCTTGATCTGGGAGCTCTGGAATTTGGCAACAATATTCCTAGGAGATTTCTTTTTGGGATCTATTTGCAGAGGCGATCGATGGATTCTTTCAATTTCTATTTTGCCCTGTGGCTCTAGAATATCAGGGCAGTTCTCCTTGATAATTTCCTGTAAGATGGTATCTAGGCTCTTTTTTTGATCATGGCTTTCAGGTAGTCCAATAATTTTTAAATTATCTCTCCTGGATCTATTTTCCAGGTCAGTGGTTTTTCCAAGGAGATATTTCACATTGTCTTCCATTTTTTCATTCCTCTGGTTCTGTTTTATAATATCCTGATTTCTCATAAATTCACTAGCTTCCACTTGCTCCAATCTAATTTTTAAAGTAGTATTTTCTTCAGTGGTCTTTTGGACCTCCTTTTCCATTTGGCTAATTCTGCCTTTCAAGGCATTCTTCTCCTCATTGGCTTTTTGGAGCTCTTTTGCCATTTGAGTTAGTCTATTTTTTAAGGTGTTGTTTTCTTCAGTGTATTTTTCAGTATTTTTTTTGGGTCTCCTTTAGCAAGTCATTGACTTGTTTTTCATGGTTTTCTCGCATCCTTCTTATTTCTCTTCCCAATTTTTCCTCTACTTCTCTAACTTGCTTTTCCAAATCCTTTTTGAGTTCTTCTATGGTCTGGGGCCAGTTCATGTTTTTCTTGGAGGCTTTGGTTGTAGGCTCTATGACTTTGTTGTCTTCTTTAGGCTGTATGTTTTGGTCTTCTTTGTCACCAAAGAAAGAATCCAAAGTCTGAGACTGAATCTGGGCGCGTTTTCGCGTCCTGGCCATATTCCCAACTAACTAACTTGACCCTTGAGTTTTTCAGTGGGGTATGACTGCTTGTAGATTACAGAGTTCTATGTTCTACGTTTGGGGGGGAGGTGCCAGCTCTGTCAGAGCCGCACTCCTCCTTCCCCAAGGACCCCCAGTCCAGACTGGGCTCAGATCTTCGGCAGGCTGTGCACCCCTGCTGCGATCCGCCACTTAATTCCTCCCACCAGGTGGGCCTGGAGCCGGAAGTAACAACAGCTGTAGCTGCCCCACCTCCGCTGCCCCGGGGGCTGGAAGCCGAACCACGAACTCCTTCCACTCCCGCAGCTTTTCCCACTAACCTTCTCCGCAGTCTTTGGTGTTTGTGGGTCGAGGGGTCTGGTAACTGCCGCAGCTCACATATTCAGGGCGCTAGGGCCCCCTCCGCCCGGCTTCCGGTCTGGATCGTCCACGCCGCTCAGGCTGGGCTCTGCTCCACTCCGTTCCCAGCTCCCAGCTCCCAGCTCCGTGTGGAATAGAGCTCACCGAGAGACTATCCGGGCTGTCCTGGGCTGGAGCCCTGCTTCCCTCTGCTGTTCTGTGAGTTCTGCCGTTCTAGAATTGGTTCAGAGCCATTTTTATAGGTTTTTGGAGGGACTTGGGTACGGAGCTCACTCTAGTCCGTGCTTACCAGCCGCCATCTTGGCTCTGCCCCCCTTACTTGATTTTCCAAATCCTCTTTGAGCTCTTCCATCATGTGAGTCCAATTCATATTTTTCTTGGAGGCTTTTTATGTAGGCCCTTTGACTTTGTTGATTTCTTCTGGCTGTATGTTTTGGTCTTCTTTGTCATGAAAGCAGTATCTAGAGTTTGGGTTTGAGTCTGAGTTTGAATCTGAGTTTCTTTTCACTGCCTGTTCATGTTCCCAGGCAACTACCTGACCCTTAAGCTTTTTGTTAGCTTTAGGAGCCTTGTGTTCCTGTTTTCAGAGCTACTTCTACTCCACATTCACCTTATGCTGCTGTTTTCAGAGCTACTTCTTCCCCACACTCACCACAAACTCTGCCTCACCAGTGTTCCTCTTTTCTCAAGAACTGCCGACCAGGACTGTGATACAGATTCAAGCAGGGCAAAGCAAGTGAACCCTGTCTCTGCACCAGCAAAGCACTCCTTGCACTCCACTCTTATCTGCTGCTTGATTCCTCCACCATGTGGGCTTGGGGCCAGAAGCAGCCATCCTGGAGCTCTGGAAGCAGCCACAGTAGCTTCTTGCGGCTGCCACTGCAGCCACCTCCACTACCTCAAGGGCTGGGGCCAGACCACTCACTTCTCTCACCCAGATTCCGCAGTTTTACCACTGATCTTATTGGTCGTCTTTGGCATTTTGGGGTTGAGAAGCCTGTTAATTGCTACGCTCAGTGATTTGTGGCCCTAAGGCCAACTCTGCCAAATCACCACTTCCTGATCTCCTCAGTGCCCGGTCTGCTCTGTCCTGGCATGGCCCACATTGTGCTGTGCTCTGCTTCCAGCATGGTGTGACAGACCCTTCCCAGCAACCATCCAGGCTGACTTTGTCCAGAGACTTGTTTCCATCTTTTATTTCATGGGTTTTGTAGCTCTGGATTTTATTTACAATCATTTTTACAGGTGTTTGGAGAGATTTGGGGGAGGGCTTAAGTGAGTCCCTGTTTTCCAGCTACCATCTTGGCTCCATCCCCTTTTCCTTTCCTTCTAATCTGAGTTTCACTTGTTTTGTGTGTATAGAATTTTCTTTATTTTAAAATAAGCAGAATTATCTATTTTTTATTTTGTAATGCTTTCTATCTCTTTGGTTATGAACTGTAATTCACTTTACTTCTCCTTTCAGAATTTGGATGCTATACTTTCTATTAACATTACTTCATTTTCTGTGGTAGCTTTTTGCAAGCTATAGTTTCTTTTCTTATCTCTTTTAATTTACATCTACTTTTGTTTTTGCTTTGTCTGAGATTGTGATTGCTACTCCTCTTTTTTTTTTCTTACTTCAGCTAAAGCATAACAGATTCTGCTCCAGCCCCTTACTTTTATTTTGTGTCTGTGTGTCTCTGTTTTAAATGTGTTTCTTGTAAACAGCATATTTATGATTCTTTCTTTTTTTATTCACTCTGCTGTCTGCTGCCATTTTCTGGGAGAATTCATCCCTTTCACATTCACAGTTATGATTACTACCTGTGTATTTCTGTCCATCCTATTTTTGCTTCTGTTTGTTCTCTCTCCTTTCCCTCCCCAACATTTTTTTGCTTGTCTCCTGCCTTCCCTGGTCTAATTTCTCTTCTGTCAGTTCTTCCTCTCCACCTTTTAGCAATCTCTTCCTCTCCAAAATTCCTGTGCAGTAAGACAGATTTTTATATTCAACTGATTGTGTACATTATTCCCTCTTTAAGACAATAATGATGAGAGTAAAGTTCAAGTGATACCCATGGCTTACCCTTCTATCTTTCCCTCCACTGTAGTAGGTTTTTCATGCCTCTTCATGTAAAATAATAAAATATAATATTCATTATACATAAGAGGAGATGGAACTTCATAGAATGTAAGCAATTTCCCTTGGTTACATAATTAGTAAGTGTTAGTCATCAAGAACAAAGTCCAAGTATTTGGATTGCAAGGGTAGAACCCTGGTTTTCTGGTGTAGATTCATAAAGGGAAATTCTGTAGCTTATATACTCTATAAAATGCTATAAATCAAGGAATTGCATTCAAGTACCAATTTTAGAAACATTAATTTACATACAAAAATTGAAAGTAAATTGCAAAATGTTTTTGTAAGTTCTCAGGAAATTGACAAGATAATATTTTGTTAGCCTAATTCTGCTTAGTGTATGCTCTGGAAATGAATATTCCTGCATGTCTCTAAAAATAAATAACAAACTGGAAGCATTTCAAAATATTTCTATTAAACACATTATGTTCAATTAACTAATATAATCTATAATTTAAATTTTTTCCTCCAAACAGTCTAAAATTTGGATTTTTTTTCATGAATCCCCATTGAGGAGTCTTTACTGTACATAATTAAGTGAAAATACTGTCAGGCCTTCTTTATTATTAGTGCAATAACATAGCCTTTCAAAAGGTAATTTATTTAAAATACAGTACAACAAAAATAACTTGAGTTTAGAAGTGGTCCATTCTCTGCTACAATCTTCTCTTTCTCTGTCTCTGGCTCTCTGCCTCTCTGGCTCTCTGTCTTTGTGTCTCTGTCTGTCTGCCTGTCTCTCCCCCTCCCCACCTGCCCATCCCTTCTGCCTGAAGGAGTTGCATGATCCCTAGCTCTGTCAATGACACTCCATTGTGGAAAAAAAATAGTTTTCAGTGGTTTTCTGTTTCCTAGTGAATGAACTTCAAACTCCTTTGCCAAGCCTTTTAATCCTTCTAAAGTATGACATTCTTTTACCTTTATGTCATAAGTTTCCCCGCTTCCATTCTTGCTTCATGTTATATATACTCCAAACAAAATACAATTTTTCTGCTTCTCCAACCAACCTATTTTCCCATCTTTGCCTAGAACATTCTTCTCTTTGACTTATTAAATTTCTCTTTCCTATCCTTCAATTCCCAACTCAAATGTTATCACATGAGGGACCTTCTAATGATAAAAAGTATGAGATTAGGGATAATATTATATAAAGTAATTTGCATATGAACATAAAATCTCAATTGTATTTCAAAATGGTAGAGGATGGAAATTCTGAGAGTAGGAGTAAGGTAGCAACAATGGACAAGGAATAGCTTTGGTAGGACACAAAGCTATGTTATCACAAGGCCTACCTACAACACAATCACCAAGGGAAGGCATGCTTCTGGGAGTGCTTTAGTTTTTTTGTGTGTGGGGAGTAAGGATGAATTCAGTCATGAAATCCTCTGGTGTGACTGAGAGAGACAGAGAACAGCTGGGGACCCTGGACCTAGATAATAGGGAAATGTCCTGGACCCAGCTGGGCATTTTGTTAGAGCTGCCTTAGACCATGCCATAACCTGCTTGTGGTTAATTAGGAATTGATCATCCATACATATTTTTCTACCCCTCTAGTTGCCAGGATTTTAAACATTTGTTTTGCTACTATTCTTTCTTTTTGCCTTATAGCAAATCAGCATTACCACCAAGGGTATGTTGATTTATGTATTTGCAACTTGACTGTTGCTTTACAGTACAGAGGGCAACACACATACCATTTTCTTAGAGGAATGCCTATGAAATTAGTAAGAAATGACTGTCTAAATTGTTTGCTTCATAAATTATTGAAATTGTGGTCAGTTTTTCCATTTCACTTTGGGGTCATGTGGATGCATCATCAACATATTTTATGTTTTTATGTTTAAAGGGCTGGGGTCAAATGCAGTACATATATCATCATTCTTGGTGCAGCCTGTAGAAGAGGATACCATATTATCTGCACAGGTCACATTCCCAGAAAATATGTTTGTCTCCATGAGGAAATGAAGATCAATCCAAGCTCAAAGGCACTCCTTGCATGTCAATTTATAGCTATTTTAAAATGATGGATTTAATTCTTGTAAGTGGTACCCAGATCTTAGTGTTAAAATTGAACCTATTTTCTAAATCCATGCATATGAATTTTACAGCATCTAGAGAAGGAGGATGATGTAAAAGAAAGATGATTGGACTTGGGATCGGGAGAGAAATGGGTTTGAGTATCATCGTCACCATTTCCTTCCAGTGTAATCACACATAAGTCACTTAATTTTGAAATTCAGTTTGTCACATCTTTTTATTATTATTAATTTATTTTATTATTTTTAGTTTTAGTTTACAACATTCAGTTCCTCAAGTTTTTAAGTTTCAAATTTTCTGCCCCTCCCTGTCCTGCCCCCTCTCCAACTGAGATCACATGTAATCTGATATAGGTTGTACATATACCTTCACACTAGACATATATTCACAGTAATCAATTTGTAAAGAAGAATTATAACCAATGGAATCAACCATGACAAAGAAGAAACAAAGCAGAAATAAAAACAAAACCACAAACAAAGAGAGCAAATAGTTTGCTTCAATCTGCATTCAGACTCCATAATTCTTTCTACAGATGTGAATCACTTTTTCCATCATGAGGTTTTTGCAGATGTCTTAGAAACTTGCATTGCTGAGAAGAGCCAAGTCTATCAAAGTTATACTTTGATATACAAAGAGATACTGTGTGTCTGTAATCGTGGATAATATTCTCCTCGTTTTGCTCCCCTCACTCAGCATCAGATCTTATAAGTCTTTCCATTTTATTATGAAATCCATCGGCTCCTCATTTCTTATAGCACAATAGTATTCCATTACATTCATATACAACACCTTCTTTAGCCATTCCCTAATTGATGGGCATCGCCTTGATTTTCAATTCTTTGCTGCCACAAAAAAGAGCTACTGTAAATATTTGTGAACATATGGGTCCTTTTCCCACTTGTGTGATTTCCTTGGGATACAGCCTTAGAAGTGGTATTGCTGAATAAAAAGGTATGCACAGGCCAAGATGGCGGCTGGAAAGCAGGGACTAGCATGAGCTCCCTCCAAAAACCTATAAAAAATGGCTCTGAACGAATTCTAGAACTGCAGAACACACAAAACAGCAGAGGGAAGCAGGGCTCCAGCCCAGGAGAGCCTGGATGGTCTCTGGGTGAGGTCTATCCCACACGGAGCTGGGAGTGGGGAGCTGGGAGCTGGGTGTGGAGCAGAGCAGAGCCCAGTGTGAGCAGTGCAGACCAACCAGACCAGGAGCCAGGTAGACCAGGCCCTAGCGCCCTGAATCAGTGAGCTGCAGCAGTTACCAGACTTCTCAACCAACAAACACCAAAGACAGTGGAGAAGGTTAGTGGGAAAAGATCGGGAGTGGAAGGAGTTCGAGGTCCGGCCACCGCCCCGGGGCAGCAGAGGTGGGGCAGCTACAGCTGCCATTCCTTCAGGCCCCAGGCCCACCTGGTGGAAGCAGGAGTGCATAGCCTGTGGAAGATCTAAGCCCAGTCCGGGTTGGGGGTTATTGGGGAAGGAGGAGTGCTGGTGTGGCAAAGCTGGTGCATCCCCCCCAAACATAGAACATAGAACTCTTTAGTCTACAAGCAGTCATACCCTGATGAAAAACTCAAGGGTCAAGTTAGTTGGTTGGGAATATGGCCAGGCAGCAAAAACACACCCAGGTTAAGTCTCAGACTTTGCATTCTTTCTTTGGTGACAAAGAAGACCAAAACATACAGCCTAAAGAAGACAACAAAGTGCAAGAGCCTACACCGAAAGCCTCCAAGAAAAACTTGAACTGGTCCAAGGCCATGGAAGAGCTCAAAAAAGATTTGGAAAAGCAAGTTAGAGAAGTAGAGGAAAAATTGGGAAGAGAAATGAGAAGGATGCGAGAAAACCCTGAAAAACAAGTCAATGAATTGCTAAAGGAGACCCCAAAAAATACTGAAAAATACACTGAAGAAAACAACAACTTAAAAAAATAGACTAACTCAAACAGCAAAGAGCTCCAAAAAGCCAATGAGGAGAAGAATGCCTTGAAAGGCAGAATTAGCCAAATGGAAAAGGAGGGCCAATGGACCACTGAAGAAAATACTACCTTAAAAATTAGATTGGAGCAAGTGGAAGCTAGTGACTTTATGAGAAATCAAGATATTATAAAACAGAACCAAAGGAATGAAAAAATGGAAGACAATGTGAAATATCTCCTTGGAAAAACCACTGACCTGGAAAATAGATCCAGGAGAGATAAGTTAAAAATTATTGGGCTACCTGAAAGCCATGATCAAAAAAAGACCCTAGATATCATCTTTCAAGAAATTATCAAGGAGAACTGCCCTGATATTCTAGAGCCACAGGGCAAAATAGAAATTGAAAGAATCCATCAATTGCCTCCTCAAATAGATCCCAAAAAGAAATCTCCTAGGAATATTGATGCCAAATTCCAGAGCTCCCTGATCAAGCAGCCAGAAAGAAACAATTCGAGTATTGTGGAAACACAATCAGGATAACCCAATATGTGGCAGATTCTACATTAAGAGATCAAAGGGCTTGGAATACAATATTCCGGAGATCAATGGAGCTAGGATTAAAACCTAGAATCACCTACCCAGCAAAACTGAGTGTCATGCTCCAAGGCAAAATATGGATTTTCAATAAAATAGAGGACTTTCAAGCTTTCTCAATGAAAAGATCCAAGCGGAATAGAAAATTTGACTTTCAAACACAAGAATCAAGAGAAGCATGAAAAGGTAATCAAGAAAAAGAACAAGAAAAAGAAATTGCAAGGGACTTGCTAAAGTTGAACCATTTTGTTTACATTCCTACATGGAAAGATGACGTGTATGATTCATGAAACTTCAGTATTAGGGTAGCTGAAGGGAATATGCATATATATACATATGTTCATGTATATGTATATATATATATATATATGTAAAAGTGATTGTGTATGTATATATATGTATGTGTGTATATATACATATACATATATATACATATATATATATATATATATATATATAGAGAGAGAGAGAGAGAGAGAGAGAGAGAGAGAGAGAGAGAGAGACAGAGAGACAGAGAGAGAGAGAGAGAGAGAGACAGAGAGACAGAGAGACAGAGAGACAGAGAGAGGACACAGAGTGAGTTGAAGATGAAGGAAAGATATCTAAAAGAAATTAAATCAATTTAAGGGATGAGAGAGGAATATATTGAGAGAGGGAGATAGGGAGAGATAGAATGGGGTAGATTATCTCACATATAGGTGGCAAGAGGAAGCAGTTCTGTGGGAAGAGGGGAGAGGGCAGGTGAGGGGGGAATGAGTGAATCTGGCTCTCATCAAATTTGGCCTGAGGAGGGAATACCATACATACTCACTTGGGTATGTTACCCCACAGGAAAGAAGAGGGAAGAAGATAGAAAAAAGGGGGGTAAGATGGAGGGGAGGGCAGATGGGGGTGGAGGTAATCAAAAACAAACACTTTGGAAAGAGGACAGGGTCAAGGGAGAAAATTCAAGAAAGGGGGATGGGTTGGGAAGGAGCAAAATATAGTTATTCTTTCACAACATGAGTATTGTGGAAGGGTTATACATAATGATACACATGGGACCTATGTTGAATTGCTTGATTTCTTAGGGAAAGTGGGTGGGAAGCGAAGAGGGGAGAGAATTTAGAACTCAAAGTTTTAGAAACAGATGTTCAAAAACAACAAAAAAAATGTTTTTGCATGCAACTAGAAAATAAGATGCACAGGCAATGGGGCATAGAAATTTATCTTGCCCTACAAGAAAGGAAGGGAAAAGGGGATGGGAGGGGAGTGGGGTGACAGAGGGGAGCACTGACTGTGGAGAAAATTTGTAATTCAAACTCTTGTAAAAATCAATGCTGAAAACTAAATATGTTAAATAAATAGATTAATTAAAAAATGTTATGCACATTTTTATAGCCCTTGGGCAAAGTTCCAAATTCCTCTCCTGAAAGGTTGGATCAGTTTACAACTCCACCAACAATGCATCAGTGTTCCAATTTTCCCACATCCTGTCCAGTGTTTATGATTTTTCTGTTTTATCATGTTAGTCAATCTGACAGGTGGAATGTGTTACCTAAAGATTGTTTTGATTTGCACTTCTCTAATCAATAGTGATTTAGAGCATTCTTTCATATGGCTATAGCTTTAATTTCCTCCTCTGAAAACTGCCAGTTCATATCCTTTGACCATTTATCAACTGGGCAATATTTTGTCACATCTTTAAAATGCTAACTGTAGTACTTACTGTATTTCAAAGGGCTATTATATGAATTCAATGAGATAATGCACATAAAACACTTTTGTAAACTTAATAATATTAGATAAATGTGTTCTATTATTACATTCTTATTTCAAATCTGTACATTTTAGGGTATCAGATTTAGACCTGAAAGAGAAATTAGAGGTGATCTCAGCCAACCTTTTTCCTTTTATAAATGAAAAAGCTAAAGCCAAACTTACCCAAGGACAGAAAGGTAGTGAGGAGTAGAGTCAGGATATATTTAAAAGTATTCTTTATTTCCAGCAAATCTGATTGTTATACAGAGCTATTGTTATGCCTTCTTTCTCATCCACTTAACCCCCAAAATAAAAAGCCCCCCGCTTGATAATTCTACTTTGTATTTAGGTGTTCCGGAGGTAAAATTTAGATTAGTAGGTTATTTCCAGACATGCTGAAGTTACTATTTAGGCTCCCTAAGGTCTCAGATGCCACAACTTTTCCCATGATTACAAATATTGTGGCCTCTTTAAGTTGATATGAGACTGTATGGTGAAACTTTATTCCAAGCAAGTAGAATGGGTGGTGGAAAGTATCTCATGTTTAAAGTCAGAAGGTTTGTGTTACAGTCCCTGGCCTGCTAGAATTATATACCCTTAGGCAAGTCATTTCCATTCTGTGGTCATTTCTTCATCTTAATTATCATAACAGTTACCGTAAATGATGAAACATGTTTCCCACATATTGGTGGAAAAATGATCAATTAAAAGTATAGACTGATTATTCTCCTACAGGGCCACTCTGCTGAGTTTTATTTTTTCCCTGAGTATAAATATACATACCTACATTCATCTATATGTCATTACACCCACTCGTGTGTCTATATACACATATGTGTGTATTTACATGTGTGTATATTTATAGATTTCTTTATAGATTACAAAGAGAGCTTCTATTGGAGTAAGGTAAGGTTAATTGGGAAGGATAAATGTATTAAAATATGTATTAAACCTTTTTAAATGCATTGAAGTAAAATATATCTAGGCATGCAAAATGTAATAATTTTGTTACTATCTTATTAAATTATATATACATATGAGGTATGCTGATATAAAGATATTTGTTTAAAAATAATTGCATGTAAGAGTTCATTATTACTTATACAATCCTCTTTCTTATATATTGAAATGTTTCTGTTTACTGAGTTCCACATTGGGAGATTAACAAAGATAAAATTAGAAGTCCCTTGCAATTCTCCAGAATATATTTTTTTATTCCTATATTCCATATTTTATAAAAGGAAAGAAATATTTCCTCTAGAAAAAAAATAAAGGCACCACTGTTACTTATTCTCCGTCTAGTGCTTTTTCTCTGGTAGATCGCATATCGGATCTGTAAACAATTAACTTTTTTAATAAAGTTTGAATAAAAAAATGTACGAATTATTTGATTAATAATGGGAATCTCCAGTAGAGAAACTTCCTTATCTAATGCAGATTACACCTGTTCTGAAACTTACTGTATTAACCACCTGGATGAGTAAGAGGCTAAGAGACTTTAGCAAGGTCAAGAGTCGACATGTGTCAGAGGGTAGATTGTGAACTTGATTTACTTGACACCAAAAGCAGATCTCTATCTATTGAGTTATACACTTTCTTAGGTTAGGAAGACCACTTAGGATAGTTTAGGTCAAATTTTATAGCTAAATATTAATTCAAATTTTTAAAATTTTCAGTGAAATATGGGGAAAAATAGTTCAGTATTCTTTTCATGGGTAAGAGTCAGTGTCTTTCTATGAGGGGAGAGGTTCCAAATTGTTATGTATAAGAAAAGGAAGTAAGTGATCTAGGAAATCAAAAGAAGTGTATGTTATAAAAGGGAATCCATTCTTAAATTTTATTGGTGTAGAATATTGCCAATCAGTAGAATAGCAGATGGCCAGATGCTGAATATGCAACAGCAGTGCCATTGAATCATAAAATTAAAAAAAAATTCTACTTAGTTTTATTTTTCATTCATAGGTATGAAAATGAAGAAAGAAAATAAGATGGAAATATCTTTATTAATGATATAAAAGACTTAAATTCAAAGTTCCTTAAATTTTGGGAGGGATTATATGCAACATATGTAATGGAAATGTAAGTTATGATACCATGTAAGCCAGCAGACCCTATGCTATTCCATTTGACAAGATAGATAATAAAGAGAGAGGGAACAAAAGAGCTCATCTTCAATAAAAATGGAACGTGTGTGTGTGTGTGCGCGCGTGCATGGAGAGAGAGAAAGAGAGAGAGAGAGAGAGAGAGAGAGAGAGAGAGAGAGAGAGAGAGAGAGAGTTAATGCTCTTGAGTTTCAGATAGGATAGATTCAGATAATTTTCAGAGTTAAAGTAAATGGATACAACCCCTTTTTAATTCTATGCCTACTGTGTGTGAATTACAAGCAAACTGTGAGGCAAACTGACTGTGTTAACTTTTACATTCAATGCAAAATTATTGGATAAATGGTTTATTTGCTATTAGATAGTCAATTTAATTGGATTGAATGTATACCATCTATTTCTTGAATTATGATCTCATATGTTATTACTTTTTGTAGAACCAGGTAGACTAGGAGAGGTGGTATGGTACAATATAATGGACTCCGTACCAATACTCAATAGTTTAAGTTCAACTCCAGCTGCAGTGTTAACTGTGTGATCATGTGCTGGGCATTTAACTTTCAAATTGTTATAAGAAAAGAACTTCACAAATTTTAAAGTACTATGTAAATATGAGTTTTACATTATTAGTAATATGTATAGACAAATATTTTGTACATGAAAGAGTCAATGGAAGTTTCATCATAGTTAGAAGTTATTGGATTACCCAACATAATTCAAGCCTATTAACTGTTATTTTCTTCAAAGCAAATTGTGATTGTGGCTTTTTATAGCTTAATCCTCAAAATTTCTCAGATGTTCAGCTTCCTATCTGTAGAAAGGTATTCATGGGGCAGCTAAGTGGCACACTGGCCTTGGAGTCAGGAGGACCTGAGTTCAAATCCAGCCTTATACACTTGACACACTTACTAGCTATGTGACCTTGGGCAAGTCACTTAACCCTAATTGCCCTGCCTTCCCCCTCCAAAAAAAAGAAAGTTATTCATTAGTCAAAGAAATATTATTGAGCTTATATACACAATATTTCATAGGTTCTTATAGCCATTTTAGTTTTCCTAGGTAAATCATTTAACTCTTGCTACTCTAAATCAGTGTTTCTTGAACTGGGGGCTCATGAACACTTTTACAATTATATATATTTTTTAAAATTCGTTCCCTTTATAATGCTATGCATCTTATTATAGGCATTTAAAAACATTTTGAGAAGGGGTTCATAAAATTCAGAATTCTCTCAAAGGAGTCTATGACATGAACCCTAATACCTAACATTCATATAACTCTTACAGTTTAAAGATAATATTATATATGCCATCTTACTTTATTTGATCTTCAAAACAAACCTATGAGATGGATATTATTATTGACATTTTATAAATTATAAACTGAAGTTAATTTCCAGTAGTGGCTCTTAAAACATTTCCATCATTGTCTCCTTTCAGAATCTTATGAATTGCCCAGAGTCACACAGCAAGTAAGCGTCTGGCAAAATTTAAGCTCATATTTTCATGATCCTTAGTCCATCACTTTATCTCCTCTTACACCTAGTTGCCTATATAAAATCTACACACAGTGACTGTGTATATATAGTGACATATAATTGGAGAAACTATTAGATCAATTTTTGCTATGAATGAAACTGGAACACAAGAGGAAGCTGCAGATAAAGGATACAATAGCTTGTTGGTTCTCCTTGGAAGGGTAAGTTTTATTGTGCATCAAATGGCAACAAGAAATATAATTTCACAGGATAATTAAATATTTTGTATATAGTGATCAAGGGAAACATTTGCCAAAAATAATTTGGAATTTTAAAAATATTACAATATAAGAAATTTTAAAAATACAAGTATCAATCTTGGCTCTTTGGGACTTTTGAAGTTTTATGGTTCCCTATTTTTGCAGAGAGCAGATAGGTTATAGGTGTCAAATTGTGCATACACTTTCAAATATGGCCACTCTAATAAGGTGTTTTGCTTTGTTTTGTTATGTTTTCAACTGATCTTGTCCTAGTCCTCATAGCTATTGTAACAGGAATCCTGTGGAGAAGGTGGTGAGAGATATTAAAGGAAAGTGCCAGAGGTATAAAAAGTCAGAAGTTTTAAAGGTATGTTTAAAATAGCCCTATTCTTGGAGTCAGAAAGGTTTGCTTTTGAATTCCAGCTCTAACACCCACTGAGTGATCCTGAACAAGGCATTTAGCCATTTCCAAGCCTGTTTTCTCATATGTTAAATGAGTATAATGATGTTCATAGCAGAGCTTCTATCATTTGAAGTTTTGTGAAGGAAATGTTTTGTGATTGCAAATTATGCTATGCTAAAAATGAGCTACTGCATATGCCTATAAACCTAGTTTTTTTTTATTATTATGAGGAAATACACTTAAATGTTACACATTTTAGAAAGCTTCTTCAAATATTTTAGGTGACAAGGATACTTTTTTTTTCCTTTGTTGAGTAAATCTGTGTTACATTATGTTCTAAATTATATCATTCTGGTCTGAAAGAGTTAATGCAACTTCAAAAATCATCTAACTTATTTCTGTAGAGAGTTTTTAAAAACCTTTTTGAAAGTCCCATTTTATATGGTAATGAAAAATTCAAATATGAAAAGGTAGCTCATTTAAATTTTTATGTAGTCAGTGCAATTTACTTTTCTATAGGAGTGTTGAAGAATGCAAGCCCAAATTGGGTTTTGAATGAAAAATAAAAAAAAAAAAACTTCAATGGATTCCCCCCATTAAGTCCAAGACATGTTAGCAATGTACCGTCTCTAGTATGAGAAAAGAATCTCCCTCAATTCCATTCCTACATTCACTCATCTGACCATATGTGAGAATAGCTATGCTTCTTACCTGTTAGTATTGTATTTATATGTATTTCAATCAATCAACAGGCGTTTACTAAATTCCTAATATAAACCAAACATATCTTACGTGTGGACATATTTTATCCTCACCCCACCCCTTACTAGGCTATAATGTTCTGTATGCTCGTGTTATTGGTCTTACACCCCTGCAGCAGCTACTAACAACATTGTTGCTACATGGATGCAAAGATCAATAAGACAAGGTCCATGAACATTGCCAAAAATAAAAATAAATGGATGTGAAGATTATTGTGTTCTTATGCCAGAAGCCAGAGTCTTTGGGTTTATCAAACAGTAAATTGCTATAATCATTTACTACTGTGTCTTATGTACCTAAGCTATTCCACTGATCACCACTGTATTTCTTAGCCAGTCCCAAGTAGTTTTGATGATTGCCACTTTATAGCATTGTTTTAGATCTGGTACAGATAGGCCACCTTCCTTGCAAGCAACCAGAAAGAAACAATTTGAGTATTGTGGAAACACAATCAGGATAACAGAAGATCTAGCAGCTTCTAAATTAAGGGATTGAAGGGCTTGGAATATGATATTCTGGAGGTCAAAGGAGCTAGGATTAAAACCAAGAATCACCTACCCAGCAAAACTGAGTATAAGGCTCCAAGGCAAAATATGGATTTTCAGTAAAATAGAGGACTTTCAAGGTTTCTTAGTGAAAAGACCAGAGCTGAATAGAAAATTTGACTTTCAAACACAAGAATCAAGGGAAGCACGAAAAGGTAAACAAGAAAGAGAAATCATAAGGGACTTACTAAAGTTGACTTGTTTTGTTTACATTCCTACATTGAAAGAAGATATTTGTAATTCATGAGACCTTTCTCAGTATTAAGGGAGTTGATATATAGAAAGAGGACACAGGGTAAGTTGAATATCAAGGGATAATATCTAAAGAAAATAAAATTAATGGGTGAGAGGAATGTATTGGGAGAAGGAGAAAGGGAGAGATAGAATGGGGTAAATTATCTCACGTACAAGTGGCAAGAAAAAGCAGTTCTTTTGGAAGGGAAGAGGGGCCAGGTGAAAGGCAATGAGTGAATCTTGCTCTCATTGGATTTGACTTAAGGAGGCAATAACATACACACTCAATTGGCTACCTTAACCCATAGGAAAGTAGGGGTAAGGAGACAAGGCAGAGGGGATGATAGAAGGGAGGGCATATTGGGGAGGAAGTAATCAAAAGCAAACACTTTTGAAAAGGGACAGGGCCAAGGGAGAAAATTGAATAAACGGGGAGAAGATAGGATGGAAATATAGTTATTCTTTTACAACATGATTATTATGGAAGTGTTTGCATAATGACACATGTGTGGCCTATGTCGAGTTGCTTACCTTCTCAAGGAGGGTGGGTAGGGAGGGAAGAAGGGAGAGAATTTGCAAACAAAGTTCTGAAAACAAATGCTCACAAAAAGGTTGTTTTTACATGCAACTGGGAAACCAGATATACAGGTAATGGGGTATAGCAATCTATCTTGCCTGACAAGAAAGTAAGGGGAATGGGGATTGGTGGGGGACTACAGTGACAGAAGGGAAGTTAGACTGAGGAATGAGGCAATCAGAATATATGCCATGTTGGGGTTGGGGGGAGGGTAGAAATGGGGAGAAAATTTGTAACTCAAAATCTTGTGGAAATCAATGTTTAAAACTAAAAATTCTAAACAATAAAATTATATTGTTTACAGTCATTTTAAATAGAATTTCTCTATCTCTTGCTGCTGGCCTTTATTGGTCATATAAAGACATCCTGAGGATTTGTGTGGGTTTAGCTTATATCCTGCAAATTTACTAAAGTTTTTAATTATTTCAAGTGATTTTTTAGTTGATGCTCTAGGATTCTTTATGTATACCATCATATCATCTGTAAAGAGTAATAGTTTTGTAATTCCTTCTGTGTCTTTTTTTTCTCTTATTGCCATTGCTTTAAGAATAATAGTGAGTAATAGTGGTGATACTTGGCATCCTTGTTTAACCCTGATTTATTGGGAAGGTGTATTAGGAGGGCAGAGTTTATAATCTCAAAGAGGATCATAAACATGTCTGAAAGGTTCGGAACCACCGGATATAAGAAACTCTCAAAGTAGAAGGCAGAAGAATCAAAATATATATTTAGGTTCCACAGTAACCAACCCATGAACCAGCAACCCCATTTTGACATATTGATCAAAAGCTTCCAGGCCCAATAAATACACCTTGAAAGAGTAACCAGGAGGCTACAGAGAAGCATGATTGCATAAAGCAAAATCATGCTTCCCCCTCTATGGTAAAAAGATTACCCACTGGCCTGAAGTCCTTGTTCAGCTTCCTCCCGTAGGTCAGCTCTGCTACTGGCAACTCCTGCTTCAGCTGTGGCTGTGGCCATGGCCGTGGCTGTGGCTGTGGCTATAGCCACCTCTGGCTCCAACGGGAGCTGCTTTTAACCATCCGGCTTTTGCGGGGGTGTAAGGTACGCCGGGGAAAGCACAGGTTCTTTCAATCTGCTTAAGCAAGGTGAAGGGGTTGACCAGGAAAGCACAGGTTCTTTCCATCAGCTTAAGCAAGGGAAGTAAGGTGAAGGGGCCGACAAGCTTACTCCAGTCCAACATACAAACAGCATTCAGTTCAGGGGGAAAAGCCAAACTAGTCAAGGGCACTTGTTGACTAAGTGCTAAGGAGCCCATTTTTGGTTGCCAACACAGAAGGCTTCTATTTTATCCTCATTACAGGTTATGCTTGCTGATGGTGTTACACAGATACACCTTATTAATTTAAAGAAAGCTGCCTTTATTCCTTTACTCTTTAGTGTTTTTAATAAAAGCAGGTGCTGTATTTTGTCAAAAGCTTTTTCAACATCTTCTGAGACAATTATATGATTGCGTTGGTTCTATGATTAATATGGTCAGTTGTGTTGATAATTTTCCTAATATTAAACTAACTGTATTCCTGGTATAAGTCTCACCTTATAATAGTATATCATCCTTTTGATATGTTGCTGTAATTGCTTTGCCTGTATTTGTTCAAAAGTTTTGCATCAATATTCATTAAAAACAATGGTCTATAATTTTCCTTCTCTATTTTAGCTCTTCCTGGTTTGGGTATCAGCATCATATTTGTTTCATAAAAAGAGATTTTAGGACTCCTTCTTTAGCTATTTTTTTCAAAATAAAGTATTATAAAGTATTGGAATTAATTGATCTTTGAAGGATTGGTTGAATTTACTTGTGAACCCATCTGGCGCTAGGTATTTTTTCATAGGGAGTTCCTTAGTGGCTTGTTTAATTTCTTTTTTCTAAGGTGGGGTTACTTAGGAATTCTATTTCATGATCTGTTAATTTAGATAATTTATATTTTTGTAAATATTCATCAATTTCTATTGATGGTCAGATTCACTGGCCTATAATTGGGCTGAGTATTTCCTAATGATTGCCTAATTTCTTCATTGGTGGTGATTTCAACCTTTTAGTTTTCGATACTGGATAATTTGTTTTCGTCTTTCTTTTAAAAACATCAGATTAACTAATGGCATATATATATTCATAAAACCAGCTCCTATATTTATTTATTAGCTCATTTTTTTTATACTTTCAGTCTTATTTCTCTTACCTTTGATTTTCAGGATTTCTAATTTGGTGCTCAGTTAAGGATTTTTAATTTGTTCTATTTTATTTTATTTTTTAGCTTCATGTCAAATTCATCGATCTGTTCTTTTCCCATTTTGTTGATGTAAGAATTTAGAATAAGAAAACTTACTCTAAGCACTACTTTGGCTGAATTCCATAAATTATGGTATGTTGTCTCATTGTTGTCATTCTGTTTAATGAATTTATTAATTGTTTCTATGATTTCTTTACCCACTTATTCTTTAGGAGTAAATTGTTTACTTTTCAATTCATTTTAATTGATCTTTCAACTGACTTTGTAGAATAGAATTTTTATTGCACTATAATATAAAAACAGTATGTTTAATATTACTACCTTTTAAAATTTGATTTTGAGATTATATGGTCACTTTTTGTGTATGTTCCATGTGCTCCTGAGGAATATATATATATATATATATATATATATATATATATATATATATATATATATATATATATATATATATATATATATGTATATATGTATATGTGTGTGTATGTATTCCTTTCTGTTCTCATTCAGTTTTCTCCAAAAGTATGTCATATCTAAAATTTCTAATATTTTAGTTACCTCCTTAGTTTCTTTCTGGTTTATTTTTGGTTGAATTTATTGAGCTCTAAGAGGGGAGAGTTGAGGTCCCTCACTAGTATGGTTTTGCTGTCTATTCCCATGTATTCGCTTAACTTTTCCTTTAAGAATCTGGATGCACCACTCAGTTCATATATGTTTAGAATTGATATTGATTCATTGTCTATGGTGCCTTTTACCAAGACATAGTTTCCTTTCTTACCTCTTTTAATTAGACACACTTTTGCTTTTACTTTGTCTGAGATTAGAATTTCTACCCCTGCTTTTTTTGACTTTAGCTGAAGTATAATACATTCTGCTCCTCCCCTTTTCTTTGATCTGTGTGTATCTCTTTGCTTCAAGTGTGTTTCTTGTAAAGAACATATTGTAGCATTCTATTTTTTTTTAAATCTACTCTTCTCTCTGGTTCTGTTTTATGGGTGAATCCTTCCCATTCACATTCACAGTTATGATTGCCACTGGTATATTTCCCTCCATCTTATTCTTCCTCCTCTTCGTCCTTTCTCTCCTTTCACCCTTTCCCTCCTCACTGCTTCTGCCTCCAACTCACTTGATCTTCCTTCCCTTCTCTTAATCCTCCCCTTTACTTGATCTCCATCCATATTCCCCTCCATTGTAATAGGTCTTTTGTCTCTTCATGTGAAATAATTTACTCCATTCTACCTCTCCCTTCGTCCTGTATCTCTTTCTCGTCCCTTATTTTTTATGTCATTCCCTCAAATTTACCTGTGTCCTCTATGTATATTCCTTCCAATGGTATGATTAGTGATAACATTTTTAAGAATTGCAAGTATCATCTTCTCATGTAGGGATGTAAATAGTTTAGCTCTATTGAACGCCTTATGCTTTCTCTTCCATTTTTACCTATTTATGCTTTTTTTGGGTCTGATATTGGTGGTCACCCTTTTGGTTTAGTTCTTGTCTTCTTCTTAAGAACACTTGAAATCTTTCTATTTAGTTTAATGACCATTTTCCCCTTGATGTATTATGCTTACTTTTGCTGGGCAAGTAATTCTTGGTTGTAGTTCTAGTTCCTTTGCCTTCTGGAATATCATGTTCCATGACTTTTAATCTTTTAATGCTATAGCTGCTAAGTTCTGTGTAATTCTCATTATGGCTCCCTCATATTTGAATTGTTTTTTTCTGGCCATTTGTAGTACTGTTTCCTTGACCAGATAGTTATGAAATTTGTCTATAATGTTCCTTGGAGTTTTTATTTTGGGATCTCTTTCCTGAGGTGATAGGGGGATTCTTTCAAAGCTTATTTTGCCTTCTGGTTTCAGGGCATCAGTACAACTTTCCTTGAAGATTGCTTGAAAGATGCTGTCCAGGTCCTCCTTTTGATTATGGCTTTCAGGTTGTCCAATGATTCTGATAGTGCCTCTCTTTTCTCATTAATTATTTTACATTTTATTCCATTTTTTTCATTCTTTTGAATTTGTTAGATTGATTCTTGATGTTTGTATTGGCAATCAAAATGGGCTCTCAGCACTTAGTTCAACCAATTGCCCTTGAAGAGTTTGGCCTTTATTTCCTTGATTAAATTAGGAGTCCTTGATGATGGCCTTGCCTCAAGGGAAAGCCTAGTTTACATGGATTTGAGTGACATGTTTGTGACATCAGAGGCTTTTAGACCACGTGGGTTTATGTCGTCTCTTTGTGATGATTTTAGGTCATGTGGGTGAGTCACATGTGTGACTCACCATTGAGCCTGAAAAAGATATAAAACCAGGGGTTGGCCTTCTCTTTTATGGAGCTTTGGAACCACAAGTGGTAGCCCGTGTGACTATGGGCCAGCCCTTGTTATGAGCTCCTGGGCTGAACTTAGATGTTGTTAACTATGAATTGTATTTGGGCTGTCTGTTGAGATTTATAATTTGTTTGTATTTGCTCTGAAGTTAAAGGTGCTGGTTTTTCCCCTGAACTAAGTGAATGGTATTTGTATGCCATATTAAAGTAAGCTTGTTAACCCCTTAATGTTGCTCTCCTTAGTAAAGCAGATCAAAAGAACCTGGTCTTTTGCAGCATTCTGTGAGCTGGTTGCTGTTGATTTAACACCCCCTACAGCAGCTGCTAGACGGATTGTTGAAACAATGTTTCATAGAGTCATTAGCTTCCACTTCCCCAATTCTAACTTTTAAGGTGTTGTTTTCCTCAAGTAGCTTGGTACTTTCTTTTCCATTTGACCAATTTTACTTTTTAAGGAGTTGCTTTCTTCAGTGGATTTTTTAAAGCCTCTTTTTCCATTTGGTCAATTCTCCATTTTAAGTGGTTTTCCAAGCTGTTGACTTGTTTAAAATAATTCTCTTGCATCACCTTTATTTCTTCTCTCAATTTTTCTTCTACCTCTGTTATGTGATTTTAAGCACTTTTTTGAGCTCTTCAATGATTTTTTCCCCTCTTGGGGTTGAGACTACTGCCCATTTTTTCTTTGTGGTTGTGATTATAGGTGTTTTGACATTGTTTCTTCTTCCGAGTTTCTGTCTTGATCTCTGATGTCACCATCATAACTTTCTATGGTGAAATTCTCTGTTGTTATTGGTTATTTTTGTTAATCTTTGGCCCTCCCTCCCCCCACCTTGTTCCTTTTTAAATTTGATCTCTGTTCCTGAAGGTAGATGCTCAGGCTTTTTGTAACAGGGGCTGCAGGCCCTGGCTGTTTTCTTGGTGCTGCAGTGATGTTGCCCTGAGGCCCCTCGGTGACCCTTGTGTCTGGTGCTATGCTGATAGATTTGGATGGGGAGTACCCGGTGTTGCTGAAGGCCATAGGAGTCTGGTACTGAGCAGGGATCCTAGTATTTCTGTATGGCATGTGCTAAGGCCCAATGGGTTATTTCTTCATTTTCCTGGGGCTACACTGAAGCATGTGGAGGTCTGACCTCTGGAAGATGCCTGTTTGTTTGGGTCTACACTGAAACCTGTGGCGTTTCTCAGAACTGATGGTGGTGTTTGTCTGTTGCACCATTCTGGGGCTCAGGATCTCCCTCTGATTTGCTGAGGTGGGACTTGCTGCTATCTTGCTGGGATACTTCCTGTCCTGGAATGCATTCCCCCTTATCCAAGTGAGATGGGCCTTTCTTGCTGATCTTCCAAGTTTCTTTAGATAAAAGACTATTTCACCCCATCTTTTTGCTGGTTCTGCAAGGATTTCTTTGAGTGCGCTATTTTATGGTTGATTGGAGGTGAATATGGGAGAGTTACAGTGATTTACTGTTTACTCCACCATATTGGCTCTGCAAAGTCTTGTACTTGTATTTAATCAGCAGCTAGCATAATGGATAGAGTATGAACCTGATGTCAGGAAGACCTGAATTCAAATCCAGTCTCCAAAACTTACTAGATGCATTCCCTTAGGCAATTCACTTGGCTTTACTCAACTGTGAAATGGGGATAGTAACAGCACCTACCACTCAAGGTTGTTCTGAACATAAAATGAGATAATATTTGTAAAATACTTAGCACATTGCTGCACCTATAATAGGTTCTATATAAATACTAGTTAGGTAGTAGTGGAAGAAATCTGAATTCTTATGTCTTTTAATTTTTATTATAGAAATCTTCTTATATTTTTCTCCTGATTTTACCTTCTTTACAATGTAGCATTCATCCCTGATTTTATTTTTTTCCTATTTTTCCTACTTATTATTTTTTAAAGGCTACTCAAACTTTATTAGTTTCTGTTGAGTACAAAGTAAACAAGTTACTGAGGCTGCTGAAATGTACATAGATGACTCAGTTAAACAAACAAACAAACAAACAATAACTGTGGTTTCTTTTACTTTTTTTGGTGTTTTGCTTTTGTTTTCCTTTTTAAAAATAAAACCATACACACAACACAGCTACCTCTACACTTAACCATCCTATTGATTCTAAGGGAATAGGTGGGAGAAGGAAGCGGGAGAGGGGAGGGGAAAATGGGCTCTGAGGCTTAGCACACTTCAGAAGCAGGGTAGCAGCAAGGAGGGTGCTGCTGCTCATGCAGAAGGCCCAGTGTTGTTCTTTCTGTGCTCGCTGACATGCCTCTTCTTCATTGCTTCCTGAGCCAGGTCACAGGTGATCGTGCCAGGAGCAGCCTGGAAAGTTCCTGAGTGCTCTGGGGATTCCAACACAGTTGTCATGAATGGATGACTGGATTTCGTGAAGAAGAAGCTTGCCCACCAGTGGCCTGGGTCTGATTTGGGAAGAACAGGATGGTAAGGGATCACTTCCCCAGAGTACTCAGCACTTCCACAGGAGCTGTGGCTAGAAGCGGAACCCAGACACCTTTGGTATCAGTTATGGGTTGCTACAAGTGAACTGCTGGAAAGGACTGCTGCCATGTTGCTTGTTCTTCTTATGATTATGTAAACCTTAGTGGCGGCTCCCAAGCAGCCCCTGTCAGGCAGTGGGCTGCAGTGGACAATGACAGGTGACCTGGCTCGGGGGAAGGGGACACCAGGCCACAGACCCCATTTGTAAAGGAGATTATGGAAGGATACTCCATGGCAACGAAAATGTGGGAGTTCTTTGGAGATCCTACTGTGTGGGATAGTGAGAGAATAAAGTGTGAAGACTTCACAGGGTATATATATATATATATATATATATATATATACACATATATATATTATTAATGTTTGAGAATCAATATTTAGAGAAAAGGGAAATGGGATACATTTGAGTCTGTGGGAATCTGATTATTTAGCCTTTAGGAATGTCTTTCTCCCCCTTCTTCCTTAGATTTGTAGATGTCACCTCAGCTGTGAATGGAATACAAGATTGTGAAAGCTTCCCTATGAATAACTCAGGCAAGGTGATACTCAAATAGTACAAATTTAGTTAGGATGTGGACCTCACTAGGCCTGAGTTTCGTTTTCCTGTAAATCATATGATTTCGGTGAAATCAGGTGGTATTCCCCTCTCCCCCTCCCCTAGCCTACTCACAAACCACCATCTTAACATTAAAGTTTCCTTATAAGGTAATTCTGTAGTTTCTGTGCTGGTATTGGGTAAAACTTATTCTTGGTTAGATTGTGAGGCCACCTGTCCCTGCAAATGGAGACAGAGGTCCAGCCTCTGGGGTAGGATTTCTTAGAATTGTTTGTATAAGGATATATATCCCCTTGCTTGCCTTCTCCCCCTTGCCTGTCTTCACCACCATCTCCATCCTGGTAGTGGGAGATGCCCAATTCTCGCGAGACTTGATCAAATAAAGCTTCTGTTTTGTTTCTACCTTGAGAAAACCGAGTCACCTCTGTTTTTTTTATTTGAGTCAGTGGTCTGTTGTCCCACACACTACTTATTATTTCTTATAGCACAACATTATTCTATTACATTTACATACTCCAGTTAATTCAACCATTTCACAATGAATGGTCACTTTCTGGGTGGAGGCGGGGTATTACAAATATAAATATTTTGGTATATATGGGACCTTTCTGTCATTCATCTCATATACAGTAGCAGAATCATTGAGTAGAGAAGGGGAAAAATATTCAGTAACTATTCCAGACATAATGCAAAACTATTTTTCAGAATGAGTTAACCAATTCACAGGTCCATTCATAGTACGTTAATGTACATGTCTTCTCAAAGCTTCCCTCATGCTGATCATTTCTCTTTTGCCTTCTTTACCACTTTGAGGGTGAAACGTGAAATCTCAGAATTATCTGAAATTTCCAATTTTCTTAATTATTAGCAATTTGGATAAGTTATTCATATGGTTATTAGAATCAATAAATTGTTGTAAAACTCCTGCGTATTATTTTATACTTTATTGGTAAATATTTTTTGTATAATATGTAGTTGTAATAATTAAATATCATATATTACATATTGCATATTAATATATTACATATAGAAATGTATCAGAAATATATGACAAAATTTCCCAATGTTACTGTTTCTCTTCTAAAAAAAATAATAGCATGTAAAAACTTAGGCTTTATGTGTATGTGTGTGTATATACATACACAGTATATGTATGCATGTATATGTGTGTATGTACACATGAATATATGCATATGTGCATATACACATATACATATACATATATACATATATAATACACACACATACACATTTACATATTTTTTTTTGGCAGCAAAATGGTGCACTGAATAGAGTACCAGGCTCTGAAGTCAGGAGGACTTGAGTTCAAATTTGGCCTCAGACACTTGGCACTAACTAGCTGTGTGACCTTGGGCAAGTCACAACCCCAATTGCCTTGCCTTTCCAGTATAAAAAAGGTACCTTAATGTAGATTGCTTAAACATTTAAAGTTCATTTTTCCATATTGTATAAGATACTAAATTAAAATTATTTTCTTTCAAATTAATTTTAAATTTTCGCAGAATTCTGTTCAAGATCTATTGCCTTCTATTGTATTACATTGAGGAAAAACTCAAAGAGCAATTATCAATTAGTTAACATTCTTTTGTAAATAAGAAATTGGAAAATACATTATCCCTAGAGACACATTGTTGCATGTTATAATTTTTCAAGATACATTTTTTCCAATTTTAGTTTTGATATATCCGCTCACAATTTTGAAATTTTGATTTATCCTAAAAAAATAACCTGGTAATCAACAAATCTACTTCATGGTATGTACAAATTTGGGGGTATAATCAAAATTGGAAATATCTAGAAAACATCAGAGAAAGGCTTATGAGACACATCATTAATAACTAAAATCTCAGGAATTACAATTAGCTAAATTTCAGAGTACAGTGTGGAATATGGGATGCCATTTTACTCTTCTTAAATTATTTTGATATGGTGAATACATGCTCATATTCTTCAGGTATGGAAACAGTAATACAAACAAGCTCTTTACATGCTTTCTTTGTCATTTAAAACATATGGTGCTGTTAGAAATGTACTTAATGTGGGAGAAAGCTCCCAGGTCTAAAGTGAAGCCATTATCATTGTTCCCTTGAGTGAGATCATTGACGTTTCTTCTCATTTTTACATGACTTCTGGGTGAGTTTTAGAAAGTATGCCTCAAGAAATACTAAAATGAAACAAGCCCATTTATTGAAATAAGCAAAACAATTTATATATTGAATATGGTGGGTTAGAATAGAACTCACATCTGGTAAATAGTTTCAAAGTGGGTTTTAGCTCTAGATTTCTCTTCCCATTGAAAATGAAATCTAGAGTGAAGGTGGAATTACCCAGGTGTTGACTCAGAAGTGGACACACAAATAACATAGACAATAAATGATTCAGTCCCCTTCTGAGTGTAATCACTTTCCATTTTCTTCCCACTAACTGATGGACTATCAAGTCCTGTTACAGAGAGGCCCAATGTAGGCTCTGCAAGTGATGATATAAGATATCTGATGAAAGACAAGCAGAGAGGGTGATTTTTTTAAAGATAGTTGGGCTTTACTTATTATTCTATATTCTTCCTTTGTCATTTAATTTTCTCATTCCTTAGGCCTAGAATAAGAAATAAATTCAGCTATTTAGGTCACCATTGTTTAATGTAAAAATTTTAGCCTCTCTTTTAGGACTTCTTAGTAGTTTATTTAACTTTACAAAGGCCTCTTGTCTTTAACGTAAAATTGTTCTTGTTGCTATGTTCCTGGCTTATTTTGTAAATTGGAAAAACTAACTTATTTAATGGTATCAAACAGTTGTTGTACAAGCACAGCAGCTGTCTTGCATAATGTTTGTGTTAGCATTGCCCATAATGTTTTTTGAGAGTCCAATATAATCACATCTTTGGATCTGAGCCCGTATACTTTAAGGAGGTTTGGTGGATGATAATTTCTCATCTTCAGTCAAAGATGCAGATAAGCAGAGAAGTTAATATCAATTAATTTCACTCATTAAGATTTTTATTTATTGGGGGTGGAGCCAAGATGGCAACTGGAAAGCAGGGACTTGTGTGAGCTCACCGCCAGGTCCCTCCAAAAACCTATAAAAAATGGCTCTGAACAAATTCTAGAACTGCAGAACACACAAAATAGCAGTGGGAAGCAGGGCTTCAGCCCAGGACAGCCTGGATGGTCACAGGATGAGGGAGCAGAGGGGAGCGGAGTGCAGCGTGGGCAGCTGCAGGACCAACCAGACCAAGAGATAGGTGGAACAGGCCCTAGTGCCCTGAATCAGTGAGCTGTGGCAGTTACCAGACATCTCAACCCACAAACACCAAAGAAAACAGGGAAGGTTAGTGGGAAAAGCTGCTGGGGACGGATTGTAAAGAGTTTACAGTTCAGCCACTGCCCCAGGGGTAGAGGGAGAGGTGCAGGTACAGAACTATAGCTGCAGTGCTTCCGGCCCCAGGCCCACCTGGTGGGAAGAATTAAGTGGTGGATCACAGCAGGAGTGCAGAGCCTGCTTAAGATTGGCATCAGGTCAGGTCCCGCTTGGCGGTTCTTGGGGAAGGAGGATTGAGTATGTTTTCACTGTCTGTTCCCAGCCAAATTAATTGACCTTTGAGTTTTTCAGCAAGGTATGACTGCTTGTAGAGTAAAGAGTACTTGGTTCAAAGAGCCTACAACAAAAGCCACCAAGAAAAACATGAACTGGTCTCAGGCCATGGAAGAGCTCAAAAAGGAGTTGGAAAAGCAAGTTAGAGAAGTAGAGGCAAAATTGGGATGAGAAATGAGAATGGTGCGAGAAAACCATGGAAAACAAGTCAATGACTTGCTAAAGGAGATTGAAGAAAACAACACCTTAAAAAATAGACTAACTCAAATGGCAAAAGAGCTCTAAAAAGCCAATGAGGAGAAGAATGCCTTGAAATGCAGAATTAGCCAAATGGAAAAGGAGGTCCAAAAGACCACTGAAGAAAATACTACCTTAAAAATTAGATTGGAGAAAGTGGAAGCTAGTCACTTCATGAGAAATCAAGATATTATAAAACAGAACCAAAGGAATGAAAAAGTAGAAGACAATGTGAAATATCTCATTGGAAAAACCACTGGCCTGGAAAATAGATGCAGGAGAGATAATTTTAAAATTACTGGACTACCTGAAAGCCATGATCAAAAAAAGAGCCTAGATATCTTCTTTCAAGAAATTATCAAGGAGAACTGCCCTGATATTCTAGAGCCAGAGGGTAAAATAGAAATTGAAAGAATCCACAGATAGCCTCCTGAAAATGTTCGCAAAAAGAAAACTCCTAGAAATATTGTCGCCAAATTCCAGAGGTCCCAGGTCAAAGAGAAAAAACTTCAAGAAGCCAGAAAGAAACAATTTAAGTATTGTGGAAACACAATCAGGATAACACAGGATCTAGCAGCTTCCAAATTAAGGGACCGAAGGGCTTGGAATACGATATTCCAGAGGTCAATGGAGCTAGGATTAAAACCAAGAATCACCTACCCAGCAAAACTGAGTATCATGCTCCAAGGCAAAATATGGAGTTTCAATAAAATAGATGACTTTCAGGCTTTCTCAGTGAAAAGACCAGAGCTGAATAGAAAATTTGACTTTCAAACACAAGAATCAAGAGAAGCATGAAAAGGTAAACAAGAAAGAGAAACCATAAGGGACTTACTAAATTTGAACTGTTTTGTTTACAGTCTTACATGGAAAGATGATGTGTATGATTCATGAGACCTCTGTATCATAGTAGCTGAAAGTAATATGCATATATGTATATATATATATATATGTGTGTGTGTGTGTGTGTGTGTGTATGCATGTATGTGTATATATATACATATGTGTGTGTCTATGTATGTGTATACGTAGGCATATATATATATGTATGTATTTTATATATGTGTGTGTATATATATATATCATATGGACAGAGGGCACAGGGTGAGTTGAAGGGATGATATCTAAAAAAATAAAATCAAATTAAGGGATAAGAGAGGAATATATTGAGAGAGGGAGAAAGGGAGAGATAGAATGGGGTATAGTATTTCTCTTAAAAGTGGCAAGAAAAAGCAATTCTGTAGGAAAGGAAGAAGGGGCAGGTGAGGAAGAATGAGTAAATCTTGCTCTCATCGGATCTGACCTGAGGAGGGAATACCATACACACTCAATTGGATTTCTTATCCCACAGGAAAGAAGGAAGAAGAAGACAAAAAAGGGGGGGGGGGCGATAGAAGGGAGGGCAGACAGGGGGAGGAGGTAATAAAAAGCAAAGACTTTCAAAAAGGTACAGGGTCAAGGGAGAAAATTCAATAAAGGGGGATAGGTTGGGAAGGACCAAAGCATAGTTAATCTTTCACAACATGAGTATTGTGGAAGGATTTTACATAATGATACGCGTGTGGCCTATATTGAATTGCTTGCCTTCTTAGGGAAGGTGGGTGGGGAGGGAAGAGGGGAGAGAATTTGGAACTCAAAGTTTTAAAGAAGATGTTCAAAAACAAAAAAAAAGTCTTGTTTGGTGCTCAGAGTACTTTATAACTTAGCTCCACACCCTCCCACCTTTCAAAATTTTCTTAAATCTTAGACACCTCTTATGTACTTTGCCATCTACTGATACTCATCTGTTTGCTGTTTCTTGAGCACAATGCTCATCTCCTGACTGGGAACTTTCACTAGCTGTCTTCCATGGCTGGAATGCCCTCTCTCCCAATTTCCCTGACTTCTTTTAGGTTCCTGCTAAAATCTCAACTTATACAGGTCACCTTTACCCATTTCTCAATTCTAGTGCCTTCCCTCTGCCGATTATTTCCTATTTATCTTGTATATAGCTGTTTGCATGTTGCCTCCTCCATTAAATGTAAACTCCTCGAGGAAAAAGAAAGATTTTTATTTATCATGAAATCACATTAATAATAAAAATTATTCCGCTAAGTGATACAAGTTTTAATACATTTTTCAAGTTTTCTTACTGTTTATATTTAGAGACGACTGAAAACACAGCAAAAAGATATAACTCTTGCTCCTCTCATTCTAGAGATGGATAGTAGTTGATTGCTTCAGATCATGTGTCAAACAGAACAGTGTTGCAGTTCCAACCCACCCACCAACTTGCATGACTGGCACAAAAGTCACTAATGGAAGGCAGGGTAATTGGGGCATAGACAAAGGACTTGTTTCATCTTTATTTCTTTTACATACTCTACATTTTTTTGGGGGCTGACTGAAATCCTTTGGCAATGCACAAGCAGCCCATTGACTGTATGTTGTAGAAGACTATTTTGGATGATGTTGTGACCATTTATTATTGGATTATTTTATTCATACAGTCATGTTTCTTGAAGAAAAGCTCAAACTCTCTTCATCTTCAAGTTTGCATATTATCTTATTTTAACTTGACTTCAAATAATCATTAAAACTCATTGGATTACAGGATTGATCTTGGGTTGGGCCTACTTCCATCTTTAAAGCTACCAGATATTAGAAAAAACAAACAGTTTTAGAAAAATGAAGTCACTGTTTGCCACAAGATCTTAAGACAGGCAAGTCTCCTGGTATCTTTGCTGAAGATGCCACTAACTTTACTACATGACTTTACTATGTGACTTTCTCCCCATCTCTTCCTTCTCCCCATCGCAAGTTGGAACACTTTTCTGATTACCTCTTTCTGCAATGTGTCTTCCCTTTTCTCACTTCCCCCCTTCTCTTATCCCCTTCCCTTTCTATTTTCCTGACAGATTTCAAGATACATTTCTATACCTCATTGCCTCTTGTATATCTTATTTCCCAGTTGCACGTAAAAAAAAACATTTGATTTTAAAACTTTGAGTTCCAAATTTTCTCCTTTCCTCCCTCTCCTCCCCACCACCATTGAGAAGGCAACAATTCAATGTAGGTTAGGATGTGTAGTCATGGAAAACACTTCCATAATAGTCATGTTGTGAAAGACTATACATTCCCTCCATCTAGTACCCTCCAATTTATTCTATTCTCTCTTTTTACCTGGTCCTTCCTCAAAAGTGTTTGCTTATGATTACTCCATTCCCAATATACCCTCACTTTAAGTCATTTATCTTCTATAGATCTTATGCCTCCTCTTAAAGATGTTCTTAAATTATATTTCCCCAAAATGACTTATAAGGAAGGCTGAAATAATTTTGATAATCTCTAACCAATGTTTTGACCTTATTTTCTTTACCAGGTAATGACATACCAACGACTTCATTTCTCAACAGTTATTTATGTCCAGTTTTTATGGTATATATCTGGAGACATCAAAATAGGTTCATCTAGCCTTTAAAAGCTCATCTCATAAACATTTCATTTGTGGACTTCCATTTATTTAAAATACTTTCTAATGTAAATTTGAACATACTGTACCATAATTCAAATTTGGCACTTTTGTAAGGTTACCCCAAATGCTGTTAATAAAAAAGTAATTTTACCAATACCAGAGGGAAAATTGAGAATAGTGGCCATTCATATTAAATTTATATCAACTTTATGGGTTTTTTGTCATCATGACACATTTATGGAGCTGTTAAATTTTAGCAGCCTGGGGGATATAATGTACTTGATGTGACCCTCACATACCAAGTCAAGACCAAACTGCAACCCTGATTACATGCCATTCAGGACTGAAACTCGAATTTTGCTTTCTTGTGCTTTTAACAAACGTTTGAAAGGAGTAGGTAGGTTTGTCATTCATGTAAAAAAAACTTAAAAGCACAGATGAAAGAGATACATGAGTAGTTTATTTGAAGAGTAAAGGTGACTTTATTCTCTAGTTTTCAATTATGCTTTGTTAAATGTGCTGAAAGCATGTTGAAATTGACATATACTGAAATTGCCTGGATAAAATGAAAAGAAAACCTCTAAGAATTCTAGTATGTAGAAAAGCATTTCATCTACATTCATTCATAATAAACATACCAACTTCATAACAGGAATCTTTTACCAGTGTTTTTGAAAAAGATAAACATAATAATAATAATAATAATAATAATTTGAAATAATATAGTGTTTTGTCTCATTTGAAATCAAGTGACATGAACAAAAGATTTTTTTTTTGCTCTTCATTTTTTGAGCTTTTGAAAATTTATTTATTTTGTTTGCAATGTTCACTTCCACCGGATTTTGAGTTACAAATTTTCTCCCCATCTCTCCCTTCTCCCCACTGCAAGGTGGCACCCTTTTGATTATCCCTTTCCCTATCTGTCTTCCCTTCTATCACTTCCCCCCTTCTCTTATCCCCTTCCCCTTCTATTTTTCTGATAGATTTCAAGATGGATTTCTATATCCCATTGCCTGTGTATCTTTTTTTCCCAATTGCATGTAAAAAAAAATAACATTTGATTTTAAAACTTTGAGTTACATATTCTGTTTCTTCCTCCCTCCTCCACCCACCCCCCCCACCATTCAGAAGGCAACAAATCAATGTAGGTTATAATGTGTAGTCATGGAAAACACTTAAATAATAGTCATGTTGTGAGAGACTATACATTCCCTCCATCTAATACCCCCAATTTATCTGTTCTCTCTTTTTACTCAGTCCCTCCTCAAAAGTGTTTGCTTATGATTACTCCCTTCCACAATGTACCCTCACTTCTTCATCCCTCCCACTCTTATCCCCTCTGCCCCCCGCTTTCCTTTAGGGTAAGATAGATTTCCATACTCAACTGAGTGTATTTCTTATTCCCTCCTAAAGGCAAATCCAATAAGAATAAGTTTCACTTATTCCCTCTCACCTCCTTCCACTTCCCTTTCACGGCTTCTTTTGTGTGAGATATTTTACCCTAATCTAACTCTCCCTTTCTCCCTCTCCCAGTACATTCCTCTCTCACCCTTAATTTTATTTTTTAGATATCTTCCCTTCATATTATACCTGTGCCCTCTGTCCATATGTATGCATGCATGCATGAATGTATATGTGTGTATGTATGCATATGTGTATGTGTGTGTATTCCCTCCAATTACCCTAATACTAAGGAATTTCTCAATGAGTTACAAATATCATCTTTCCATATAGGAATGTAAGCACTTCAACTTTATGATTTATCTTTCCTAATTACCTTTTCATGCTTCTCTTGAATCTTGTATTTGAAAGTTAAATTTTCTATTCAGCTCTGGTCTTTTCATCAAGAATGCTTCAAATTCCTCTATTTCATTGAATTTCCAGTTTTTCCCCTGAAGGTTTATACTAAGTTTTGCTGGGTATGTAATTTCTGCTCTTAATCCTAGATCCTTGACCTCTGGAACATCATATTCTAAGACCTCAGATGCCTTAATGTGGAAGCCGCTAAATCTTGTATTACCCTGATTGTGTTTCTGCAATGCTACAATTATTTCTTTCTGTTTACTTGCAATATTTTCTCCTTGACCTGAGGGAATTTGGCTATAATATTCCTGGGAGTTTTCCTTTTGGAGGAAGCGATTGGTGGTTTCTATTTTATCCTCTGGTTCTACAATATCAGGGCACTTTTCCTTGAAAATTTCTTGAAAGATGATGTCTAGGCTGTTTTTGATCATGGCTTTCATGTAAGTCCAATAATTTTTAGATTCTCTCTCCTGGATCTTTCCTTAGTAAAGCGAATCAAAAGAATCTGTTCTGGCACTGTTCTTGTTGTTGGGCCTGTGTTGGGTTTTCATCCCAACAGCAGCTGCTAGCTGAATTGTTGCAACAGGGAGCTCCTTAATACTTGCTAACCAGAGTCTTATCTGGTCAAATCACACCAGTGAGTGAGAGCCCCAAACAAAACACTACCCACTGAGTTTATATACTCTGCTCAGGGTCAAAGGGCATCACAACCATGTGACTCAAAACCATGTGATGCTTCTTCAGGTGTCACAACCATGCAACTCAAACCTATGTGAATTATGCTTTCTTGTTTCTTAAGCAGGTCATCAAAGACTCACAATTTATTCAAAAAAACAAAAGACAACAAAAAGTTCACTTTGATTGCCATTACATTTGAAAGGCAAGACTCATCAAAGGTCCTTGATTACCTCAGTTTTCAAAAAGAGAAAACAAAAGTCCCACCCTGAGTACCATTACAGTATGTGTAATACACACACACACACACACACACACACACGTGTGTGTATATGGATATATATGTATGTATGTATATATGTATGTATGTATACATGCCCACATATACACACCTACATAAATATACGTGTATGTTTACATATGTATACATATATATGTATGTATTTGAATATATACACATATAAAGTTTTACATATATTCATTATATGTAAAAACATAAATAATTCAACACATATGGATTGTATATACATATAAATGAATATTCATTCATAATATGTACATATAATTTAAAAAATTCATTGCCCATATAATTCAATGTATATTGATTTTATGTACACATGTAAGCATACATATAGATATATGATATTTATATTGAATTTTATGAGTTATACATCTCTTCTTTCAACCCTGTCTTGGCCATAACTCTATGTATGTGTATGTATATGGGTGTCAAAGTGACATATACAATAATGCCAAGAGGAAAATGTGAAAAAGCTCATGAAGCTATACTGCTCAGGAATCCCCAGGGATTTACTCCTTAATTTTTTCTGCATTTATCACACAGTGCAAGCCCATCCCTTTCCACCCATTCATGACCTTAGACAATAAGAATTCTTCATTCCGTTCTTCTTTTTCCTGTGGAACTAGTACAAAGTCTTTTGCATGATTACAGACCTCATTTTGGAGGCTCAGCAATGTCCCAACCTTTGACACAGTCAACATGATGTCATCCACAAGATTAGCATCTAGAGACCCTTGCCATATTTAGGGAAGACATTAGAGAATTCCTCTTCAACTCGCTTGGACTGAACTCATTCAATGGCAGAGCTGAAAATCTCTGGCAAGCATACACCCCAGTCTCTTTTAATAGTTCATTATATATTAAGGTAATTGGTTAAAAAAACGTTTTTCTGTGGTTCAAGGTATCCATGTATGATTTTGATAGACACATTGGACACACCGTACTCAAGTAAAACCAATAAGGTTTTATTTTGCTTAACCATATTGAAGACTTGTTTGTTTTTAATAATCAACAAACAAAACACACATTGTGTCTCTCACTAATCTTGCTTTAAATGACATTATTATTTGTATTAAAAATATGGACCTTGTTTCAGGTGATGCATTTGGAACTATTTGACACTGCATAATTTCCCAGATGTTGTTATTGTTCAGTTGTGTCTGACTTCAAGCGAACCCATTGGCGGTTTTCTTGGAAAAGATACTGAAGTGGTTTGCCATTTCCTTCTCCAGCTCATTCTACATATGAAAAATAGAGGCAAACAGGGTTAAGTCAATTACCAGGGTCACAGAGCTGGTAAGTGTCTGAGGCTGGATTTGAATTCTTTTTATTTTTTAAAATCATTTATTTATTTAATATTTTTAGTTTTCATCATTAATTTTCACAAGAGTTTGAATTACAAATTTTCTCCCCATTTCTACCCTCTCCCTACTCCAAGATAACATATATTCTGATTGCCCCATTCCCCATTCAACCCTCCCTTCTGTCACCCCACTCCCTTACATCCCCTTTTCCCTTACTTTCTTGTAGGGCAGGATAGATTTTTATGCCCCATTGCCTGTATATCTTACTTCCTAGTTGCATGCAAAAAATCTTTATTTTTAACAACTGCTTTTAAAACTTTGAGTTCCAAATTCTCTCCCCTCTTCCCTCCCCACCCACCCTCCCCAAGAAGGCAAGCAATTCAACATAGGTAACATGTGCATCATTTTGCAAAACACTTCCATAATACTCATGTTGTGAAAAACTATATTTTGCTCCTTCCTGTCCTATTCCCCTTTTCCAATTTTCTCCCTTGACCCTGTCCTTTTTCAAAAGTGTTTGCTTTTGATTACCTCCTCCCCCTTTCTGCCCTCCCTTCTATCATCCCCCCTTTTTTATCTCCTTCCTCCTTCTTTCCTGTGGGGTAAGATACCCAATGGAGTGTGTATGTTATTCCCTCCTCAGGTCAAATCCGATGAGAGCAAAATTCACTTGGTAGGATCTGCCAGAACTTGTGCTTTGTTGAAATAAACTTCACGATTCTGGGTAACTGACAGATTGAGTGAGGCATTACAGAAGGTTTTACCAAGCCTATGTCCTTTCCCTGCCCAGCACTGACCAATAATCTCATAAATAAATCAGCCTAGTATGTCAATGGTCACTAATGAGTTAATGGTTCACTCTTCATCTAATTTTCAGTTCAGAGGAAACATGGAGACAAATCTGATAAGATTACATATAATATCTGACATTCTATATAGAATTCTAGGCCCCCCTTTTCTTAAAATATATTAGGGAGGTATTTTCTCATTTTTCTTCTTTGGGGTCAAGCCTGCTCTTTTATATTTTAAAACATACATAAGATCACATGATTATAGCTTCAGATCTTAAAGGGTCCTTAAGAGCCACATATCTGACCTCCAGTTTTATAGACAGGGAAATTGAGGCTGAGAGATTTTGAGTGATGTCCTCAATGTGACAGAAACTAGTCATTCAGGGGCTTTCCGTTGATGTAGCCATTGTGTATATTGTTTTCCAAAGAACCCTTACTTCACTTTGCTTCAGTTCATGTAAGACTTCCATGTTTCCCTGAATTCATCCTGTTCCATGTGTGTTACAGAGCAGTAATTACTATTCCAATACATTGAGGTAAACACATTTATTAAGGGGATTTGTTCTGTGAAATTTGGATTTAGTCAAAGGGATGAATTTGAGGACCTAGAGGGCCACATGTGGTCTCCAGACTACAGGTTTCCCACCCCTAGTTAGTCATTCTTTAATTAGTGGGGATTTACTTTGCTTCTAATTCTTTGCTACCACAAAAAGTGCTTCTGTGATTATTTTGATGGTATAGTGCCTTTCTTTTTTGTCAATGAGCTGTTTGGGGTTTGTTCCTAGCTAGGAAGTTTCTGGATTAAAAGGAATGGACATTTACAGAGTTTTGTTTCATAAGTCCAAATATTTTCCAAAATGATTGTACAAAAAGAGGTTAGCACTTTGGAACACATCGTTCTGTCTGTATACCTTAGATACTGGGGTAACTAGGACTTCCTTATGTATTTATTATGGTGTAATAGTAATTAAGGTGGGATTTTTTGCTGTTCTCATAAGTGCCTTTAATGATTCTGGCCTTTGTTTGAATGGGGCAGATGAAGTGGGATTTTGCCTTGGAGTGTTTCTCAGCATTAAGGCAATAGAGAGACATTGAATTGTATATAATGTGGTGCTAGGGATGGGGAACTTTCACACACCCAGCCTGGGTGAGGTCAGAGACCTCAGGGCTCTGAACAGGATATAATTGAGGGGAGCTTGGTGTTTGACTTTGAGGGCACACTCATGGAAGGATTGTTGAGACTCTGGGCAAGCTATAATTGCCCCCCTTCTTTGCTAACCCCGAGTTTAGTTTGTATTTGATCTGTTTATGTTGTCTCAGTAATTTCTGTTTGTATTTGCCTTGAAGTTCAGGGGGCTGATCTTTTCCCTCCCAAACTAAGTGAATGATATATGTATGTTTGATTAAACTGAGATTGTTAACCACTTAAATTTGCTTTCCTTAGAAAAGCAGATCAAAGAATCTGCGTTGGTAGCTTTCTGTGTGCTGGTTGTTGGTGGGTCTTACACCCCTACAGCAGCTGCTAGCAGACTGTTGCTACATACGGTCACACAGGCATTTTTATTATGTTCCTAGAAGTATAATTTGTGAAGATTCTAGTCCAGTTTGCATACCTATCCAGCAGATCTATATCTCTCAGTAGTATATATATTTTTTACCTGCTAATCTTTTGTGGTATTAGCATCAATTCAGACCTAGAGCTAACTCCTTCACCCTGCAATGAACTCATTTAGCTGAGAGTATCTTCCTCCAATATGTTTGCAGCTATCATCCAAGTCATTTTAGAGATACTGAATGCTCAGAATGAAAGGCTTTCATTTAGTTTCTCGATATTATCTGTCATTGATTCCACAGAACCAATCAAATTTTCTAGTCAATCAGTGCCCAATTATATCTGGACAAGCCATTATTAGGGATGACCAGAACTATGGCTGTATGTAAGTTTTTGATAATGGCTCAGATGTAAAAGCAGGTTAAACATCCTTAAACTACTGGAAAGTTATAAGGTACATTGTGAGGGTGGGGGAGGGGGAGATGTAGATAAAAGTTGAAAGCAAGAGGAAATCAATTTTGGTATGTCAAGGATGTATACATGTTGTGGGGAATTTTTAATTACATTTCATAGAGGCTTTTTGTACTGTTTCATTTATCGACACCTTTGAAGAATGCCTCTGAACATTATTAGAATTTAAATGGGAATGTAATTTCTGTGGTATAAATGTTGCTTTTTTTGACTAAGTACTAAATTGGTTAAATGATTTATGACTATAGGATCAGCAATTGAATTTAGATATTTTCGTTAGGATATTTATGCATTTGTCCTTAATTATTATTGTAGCATTTTAGAAAGCTATTTCTCCTTGGATTCCAGAAGTTATTAAGGAGTTTGCTCAAGTTATGTTACATTTGCATATACAAAACAAAATTGGGACAATTCTAAGCCTCTTAATTTACAAACAAGAAGCCTTGTGTACATAGTTTTGCCTGCAGTGCTAAATTTGGAATGTTTGTGTATGTTGCATTTGGAAATAAATTAAACATAGAAAATGCCTTTTAGAACAATAACTTAACAGAATACTATATTCACTCATCTTCCACATATGGCTTATCCATTTAAAAAAACTTAAGATGGAGAATTCCATGCATAAAGTCAAGGAGAAGGACCATTGTTTAGATCTTGAAGAGATTCTGGTTTTATGTATTTTAGGGGAAAATCTTAAAAAATATTTTAATATGTCATTCATTTGGTCATGACCAAGATGGTAGACTAGAGGCCGCAAACTAGTTGAACTCTCCTAATTTTGTCCTCCAAGCATCTTTCAAATAACTCCTCAAATCAAATTTTGGAGTGTAAGAGACAACACAAGGTCAGATAAGGCATTTTTTCCAGGATAAGGAAATTTAGAAGATTGGCAGGAGAGGTCTGTGACATCAGTGGGGGGGGGGTTGGAGACCTGGAGTGCACTTCATTGCAGCATGAGCAATGCTTTGAAAGTGGCTGCAAGTAGGAGAAGCTCAGAGGTAGTAATGGGGTCAGACAACTGGTTAGAAAGAGATTACGGGGGACCCTTTGCCGGTATTGGGTGAAATTGGTGCCGTGTGGCAATATTATTGCCCATAGCTGTCTTTGGTCAGAGTTCCACAGTGGAGAGGAACATATGGATGACCAGAAGAATGGGAGTAGGGACTCTAGTCATAGTTGGAGGGCCCAGAGGAGAGCTAGCAATTGCAGCAACAGGATAAGAGGGGATTGGGTAACAGTCATAGAGCTGAAAGAGTTCTATTACTTGTGGCTACAAGACAGCAGGCACTCTTCCTGCTTAAAGAAAAGGGCACAAACTGGGAGACTACATCTCATCCCAGATCACATTACCCTGGAAAAATGATAACTTACAGACTTCCCTCTTCCCCCCAAGACAAGTTCTGAAAATAACATCATTAAAAAGGCTGAAGCTGCCCACCTTGAGGTGAGTAGAGCACAACTTTAGCATAAAGTTCAAAGTCAAGAAACAGATTATAAAATCAGCAAAAAGAAACTTGACCATAAAAAGCTTCTATAGTTGCAGGGAAGACCAAGACACAAACTCAGGAGCTAAAAACAGCTACAAGCAAAGCCTGAAAGCAAAATGCTAATTGGACTCAATACCAATTTTCTAGAATTTCTAGAAGAATGAGAGAGAGAGAGAGAGAGAGAGAGAGAGAGAGAGAGAGAGAGAGAGAGAGAGAGATCAGAGTAGAGGAAAAAATGGGAAAATAAACAAGTGATGGAAGAAAATTATGAGAAGAGAATTAAGAGCTTGGTAAAGTAGGCATAACAATCCTGAATAAAACAATACTTTAAACAACAGAATCAGCCCCATGATAAAAGAGGCACAAAATTAAAGAAACAATAAAACAGAATTAAAACAATGAAAAACTAGAAGAAAATATGAAACAACTCATTGGAAAAACTGACCTGGAAAATAGATACTGGAGAGATAATTTAAGAATTATTGGACTGCCAGAAAACCATGATAAAAAAGAGCCTAGGCATCCATTTCAAGAAATTATCAAGAAAACTGCCATGATATTCTAGAATCAGTGAGTAAAATAGAAATTGAAAGAATCCACTGATCACATCTTGAAAGAGATCCCAAAGCAAATTCTAACAGGACTATTATAGCCAAATTCCAGAGCTCCCAAGTCGGTGAGAAAATATTGCAGTCAAAAAAGAAACAATTCAAATATTGTGGACCCACACTCAGGATAACAAAAGATTTAGCAGATTCTGTATAAGGATTGGAGGGCTTGGAATATGATGTTTCAGAGGACAAAGGAGCTAAGATTAAAACCAAGGTCACCTACCCTACAAAACTGAGTATAATCCTTTAGGAGAAAATAATGGGACATTCCATGAAATAAGTCATCCAGATATTCTGCCTCTATAAAATCAAGAATAAATTTATTTGGAAACACTCAGATGTTTGATATTTTTCAATTTTTTTTCTGATTCCAATTGTTTTTTTTTTAATTTTGGATTTTTTTCAGAATTTCTTTTTTTTCTTTTTATAAAATTTATTTAATATATTTAATTTTCAGCATTGATTTTCACAAAAGTTTGAATTATAAATTTTTTCCCCATTTCTACCCTCCCCTCACTCCAAGATGGCGTATATTCTGGTTCCCCTGTTCCCCAGTCAGCCCTCCCATCTGTCACCCCACTCTGCTCCCATCACTTTCCCTTCTTTTCTTGTAGGGCAAGATAAATTTCTATGCCCCATTGCCTGTGTATCTTATTTCCTAGTTGCATGCAAAAACTTTTTTGTTGTTGTTTTTGAACGTCTGTATTTAAAACTTTGAGTTCCAAATTCTCTCCCCTCTTCCCTCCCTTCCCCCGCCAAGAAGTCAAGCAATTCAACATAGGCCACGTACGTATCATTATGTAAAACACTTCCACAATACTCATGTTGTGAAAGATTAACTATGTTTTGCTCCTTCCCAACCTATCCCCCTTTATTGAATTTTCTCCCTTGACTTTGTCCCTTTTCGAAAGTGTTTGTTTTTGATTACCTCCTCCCCCCCATCTGCCCTCCCTTCTATCATCCCCCCTTTTTTATCTTCTTCCTCCTTCTTTCCTGTGGGGTAAGATACCCAATTGAGTGTGTATGGTATTCCCTCCTCAGGTCAAATCCAATGACAGCAAGATTTACTCATTCTCCCTCACCTACCCCCTCTTCCCTTCCTACAGAACCACTTTTTCTTGCCACTTTTATGTGAGATAATTTACCCCATTCTATCTCTCCCTTTCTCCCTCTCTCAATATATTCCTCTCTTATCCCTTAAATTGATTTTATTCTTTTAGATATCATCCCTTCATATTCAACTCACCCTGTGCCCTTTGCGTGTGTGTGTGTGTGTATATATATATATATATATATATATATATTCATAAATACACATATAAATACCTACATAGACATACACATATGTATATATATGTATACACATGTGTGTGTATATATATATATATATATATATATATATGAATATTCCTTTCAGCTACTATGATATTGAGGTCTCATGAATCATACACATCATCTTTCTATGTAGGAATGTAAACAGAACAGGTCAACTTTAGTAAATCTGTTATGATTTCTCTTTCTTTTTTACCTTTTCATGCTTCTCTTGATTGCTGTGTTTCAAAGTCAAATTTTCTATTCAGCTCTTGTCTTTTCACTGAGAAAGCCTGAAAGTCATCTATTTTATTGAAAATCCATATTTTACCTTGGAGCATGATACTCAGTTTTGCTGGGTAGGTGATTCTTGGTTTTAATCCTAGCTCCACTGACCTCCGGAATATCATATCCCAAGCCCTTCGGTTCCTTAATGTGGAAGCTGCCACATCCTGTGTTATCCTGATTATTTTTCCACAATATTCAAATTGGTTCTTTCTGGCTGCTTGCAGTATTTTCTCCTTGACCTTGGAGCTCTGGAATTTGGCGACAATGTTCCTAGGAGTTTTCTTTTTGGGATCTATTTGAGGAGGCGATCTGTGGATTCTTTCAATTTCTATTTTACCCTCTGGCTCTAGAATATTAGGGCAATTATCCTTGATAATTTCTTGAAAGATGATATCTAGGCTCTTTTATTGATGATGGCTTTCAAGTAGTCCAATAATTTTTAAATTATCTCTCCTGGATCTATTTTCTAGGTCAGTGGTTTTTCCAATGAGATATTTCACATTGTCTTCCATTTTTTCATTCCTTTTGTTCTGTTTTATAACACCTTGATTTCTCATAAAGTCACTAGTTTCCACTTGCTCCAATTTCATTTTTAAGGTAATATTTCCTTCAGTGGTCTTTTGGACCTCCTTTTCCATTTGGAGCTCTTTTGCTATTTGAGTTAGTCTATTTTTTAAAGTGTTGTTTTCTTCAATATTTTTTTCAGTATTTTTTTGGGTCTCCTTTAGCAAATCATTGACTTGTTTTTCATGGTTTTCTTGCACTGTTCTCATTTCTCGTGTCAATTTTTCCTCTACTTCTCTAACTTGCTTTTCCAACTCCTTTTTGAGCTCTTCCGTGGCCTGAGACCAGTTCATGTTTTTCTTGGAAGCTTTTGGTGCAGGCTCTTGCACTTTGTTGACTTCTTCAGGGCATATGTTTTTGTCTTCTTTGTCACCAAAGTAAGATTCCAAAGTCTGAGACTGAATCTGGGTGTGTTTTCACTGCCTGGCCATGTTCCTAGCCAACTTACTTGACCCTTGAGTTTTTCGTCAGGGTCTGACTGCTTGTGGAGCAAAGAGTAATTTGTTCTAAGCTTGAGGGAATGCGCCATTTATTTCAGAGCTATTTCTATATAGTCAGCTCTGCCACCCCAGCACTCCTCCTTCCTCAAGAACCACCAACCCGGACCTGATGCAAATCTTCAGCAGGTTTTTCACTCCTGCTCTGATCTGCCACTTAATTCCTCCCACCACGTGGTCTTGGGGCCAGAAGTAACTGCAGCTGTAGTTCTGTAGCTGCACCTACCCCGCTGCCCCTGGGGCGGTGGCCGAACCGCAAACTCTGTCCCCCGCAGCTTTTCCCACTAACCTTCTTTGTTGTGTTTGGTGTTTGTGGGTTGAGAAGTCTGGTAACTGCCACAGCTCACTGATTCGAGATGCTAGAGCCTGTTCTGCCTGGCTCCTGGTCTGGCTGGTCCTGCTGCCTCCCACCCTGAGCTCTGCTCCCCTCCATTCTGTGCGCGATAGACCTCATCCAGCGACCATCCAGGCTGTCTTGGGCTGGATCCCTGCTTCCCTCTGCTATTTTGTAGGTTCTGCAGTTCTAGAATTTGTTCAGGACCATTTTAATAGGTTTTTGGAGAGACATGGTGGGGAGCTCATGGAAGTCCCTGCTTTCCAGCCACCGTCTTCTATTTTTCAATTTTTGTCTGTTTATTTGAGCCTTTAATTTCTCCATAGCCATAGTTAAAAACCTAGTAGTTCAAGGGTATTCAATATATCCTGCCTTTATCAAGGCTCTTAATTCTGTTCTATATGACACATGAATCAATAAAATAGAAAAATATGGCCTGTGATGCAAAATTATTAGGTGGCCACTTTCCTGATTGAAGGGTACCCAGAGTTATCGTCAACCAATCAGTGTCACCCTGTCACTGTCACACGATAGACCTCATCCAGCGACCATCCAGGCTGTCTTGGGCTGGATCCCTGTTTCCCTCTGCTATTTTGTGGGTTCTGCAGTTCTAGAATTTGTTCAGGACCATTTTAATAGGTTTTTGGAGAGACATGGTGGGGAGCTCATGGAAATCCCTGCTTTCCAGCCACCGTCTTCTATTTTTCAATTTTTGTCTGTTTATTTGAGCCTTTAATTTCTCCATAGCCATAGTTAAAAACCTAGTAGTTCAAGGGTATTCAATATATCCTGCCTTTATCAAGGCTCTTAATTCTGTTCTATATGACACATGAATCAATAAAATAGAAAAATATGGCCTGTGATGCAAAATTATTAGGTGGCCACTTTCCTGATTGAAGGGTACCCAGAGTTATCGTCAACCAATCAGTGTCACCCTGTCACTGTCACACGATAGACCTCATCCAGCGACCATCCAGGCTGTCTTGGGCTGGATCCCTGTTTCCCTCTGCTATTTTGTGGGTTCTGCAGTTCTAGAATTTGTTCAGGACCATTTTAATAGGTTTTTGGAGAGACATGGTGGGGAGCTCATGGAAATCCCTGCTTTCCAGCCACCATCTTCTATTTTTCAATTTTTGTCTGTTTATTTGAGCCTTTAATTTCACCATAGCCATAGTTAAAAACCTAGTAGTTCAAGGGTATTCAATATATCCTGCCTTTATCAAGGCTCTTAATTCTGTTCTATATGACACATGAATCAATAAAATAGAAAAATATGACCCGTGATGCAATATTATTAGGTGGCCACTTTCCTGATTGAAGGGTACCCAGAGTTATCGTCAACCAATCAGTGTCACCCTGTCACATGGCAAATATTATTTTACTAGTACTGTACTAGTTGAAAATCTTCACTAATGATCTGTGAAAATATAATTTATCAAAGGATTCTAGAAACATTGTTGCATTGTGGAAGGAAGGCTGTCTTTAAGGTCAGGAAGATCTGGGTTCAAGTTCTCTCTGTGATCTATTTATTGTGGGACCATGGACAGGTCACTTAACATTTAATATTTAAGTGTGCCACAAAAAAAAAATCTAAAATATTTAGTTACAGATAAATTGTTGATCTGTCTTAATGGAAGGACTTCTCATATTGGGACAGGGGAAAGGAATAAGCATTCATTAAGTGTCCTTTATGTGCCAAACACTATGTTAAGTACTTTATAAATATATCATTTAATCCTCATAACACCCTGGGTGTTATTATTATACATATTTTACAGTTAAAGAAGCTAAGGCAAACAGAGAATAAGTGTATTGCCCTGAGGCACACAGCTAGCAATAATCTAAGGTCAAATTTGAACGCGGGTCTTCCTGACTCTAGGCCCAGTACTCTATCCACTATGTCACCTCATTTAAAGGCAGTGGAACAACATGTACCTTAGAAAATTATGAAAACAAGGAATAGGATGAATTCAGAGAAACATGGGAAGTTTTACATGAACTGAAGCAAAGTGAAATAAGAGGACTTTGGAAAACAATATACACAATGGCTACATCAATAGAAAACCCCTCAAACTTTCTCAGCCTCGATTTCCCTATCTTTAAAACTGGAGGTCAGACTTGTGGCTCCTAAGTTTCTTTTAAAATCTGAAGCTCTAATCCTGTGAACTTATGAATGTTTTAAAACATAAAAGGGCAGGCTTGGTACCAAAGAAGAAAAATGAGAGAATACCTCTCCAATATGTTTGAAGAAATGAGGATCTTATCATATTCAGCCCCATGTTTCTTCCAAGTCCAAAATGTGTTAGATGACGAGTGAACCATTAATTCATTAGTGACCACTGATACATTGGCCTGATTTGTTTATGAGATTATTGGACAGTGTTAGTCAGGGAAAGGAACATAGGATCAGCAAAGCTTCTTCTAATGCCTCAGTGGACCTTCCAGTTACCAAGCTAGTAAGTATCTGAGGCTGGATTTGAGCTCACATTTTCTTGATTTCAGGTCCACTTTTCTATCCAGTGTGTCACATAGCTTCCTAGCTACCATAAGACCATTACAAAACCACTAACTAAAAGTAATTAAAAGTCTCTCTCTCTCTCTCTCTCTCTCTCTCTCTCTCTCTCTCGCTCTCGCTGGAGCTTGTGCTCTCTCTCTCCTCTTCCCTTATATCTGTGACCTTGACAAGGCTATATCCCCCAGCCCCACATTCCTAGAATGCTCTTCCATGTGTCACTTATGAGACAGCTAGGTGTCACAGTGAATAGAATGCTGGGCTTGGAATTGGGACCACCTGAACTCAAACCCAGGCTAAGATATATACTCCCTGTGTGAGTCACAGTAAACCATTTAAACTCAGTCTTCCTCAGTTTCCTCATCTATAACATGGAGATTAATAATAGCACCTTCCTTCAGGGCTCTTGTGAGGATAAAATGAGATATTTGTAAAGTGCTTTGCAAACTTTTAATCACTTTTTAAATAGGATGATAATAATAACAATAACTATTATTATTATGGTTGTTGATGATCCTGTGATTGTTATATCTTCCTAATATTTTTGCTACTGAAGCTCTGCTGTTTAATAATTTTATTTTGGGATGAGCTAAATTTCAGAATTATCCTTGATGATGTCCTACAGAGCCTAGTCATCAGGACTTTATTGACTAGTATTCTAGAAGTATTGGAAAGTATCGCAAGGTTATAAATACAAAACATTTTCCCCAAACCCAGGGGCACATGACCAAAAAATACACATAGAGTCCATGAGAGAAAAAGTGAACATGAACTTAAAATATGGAGGTAGTAAGACAAAGGTGCACCTAGCATAGGTGTGTTCTAAGGTTAATTTCCATCTGGCAATTGCAGAGCCTCAATGTCTTTTCTTTTTGGAGTATCTTTACCATTTTCACTGAATGGCATAGGATTTTGAGTTCCACTGCTCATCGGGGCTCGCTCCTCATAGGGTGTAGTGTCAGAGTTGGATGGTTGTCTCATCAAAGCTTATCATATGTTGGATACTGTGCCCCAGCTGGATTGGCTAATATGCTGCTGAGTTATTGTAATAGTAATTAAGGTGGGACTTTTGCTGTTGACATTTAATGATTCTGGCCTTTGTTTGAATGGGGCAGATAAAGTGGGATGTTTTTGCATTTCTCAGCACTGAGACAATTGGGAGCCATTGATTTGTATCTGATGTGATATTGAGGGTAGGGAACTTCTCCATGCCCAGTCTGGTTGAGGCCCGGTGCCCTTCGGGGGCCCTGAACAGGATATACAAGCACAGAGATTAGTGTTCTCACTGGGAGCTCTGAGCCACAGCAGGAGTGGCGCATGACTCTGGGCCAGCAGTTATAATAATCTCCCCGGCTGTACACCCAGATGTTGAATTATATTTGGTCTGTAATTCAGGGTACTGGTTTTTTCCCCTGAACTGAGCAAAGGATATTTGTATACTGGATTAAAGTAAGATTGTTAACCCCTTAACGTTGCTTTCCTTAAGTAAAGCACATCAAAAGGACCTGTGTTGGCAGCTTTCTGGCTGCTGGTTGTTGGTAGATCTTACACTCCCACAGAAGCTGCTAGCTGCATTGTTGATACAGTTATGTTAAGCAGATCAATCAGCAGCTGAGCTTGTGCTTCACCATGTTCAGCTATTAGACTGGGCCAAGCAGCTTTCTCTGCCACTGGTCAATGGCTGTTTGCTGGACCCAAGCAGGCCAATATGCCCCTGGACAACCACTGCCCAACAGTGCCAGGCTTGGCATTCTATTGCTGGACTCTGATTTTCAGGCTGGACAAAATAGGTCGTTTGGCCATTTAGTGTTTATCAGGGTGTGGCATCTCTACTGAATCAGTTGAGCCACTAGACTCTTCGGTTTGCTCTGGTGATGGACAGGAGTTATATATTTTTTTATATGCAAACACAGGCTTGGCTGGGTAGAACTGAAGTCTTTTCAGTAGGAGTTTTACAGTCTCATTTTGAATTGGCAGGCTATCATGCTTTTTCAGTTAAAACCACCTTTAGTTTAGTATTATCAGAAGTCTTTCCATTTGAATCTCTCAGAGCCTCAGGTATTATGTTGTTTGTCAGATGCAGGCAAGAGAAAAATTTTCCTTCTCCTATTTAGAAATCCTTTTTGACTCAAAAGCCCATTCATTCCCTTGGAAAACCACCCTAATTCACCCTAAGAAAATCAGTTCTAACTCAGTCATTTCCACCTTCCATACTTCTTTAAGGATCTTATACAGATGAGTGGTTAGGATGAAAGTTACAAATGCAGTCAAGTACCTTAGAGACAAGTTCATTGTCTCTTTGGCTTTTTCATGTGTAATTAAGCTATTCAAGAATCAGACCCTATCTAGGGTAAGAAATTTCTTTCTCATCTGAAGAACTGTTCCTTTCCATTTCGATGTCTTTGTAGTCTCCAGATTTTCAGCTTATGGTGAAGTTTCACTTCGGCACTATCTCTTAGAGGTATGCTTAATTTGAACTTCAAAAATAACCATTTAAAATTTCAAATGCCTGGTCTTGTGTCTGATTTAATAATAGACTATAATTCAAGACTTTTCATCTAATTAATAGAGAGGTCCCTGCTGTGATAGAAAAAGAAGGAAAAAATGGTTATGTGAATAAAAAAATCACTACCTTAAAACGTGCTTTTAAAAAACTTTCATCAAAAAAGAATTGAAATCTGTGAACTGTACTACTGCCTTGCCTAATATGAACCATAAACAATGTGGTGGATGAGGTATTACTATAAGTCTTTTTCCTACTTCCCAATTGCTAGGCAGGGAAAGATCTTGATCATTTTTATGGGGGACAATGCAGTTACTATAGAAAACGAGGAAAACTCACATACTTTATCACTAAAATAATGCTGAATCAATAATATAACCAATAAAGATTAATGGAAAAGAAAAAGACCATCTCATGGTGTACTGTATGAGTTTACCATGGAGAATACAGATGAGATTCAAGATAAGCACAAAAACTGTTTCTCTTTTCACTACTTGTGCTAGTCATGTATGCTGGGTAGTCCTATATTTAATTTCTGCTGACTTAGTCAAAGTCAGCAATTCAAACCCTTTTCTGCTATGAGCAAAATGAAGGCCCAATGTCTATGGCTAAGAGCTGTCTCTGCTCATTTGCCCCTTACTATTCCACAAAGTCGGAGTTCAGAGATTACCTTAAACTCCAAAAGATACTCCTAGCAAAGCTAAGTGGAGAACAGAGACTACTCTATTTCAGTTTCCCAAGAAATTTTCTTTTGTCTCTGGGGATTACAATTCTATGTCGTTGCCTGACCTAGTTCTAGAGTGCTAAATATTACTGTTCCTAAGAAAAATGTTATCTATTTATTCACAATTGATTTTACATCAAGTATTTATTAAGCATTTACTAGAATAAGTATTAATGCCTCACATTTGTGTAGCACTTTAATCTTTACAGAATTTCCCCTCTCATGACAATCTTGCAAGCCATGTATGTAGACACATTATTTTCATTTTATAGTTGAAGAAACTGAGTCAGAAAGAGGTTGAATGACTTTAAGAATAAGTAACACTTTTAAATGCTCTGTTTGACTATTTTCCTACAGCATTCAACATACTAGAATAAATTTTCAATTTAGATGCACCTGCATAGGATTCTGAAGAATTAGTCCTGGATCTGATTTTCTTCCTGGCGCTGCTACCTCTTCCTTGGTTTCAAAAAAAGATGATGGCATTAGGTCGAGCAAGCAACTTCAACATTAGCATAAGCTGTTAGCCTAGAAAGGAGCCTAAATTATACATATTACTGCTCATACCCACCATAGGAACCAAACAGCTGATTTTCTATCCCAGTATACCTCAGCCTCTGAATAGATCTCTTTTAGGGTTCCTCAACCAAATCAGGTCTTCCTATTGAAATTTCTGGGACTTCCATTGCCACTGACCAGAGTCCAGTGACTCACCATTAGCTAATATTAGCAAGTAGCAAACATATTAGTAAGTTACATTAAGAAGACCTTCCTGCTGTCAAATGCCATCTGTTATTTATCAAAACAGCACAATCTTTAGGATGCTTTGTGAACTTGTCCAATATGCCAATATCCCAACTGATCTAGTAATCTCCTCAATGTAGGTATTCTTTCCAACAATACAGATTGCAATACGTCCATGCCTTCCCATCCTATGTGACATTAACCCATGCCATCTCATAGACTCCTTCCATGAGACCTATTCAACACACAGGGTCTTTCTAACACTCTCAATCAATTAGGAAGTCAAATAGCCTACAAGCATTTATTAAGTCCTAACTATCTGCAAGGAACTGTGCCAAATGCTGGGGATAAAAAAGAAAGATTAAAAAAAATCTCTGTCCTCAAGTAGTTCACATGCAAACAACTATACATATACAAGATATATACAGGGTAAATTAGAGCTAATTTTAAGGGTAATTTACTGAATATATAAGATACTTACAGAGTAAACTGGAGGTAATATCAGGAGAAATGTATTGGGAGGGGAAATGTGAAAGCTCTTTTCAGAAGGTGGCATTAGATATTCTTCTTGGAGAAAGCCGATGAAGCCCTGAGGAAAAGGTGAGAAGTGAGAGATTATAGGCATGTGAAACAATGAGTTAGAATGTTTGGTTATAATTCCCAGAGTTGCAGGTGATGTTTATTGTTTGTTTGTTTGAAGAATAGCAAGAAACCAAGAGTCACCCCATTGTAGAGTATTTGGATGAATGTCAAGTATAAAAATACTAGTAAAATAAGAAGGTATTAGCTTGTAATGAGTTTTAAAGGCCAAACATAGAATTTTCTATTTTATCCTGAAGATAACCACAGGAGTTGATTAAGTTGATATTATCAGGAGTTGACAATTTCAGTCCCATGTGTTGGGATAAACACTTTCTCAACAGACTAAAGAATCAACCAATAGAGAGATATTTGAGGCATGGAGACCAATCAGTGGGTTGTTGGAAGAGTCTCTAGTCATGATACCATGTACCAGAATGGCAACTGCATAAGATGAGAAAAGTAGATATATACAAGCAGTTAGAAATGAAAAGACTTGGCATCTGATTGGATAGGTTGGGTATGAATAAGGAGTCAAGAATGAAACTTCAGTTATCATCATGTAGATACCAAAGGATCATGAGGGCTGAGATTCTCATAAGAGAGAATCAAAAGTACTAAGACACTGAAAATGGAAAGAAACTTACATGATATTAAAGTAAGTTTTGAGACTCTCTCCTGGCATCTATATCAGTAAGGCAATAAATACAACATCATTTATAATCATGTATATGCCTATGTGGTTCTGTATCACAAAGTATGAGAGACCCTACATATAGAAAGTAGAAGAAGCAAAACATTTATTCAGACACCAGATAAACATATCCCATAACCAAATGTTCAGCTCCACAACCAGTTAGCCCACTTTATCATAACAGCAAGGAACTTAAAACACAATATCAGAACATGGAGCCTCACCATCCAAAAACCTCTCCGACGTCCTGCTGCGGTCTTGCCAAAAACAAACCTACAGTACAACTGTCACAGTCTGCTCAGCTATCGCAGGCCTATTTACCTCAGCTCTAACTATTACCATGGCCATTAACAGCCATAAGAGCTCCCTCTCTCTCTCTCTCTCAGTATTTCCTGGGACACAATTTCCTTTTCCTCTCAGTAAGCTCCTCCCACCACATGTGACTTAGGCTTCCTGTGATGTCAGCAGGTCACATGGCCTACTAATGGGTGGGAAAGATATTTGAATCTAAATTGCTATTACAGCATCTTAAATTTTACAGCCTTTCCTAGATTTAGGAAGGGTGTGAGAGTTTTAGGTACAGTATGGTTACAAGTGAATAGATTCCCTTTCCATGTTTTTAATAATTTGAAATAATGTAATGCCATTTTCCTAGTCAATATGTGCCTAAATAAATAAATAAATAGATGTAAAGGCAACAGTCAACAAATGAAAATGCATCCTTAATGCTAACTGTTTCAGTTTAAGTCACTGGCAGTCAATTTGTAGGATGTACGTACATCATCTCCATGCTTTTGTTTATAGACTTCAACGTTGTGGCAAAAAGGAAGCTTTTTGTTCATTGCTGTTTTGGTGTTTGTTTGCATGTTAAAGTACAAAGAACCCATAGCCTGATGGTCCAAGGGTATGTTTCAACTTCAACTTCCTTCACTGAGATTTAATTGATAAGCTTGTCAGGTTTGGGAATTTTAAGAGCTCCTTTTTTAACCCCCTATCCATTAACCTGAAAGTTTTGAAAGTCTTCAATTTGTTTGTCAGTATGCTTCATGACAGCTTTTAATGAATGGGTAAATGGCAGCATATAAATTCCCTGACACTGAACAATCACAGTTTCCCTCAGAAAGCGGCATACCTGAGACCTACCTATTCATTAATCATCTGTCACACTGAAGGATGACTGCTAATAGATCAAATTGTATCTCCTTTAAATGAAGAATTGAGGAACAAAGAAGATTTAACATTCCTAGGATTTGCTGCGAAATAGCTTCTCTTAGTAGTGTATTAAAAAATAAATAGAAAATCTATTCTTACTAGCAGTATCTTTTTAAAAACACAAGATATGATTTTTTGACAGTCCCTTATAATTGTAGAATTGGTTCTTTCACATGCATTTAGCCTGTAAATGATTAATAATCTAATAGCTAAGGATGAAGCTATTAAAAAAGAAATTGTGGTTAAAAATGGGCTGTTGACATGGAAACACTGAAAATCATTTGATGGAACCCCCCCACCCCTTATCTTTAATCACAACTCTTTTAGAAGTTTTAAGGGAAAAAAATCTGTATTGATCCTCTGGTAAGATTTTCAATGCCATTCCTGCTTCAGCCCTGATGGGTCATTTACAAGGAAAAAATGTCAACCCTATGGGCGTGCAATTCATATTCTGGAGATTGGCTTCCAAAGAACTCCCTTTACAAATTCACTTAGGATTCCAGCCAGAAACTGACAACTAGAGGACATTTGTCCCTTGACTTTCGTACATCACCAGTCATGTCAAAATTGTGCCTGAAATTAAGTGCATTCTTTATCTATCACTGTCCACACATCAAACAAGGAAGATGAATTGGCAGAGTAATTTTATTCACTTTAAAGATATGTTTTTATATATAAAACATCCTTAAAGAAACTTAACTTTGGTGACTGTAAGACTTTATTCTCTGTTTTTATATCTCTAATGCCTGGCACATTGCACAACATGTTGCAGAAATTTAATAAATATTTGTGGACTTGTTGAGGTTTCTGCTGCTGATGCTACTGTTGTTGACCTTTGGACAAATTCTGTCTGCATTTTGAGACATTACTCCCTAGCACTTAAAGTTAAGGTCATGTTCTAATTAAAGAAGAAGTTGCAAAATTTCTTAGAAGTGTAATCTAAATGGAAATAGACAATATAGCGGCTTTTGTTCAAAGTGTAGAACATTGGTTTTTGTGGTTTGAAGTCATTTACTCAACAGGCATTTATTAAGTACTTCCTAGTGCCAAGGCACTAGGCACTATGCTCCACAAATTTTATCTCTTTTAATCTTTACAACAACCTTGGGAAATAAGTATTATTATGGTCCCCATTTTAAAGTTAGGGAATCTGAGGCAGGCAAGAGTGGAGTGACTTGTTCAGGTTTACACAGTAAGTGCCTGAGCTTGGATTTGAACTTGTCTTTCTATATATTTTCTCTGATTCTAATGATCTCTCAAATCTCTTCAAAATGGGAATTATGTACACAAGAAGAATCTGTTTCCACTGCTTCTCGTAATGGTAATCAGGGCAGAAGTTTTTGCTGTTCTTCTCCTTTGGGATGCTAAAACAATCAAGTGCTTTTAGTGAGTCTGGCTTTTTTTTTGAATAGGGCAGATTAAGTGGAATCTTTTTGTTTTGGAATGTTTCTCAGCACTAAGGCATTCAAGAGTGATTGATTTGAAACAATGTATATGACATGGTGCTAGTGATTGAAGAACTTTGGCATACCTTAAATGCTGAGGTGGTCCCAGTCCTCAGGGTCCCGAACAGGATATAATTGCTCTGAGGTTGGCGTTTTGCCTTTGAGGGTACACTCATTGAAAGAATGATGAGACTCTGGGCAAGCCGTTGAAACAGCCCACCAACTTTGATAAGCCAGATGTTGGTGCTTCTCTGGTAACTATGTATTGCTGTAGATAGAAAGGTTTGTGTTATTTGCTCTGTTTATAATGTATGCTTGTGATTTCTGTTTGTATTTGCCCTGATGTTCAGGGGGCTTATATTTTCTCTCTGTCATAAGTGAATGATGGATGTATGTTTAATTAAACTGAGATTGTTGAGCCCTTATAGTTTCTTTCCTTAGAAAAGCAGATGAAACAAACTGTGTTGGCAGCCCTTCTGTGTGCTAGTGTTGTTGGTCTTACACATCCATAGCAGCTGCTAGCAACATTGTTGTTACACCTACACATTGAGGACATCAAGAACCCTAATATGTTAAGAAGCTAGTGAACTAACAACAGAGAATCCTAATCCCTAACCAGTAACACACTCACTCAGTACTTCCAAATATACCACAGTAATAAGTTACAAAAGCTAAAACATGGGCTCACAACATACCAACTATACATTGCTCTTCATAGTGTCACAAAAAAAAGGGAGAGAGAGAGAGAGAGAGAAGAAGAAGAAGAAGAAGAAGAAGAAGAAGAAGAAGAAGAAGAGGAAGAAGAGGAAGAAGGAAGAAGACAGAAGAGCGAAGAAGAGAAGAGAAGAAGAAGAAGAAGAAGAAGAAGAAGAAGAAGAAGAAGAAGAAGAAGAAGAAGAAGAAGAAGAAGAAGAAGAAGAAGAAGAAGAAGAAGAAGAAGAAGAAGAAGAAGAAGAAGAAGAAGAAGAAGAAGAAGAAGGAAGGAAGAAAAAGAAAGAATGTGGTCAGCATATGACAGCAACATGTGTGACAATGCTTTGTGCTTATATATAGCTCACCTAAAGAACTGAGGAAAACAAGAAACTGGAGCGGGACTTGTGTATATGACAGTGTGACATCCCATTAAACCTGTGGAAAAGAGTTCCACATTCAGCTAGGACCAGTTCTAACCCCCTATAAATCATTTGGAGGAGAGATTGAATCTGGTGACATGTGAATTGCCAAGCATGGGAGGAGGCTGAAATGGCTTTGAAAAAAAAAAACATTAAACAATGAGGTAAGAAGTAATACAAGAAAAACAACTAGAACTTCTGAACACAGAAAACAAAGTGCCATTTGAAGGAATCCACAGACAGCTTCTAGAAAAAAAACACAAATAAACAACAAAAAGCAGAGCAGAAAACTCCGAGACACAAAGTGGTTAAATTTAATAATTTGAATGAGAAACAACAAATGTGTAGAAATGATCAGGAGGAAGACTTTCAACTATAAAATAAAGAAAATTCAAGTAGTACAAGACACTTTGTACCCAATAGAAACCCCAAGAAGAAATGGAATAAAATGTTGCAAATATCAAAATATCCAAAATGAATTCAAAATAGAACCCAGGGAAACAGTCACCCAGAGCCTAACCATTAGTGGCGGGGGTGGGGTGTTGAGGGGGGGGGAGGAGAAGATGCCCATTTATCATGAAAAAGTTGTTTTAAGCATTCTTAGAAAGGAAACTGGATTTTAATGAATTATTTGCTTGTCAAATATCTCACATAACAAAAATATAAGAAAAGTAAGCTAACATGGTAAACACAACAAATATACACAACAACCAAAGAACAGAGAGACAAGAGATTTCTTTCTAAAAGTATACAAGGAGAGAAGGATGAAAACTGAAATCAAATAGAAGTTACAGTGGAGACACAGGCCTGAAAAGTTGTGGACTAAAACTCACACAACTTTGCAAACAGAAGAATCAATGTTTTTGAAGATGCATAAAATGGGAGAGAGGAGGCAGAAGACAGAAGGAATTATTTGATGTACCCTAGTCAAGTCAAAAGTTAACAATGTAGGGAAAACAACTCATCTAGTACCTCAGGAAGAAGAGATCATATGGGAAAATAGGTAAGGTGGCAAAGGGAAGGATTTAAATAAGGGAAAAGGAAAGAAAAGATCTTATTTTAGTTGTATATGACAGTGCCACTAATGAATGTTTCCATAGGGAAAAAGAGAAATATTATAAAAGGAGAAGAGGGCTTTATAATAAGTTTAATCTACAAGGATCTGGACTCAAGAGAGACCACTTATCCTCCTTCAGGAAAACAGGTATCAGAGCTCCTGGGGACAACTGTCACTCAGAAAAGTGGGAAAACATGGACTGAAGGAGGATATTTCATTGCAAATGGGAAATAAAAGAGTAATAGTAAACTGTACAATTAGATGTATAAGAAAAGTCCTACAATGAGGCAATATTTTCTTTATCATCTGGAGGAATTAGTATTTCTAAGGATGAAGCACAACAGAAAGGGGGTTGGGGTGGGGAGAGTGCAAGATCTACTGTACATTAACATAGAAACTGTTTAGAAAATGATAATGGGTGTTTTAGAAGCTTTAATTCCATTAGAAATGTAGAGATGAAAGAAGGTCTCAATAGGTAGAAAGGACATGAATCAAATTGTTCAAGTCTAGAATACGTAGAAAGGGACAAAAATAATAAAGAGAATGAGAAAGAAATTCATTCAAGAAGAAAAAAAAAGAATTCATGGGGGAAAAACACTCCAAACCAATAGGGGGAAAATTTGAAAGGGAGAAGTGGAAGGGCTTTTTAATAAAGAGGAAAAATAGAGGGAGGAATTGAATAAATAGATAAAAGTAAAAAAAGAAAAGGTGCTAAAAATCTAAACCAATCTCTAAAACTAGGTAAAGGAGTAACAAAATGTAGGAGTGCTGTTTGAAGGTAAAGAGAAAACAAGTTGAGGGAACAGAGTTGCCTTAATGTCCTTAAAGATTAAGCCGAAATAACCAGAGAAGAAAGGGTAAAAAAACCAAATTTGCGAACACACACACATACTATTAGAGACAAATGGTATTAAAAATGAACCTAACTCCCATAACTTTTATTATGGATACGTTAAAAGATCTAATTAAAAAAAGAGCCACAGGTTTTGTAAGACAATAACAAAACCTCATAATTGGTTGCACAAAAGCAATACACATAAAAACCAAAAAAAAAAAAACATACACAAAATTAAAATGATGGGCTTAAAGTTTTTTTCCCCCAATGCATCAGGTGAATCCACAAAAGCAGGAGTTGCAGTTATTTTATCAGATAATGCAATATACAAAGCAGATACACAAGGGAACTACATTGTGCTCTAAGGAAACATAGGAAACAAAAAACAATTGAAAATTTCCAAGAAAAAGGTGAATCTATTCTCCAGGTCAGTTGTTTTTCCAATAAGATATTTCACATTGTCTTCCATTTTTTCATTCCTTTGTTTCTGTTTTATAATATCTTGGTTTCTCATAAAGTCACTAACTTCCACTTACTCCAATCTAATTTTTAAGGTTGTATTTTCTTCAGTGGCCTTTTGGACCTCCTTTTCCAATCGGCTAATTCTGCCTTTCAAGGCATTCATCTCTTCATTGGTTATTTGGAGCTCCTTTGCCATTTGAGTTAGTCTATTCGTAAAGCCTTATTTTCTTCAGTACTTTTTGGATCTCCTTTAGCAATCAATTTAGTCATTTTTTCATGATTTTCTTGCATCACTCTCATTTTCTTCCCAAATTTTTCTCTACTTCTCTTACTTGTTTTCCAAATGCTTTTTGAGCTCTTCCATGGCCTGAGAACAATCCAAACTCCTTAGAATCAACAACAACAGTGCTTGGACACTAAAGCTTGGGACAAAGTACTCTCTACTGTACAAGCAGTCATAGCCTGGCAAAAAGCTCAAGGGTCAAGTAGTTGGCTGGGAACATGAACAGGCAGTGAAAACAAACTCAGGCTCTAACTCAGACCAAAGTCAAACTGTTGATTTCTTTTATTGGTGACAAAGAAAATCAAAACATACAGCCAGAAGAACTCATCAAAGTCAAAAAGCTTACATCAAAAGCCTCCAAGAAAAAGGTGAATTGTTCTCAGGCCATGGAAAAGCTCAAAAAGCATTTGGAAAACAAGTAAGAGAAGTAGAGGAAAAATTGGGAAGAAAATGAGAGTGATGCAAGAAAATCATGAAAAAATGACTAAATTGATTGCTAAAGGAGATCCAAAAAGTACTGAAGAAAATAAGGCTTTACGAATAGACTAACTCAAATGGCAAAGGAGCTCCAAATAACCAATGAAGAGATGAATGCCTTGAAAGGTAGAATTAGCCGATTGGAAAAGGAGGTCCAAAAGGCCACTGAAGAAAATACAACCTTAAAAATTAGATTGGAGTAAGTGGAAGTTAGTGACTTTATGAGAAACCAAGATATTATAAATCAGAAACAAAGGAATGAAAAAATGGAAGACAATGTGAAATATCTTATTAGAAAAACAACTGACCTGGAAAATAGATTCAGGAGAGATAATGTAAAAATTATTGGACTACCTGAAAGCCATGATCAGAAAAAGAACTTAGACATCATGTTTCAAGAAAGTTTCAAGGAAAACCGCCCTGATATTCTAGAACCAGTGGGTAAAACAGAAATTGAAAGAACCCACCAATTGTCTCTTGAAAAAGAGCCCCAAAAGAAAACTCCTAGGAATATTACAACAAATTCCAGAGTTTTCAGGCCAAGGAGAAAATATTGTAAGCAGCCATAAAGAAACAATTTGAATATTGTGGAAACATAATCAGCATAAGACAATATCTAGCAGCCTCTACATTGAGGAATCGAAGGGCTCAGAATATGATATAAAATAGAGGACTTTCAAGCTTTCTCAATGAAAAGACCAGAGCTGAGTACAAAATTTGAGTTTCAAATACCAGAATTAAGAGAACCATGGAAAGGTAAACAAGAAAGAGAATTCATAAGGGAATTACTAAAGTTCAACTGCTTTGTTTACATTCCTAAATGGAAAGATGACATGTGTAATTCATGAGACCTTTCTCATTATTAGGGTACTTGAAGGAAATATATATATATACATATATATATATATACATACATATACATACACACACACACACACACACACATATATATATATATACATGTAGACAGAGGGCATAGGGTGAGTTGAATATGAAGGGATGATATCTAAAAAAATAAAGTTAAATTAAGGGATTAGAGAGGAATATATTGAGAGAGGGAGAAAGGGAGAGATAGAATGGGGTAAATTGTGTCACATAAAAGTGGCAAGAAATAGCAGTTCTGTTGGAAGGCAAGAGGGGACAGGTGAGGGGGAATGAGTGAATCTTGTTCTCATCGGATTTGCCTTGAGCAGGGAATAACATACACACAATTGGGTATCTTACTCCACAGGAAAGTGAGGGGAAGGGGATAAAAAGGGGGTATGATAGAAGGGAGGGAAGATAGAGGGAGGAGATAATCAAAGCAAACACTTTTGAAAAGGGACAGTATCAAGGGAGAAAACTGAATGAAGAGAGAAAAGATAGGATGGAAGGTTGAGTATTGTGGAAGTATTTTACATAATCATACATGTGTGCACTATGTTGAATTGCTTGCCTTCTTAGGAAGGGTGGGTGGGAAGGAAAGAGGGGAGAGAATTTGGAACTCAAAGTGTTAAAAGCAGATGCTCAAAAAGAAGTTCTTTTGCATGCAGTGGGGAAACAAGATATTTAGGGAATGGGGCAAGAAAGTAAGGGAAATAGGGAGGTAAGGGAAATAGGAAGTAAGGGAAAAGGAGATGGGGGGAAGGAGTGGGTGACAGAAGGGAGGGCTGACTGGGGAACAAGGCAGTCAGAATATATGCCATCTAGGAATGGGGGGAGGGTAGACATGGGGAGAAAATTTGTAACTCAAAATCTTGTGGAAATCAATGTTGAAAACTAAAATATTGAATAAAAATAATAAAATTTAAAAATCAGAAGGCCACATTAATATTTAGCTGTAATCAAATAAGGGCATATTGAAGAAATTTCTTTTAGATATGCTAAAAATGTACATTATTTTGTGAAAATATAATTATTATGTACTTAATTTCAAAAAAATGAAAACTATTTGATAATTTTAAAGTTAACTAACCTTTTAATGACTTTGTTGGAAAATATTTGAATATATAGTTGTAGCGTGGAGGTCCAAAATTTTAATTGATCCTCTAGATGGGTATCAGTCATTTGTGACCTTAAAGGCATTGTGATTTGGGTTAGGTAGGAGAATATAGATTTGCAGCAACAAGTGTTTAAAAAATAACAAACCATTTTTGGGGAGTACATTGCTGAAGGCATGAGTATTCTACTTCATTTTCCACATTTCAAGTGGATTTTTCTTAGCATCAAACAATTACTTTAAAATGTCTTCTACTTAGAGCTCAATCAATTCCATCTTTAGTTCTTTAGGTGGCTTGGTGATGTCAACTAAGTGAAGCTGAAATGCTAATTTAAGAGTGATATTAAGATTCGAAAAGTCAGTAAACCTTTCGATTTTATGTAATTAATAGGTCTATAACAGCAACACATTCTTCAAATGTTTTGCATATATCATTGTTCTCATCAATGACCTTTGCTAATTGGGGAAAATGTTCATCTGAAACTTCCTTTTGAAGAAGAAGTATTTAAAAAAAGATAGAATTTTTGGGGGCAAATATCATTTATAGACTTGGTTTTACTTGCAAAGAAATATTCAAGTGGTTTTCATTTGACATGGTATTACACAGAAATGCAGAATTCCTACAGAATTCTTCTTTCAATAATTCACCTTGCTGATTCTGTTTTTCATAAAATTTAATTCATAAAATTTAACTATCTGTCCTTGCAGAGACAAAATTTTAGCTAACACCTGATCCTATGATAGCTAATACATTTTAGAATGAAACAGCAAATCCACACCAAATAACTCATTGTTCAAATTCAGCATGTTATGAAACTGACCATGCCATGTTGTCTTTGTACAAATATAGTTACCAATACTTACAACTTGTTGCCAAGTGTCACTTAAAACAGTAGTTTTACCACAAAGATTTCACTGATGTAAGGTACGATAAAAAGAAATGAGAGCATCTGGATCTGTTTTATACCTTTTTGATTTGTACAATAAATCCCGCGCAATAAATTCATCTTTTCCTGTCATGGAAAGTGCACCACATATACATACACTCACTAAATTCAGCAAATTCAGTCCAACTTCATGACATTCATCTTGACAGATGTTGAAGATATCTATCTATTCCCTGTGTTCTTTTTGCAAGAGTACCCAAAGTGAGTAACTCTTCGTAGCAAAGAAAATCTTCTGTTATGACTGATTGACGTATAAAATCTGGGCCAAGTCAATAGTATCAGTTGATTCATCCAAAGCAACTGAATAATATATATTTTTCCTTTTGAAGCATTGCATGAAGTTGTTCTGTTAAGCTGAAGGCTAATTCGGGTATGGTTCTCCTTCAAAGAAGCAGTCATTTGTACTTTGAAATGTTATCAGTGTCTAAGTCTACCACTTCGACAATGCATTCTTTCACAATTTCTACATGGCTTCCATTGAATGGCTTCCATTTTTTCCTGAGTATATAAGCTACTCTATAAGTTGCTTCAGTGGCGTTATTTCAAGGTCTTATTGCTGCTTAAAAGAATTTTCTCCGCTTTTGCCTCTCTCTCTAATTTAAAGTATTTGTGGTCCTTATAAGTGTTGTAAGGCTGTGGAACATTGAATTTCTTCAGTGTTGATATTACAGTATCATAAAGCAAGGAAATAATCTTATCTTTTGCAGGATCAAGATAGTATTGCATTTATCAATATCATTAAAAGTCCATTTTCTTCCTTCGGTGTTCTCATGGTCTTCTTTGACATGATGGGCTGTTAAGCAGACGGAATTTAAAAAAAATACTGTTGAACTGTGCAACTATTCATAAATTCTACTTCAAACAGAAACTCATTGCATTGTTGTCAAAAGCTGATAACAGACTGGCATACTAGATCCCCATAAACTCTCATCAACAAGCCTCGTGTGTTGGTGGTGCCAGTCAGGGGTAAGTTAGAACTAAATAATGAGTGTAGGAGCTGTCAATTTAGCTCCTATGGCTTACTAATGTTCTAATCTGAGAGGATTATTTCATTGAAACTTATTTTACTCTTTGGTATTTTAAATATGTTCATTTTAAAAATAAAAATATAAAATATGAAAAAAAATGTATTAATAATAAAAGAAAGTTTCTGTAAATTTTGGATTCAGTCAAAAGGCTACACTTAAGGACCAAGAAGGCCACATGTAACCTTAAGGCTGCAGGTTTCCCACCTGTAGTCTAAGCAGTATTGGTTCATCAGTTCAGAACCTGTCAGATTGATTCTGCCTCCCAGATTTGGGAATGTATATGTGTGTGTCTGTGTCTGTGTCTGTAATCAAATAAGGGCATATTCAAGAAATTTCTTTTAGATATGCTAAAAATGTACATTATTTTGTGAAAATATAATTATTATGTACTTAATTTCCAAAAATGAAAACTATTTGATAATTTTAAAGTGTGTGTGTGTGTGTCTGTGTAAATTTTTACTCTGTGCTGTGCAAGGAAGAAATAAGAAAGCTACTTGTCAGATGACTTCTAAATACTCAGAAAGATGAGACAAAGAAGAAAAAAAATTCTTGTTCCATTGCATGGTAAACTTTTTTATCCCCCTGAGCTATAAAGGGAGCATTTCCTGTGCTACATGTAAAATGTTTAAGAAAATTCAGCAATAAAGATTAGTCTTTCATTCACAGTTTCCCAACATTTTCTCTAGGCCACTAAACCCACTTCATTATCATGAAATATGTTTATTGTCACTTCATTTGGCATCTTGCTTTATGTGGAACTGGGTGTGTTTGGGAGGAGGTTTTATTTTGTTTATCGAGAACAGAGCAAAAGTGCTTTAATTTTCTGGTCTGTAGGCAATTGGAGAGTGTTTTGACTCAATCGTTGTTTATGGGGGAAAAAAAGAGACTCACCCTTTCCTTGTACCCATAATTAAGAAATAAGGAAGAAAGTGCTACATATGGTCAGGCAACCAAGGCATGGTGCAATATAACAAATGCCAAAAGATTTGCTTGCCTCCTAAATATGATCTTTGGCTTGATTGTCATAATAGCTGAAAATTTCCACCATTACTTGGTGTATGCAGAGGTGGTATCTAAGAAGAATGTATGTGTGATCTGAGGATGGAAAAGAATAGCTCCATAGTGAGAATGATGTTATTAGGTTATCCATATAACTGAGGGTTGTGAATTGCATATGGGGTTCTTCAGATCGCTTATTTTCATTTTCTAAAAGTATCCTTCTGCATATAAAAAAGTTTTATACATTATTCGTCTTATGAAACAATGTGTTGAAAGGTTCTTTGCTATATGGAAATGGAGTATGCTTTCATTCTGAGAGAATACATGGGGCATACAAGTTTTCATTAGGGTTAGAATATAAGAAATGTCTAAAGACACGGAACTAGCAAAAAATAAAATACTATTAAAACATTAAAAATAAATGAAAAAATACTATATGTTACTTCCTGTAGCCAGAATGGACTTTGTTTTCTTTGAATGACTCAGCTCGCCTCGTTGAACTTCCCTGGACGCTGGGGCTTGCTCTTCCGGGGCAGGACCAGAGCTTCCTGTGTGATGAGTCGTGGCGCTGGCTGAGGGGAGGTGTGTTAATGTGGTCTACGCTGGGGGAGGGGCCAAGTCAAGAACCAATCGGCCCTGGTCGTTCAGGCAGCGCTTGATGATGTCAAAAACTCTATAAGAGGGGAGAGGACAGCTTGAAGATCCTCCTTTCCTTTTCCGGTTGGAGCCAGAGACACCTACAGCTGAAGCTGAGCTGCCGGTAGCAGAGCTGACTAGAGGCTAGTGGGTAATCTTCTTACCGTAGAGGGGAAGCATGTATACGATTTTGCCTTATACCATCTCGCTTCTCTGTGGCCTTCTGATTACCCTTGTAAGGCGGACTTATTGGGCCTGGAAGCTTTTGATGAAAATATCAAAATGGGGACGCTGGTTTGTGGGCTTGTTATTGTGGAGTGTAAATACATGCTTTAGTTCTCCTGCCTTCTGCCTAGAGAATTCCTTATATCCTGCGGTTCCGGACCTTTTAGGCACATATGAGATTCTCTTTGAAATCACAAATTCTGCCTTCCTAATATACTTCCCTACCCAAAAGCCTTCAGTGATTCCTTAATGACTGCGACATAAACATTTAATCCTGTTACTTGAGGTCATCTATGATCCCTAACTACCAAGTTGATAATTGTAAAACATAGATCTGTCTATGCCACTCTCCTGCTCAAGAAAATTCTGTAGTTACTTTTTGCCTCTAAGATAATCTATAAGTTCATCTTTTCATCATTTAAAGCCCTTCAGAATCTAAATCCAACCCATCTCTCCAGTCTGATTTCATATTTCTCCCTGTCACATACTGTCTCTGTGCAAACCACCCTACTTGATGTTCATAGACTTGAAAATCATGAAGTAAAGAGGAAAGAAGGGAGAGGACAAGAGAGGAGAGGTGATATAGTGCCAGAGAATGACCATAAGTAATAGGACTTTATATTTACAAAATGTGTGACAGCATAGTAAATTTATATCTTCTACTCAAACATTCCTCCTCTTTCAAACTTAAAGAACAGAGCAAAATAAGTTTTGCTTGTCTTCCTACTCCCTTGATTCAACCCACCCATAAAGATCCTTAATGATCCTCAGATAATCAAGAATATTGAATGTAAGGGAAGAAATAAAAAAAACAACAAATTTTAAAATGTTATCTCAGTAATAATATAATTATTCTTAATAATAATAATTCATACCTCATATATAGAGAGAGTGAGGGATAACAAATGGAGAACTTAAATATTTGCTTTCTGTGAAATACTAGGATAATCAGAAGGGTCCTCTAACAGAATTGTTAGATCTTCAAGGAAAAGTTCTTGGAAAGTCACCAAAAATATTGTCCAAAATGACATAGGAATCATTTATTATCTACAGTAAAGAGAGCTAGGCAGTACCCAAAATAATTAGATCATAGACCAAGGGAGTTTTAAAGCATTCTTACAAACTTTCGCATGAAGTATCTCTGTAACAATCACTCTAACCTCTAACGTAAGCCAGCCAGACAGTTATTATCATACCCACCCAATGAATGAACAAAAATAACAAGACAAAGGCACAACCGGCACTCAAATTCAGATCTTCTGAAACCCAGTTCAGTATTATTTCCTGTAGTAATTCTACTAAATATCTAATATGTTTAAAAGTAAAATTGTTCTCCATTATTATCTCAGGCAAACCTATTTTATAGGATTTTTAAAAGTCCCCTGATGTCCCACTTACTCTGGGGCCATCCTAATTTCTTTTCATACTTTTGTCTGGTATTCTAGGAGATCCTTCTAAATCAGCAGTCTATTTTCTTTATTTGTTTTACATGTATGACTCCCTAAGATTCTGTGATAACTTTTAAACTTCTAGTGTCATTCTGATGTGTATTGACCACTTTTTGAGGCAAGTGTTAATAGGTGAATCTTTGCATCTTGGAATGAATGTCACTCATAGATTCCCAAGAAAATCCTCTAACCCTATTGTTATTTCTTGGCCCAAAGTATTATTCACATTTGGCCATTCAAGACATAACATCCAAGGGGGAGAGCAATGTCAGCTAAGTAAACTGTCACTGAAAAACAGAATTTTGTTCACTTAGAAATGGGGCAGCGAACTCATTCAGGCTTTTTAATAGGTGCTAAATTTTGTGGAGATACAAACAGATGAGAATTTATGATCTAATTCTAAATTCCAGTTCCAAATCACAAATCACATAAAATCGCTCAAGTTCTATGGACAGATTTGATTGGTATACAATGAGTTGGGCAGTTCAATGATCATCATTAAATAATATGATCAGAGATCAAATATACCCCACTTGCCTTTCCAGGCTTTCTTGGTTTCAAGCCATATTTAGACCATTTCCCAGGTCCTAAATCAAATGAATATTTCTGATTATAACTTTTCTTACTGCAAGTAGCCTCTTTTCCCACCCCACCTCCAAAAAGTGATTTACTTAGAGTGTGCTTAGGATGTTAAATGTGGTATGTACTCTGTTAAAATTCTTAAGAGCCATGGAATTGATATTAGTGGGTTACCCTAATGTATTTCCTAAACACCAAATTTCTAGAATTAAAGAAGAATGCTACTCTCAGTAGAGAGAGAAAGTCTTAAGTGGACCAACTACAAAACATAGTACTCATTTTCAAAATTTAGACTGCAATAGGCTCAAGTTTCTTCATGTTATTTAGAGACATCAGAAGGATAAGCTAAACTGTCAACATTTATTCTGCAAAGGAAAACATGGGAAAGGTCTATGATTACATTAGAGTGACAGAGCTTCTGGAGTCAGAATTTTAATAGAGATAATCTGCCTATGATGTAGAAGATAAGTTATCAAGATACTTTTTCATTTTATATAATTATTTTATCTTATATTTTATTTTGTATATTTGATTATATATGTACATAAATGTACATATGTAATTTATATATCACTATACCTAGAGTTTATTTGACTTCACCAGGCTGTCATACCCAGTAAATGAAAGTAGTATGAATGCAAGTGAAGAGTTGAGGATAAAAAAAGGCTTTAAAGCGGTGCCCGAGAGGGTCGTGGTGCTCCCAATACTAATAAGGAATGTTAGAAGAGAGGAAAGTTTAGGAAGAATGAGTTCTGGTTTGGGACAAGCTGAATTTAAGTTGTCTACAGAACATCTAGTTTAAGATCTCCAGCAGGTATCTGGTGATGCAAGCATTGAGAGAAATTATAGCTGGATAATATTTGAGAATCATCAACACACTGTTTTTGTTGCTACTGTTGTTATTATTCATTCATTTTAGTCATGTCCAACTCTTCAAGTCCCCATTTGGATTTTCTTGGTGAAGATGCTGCAGTGGCTGGCCATCTCTTTCTCCAGATCATTTTACAGATGATGGATTCAGACAAACAGGGTTAAGTGACTAGCTCAAAGCCATACAGTAAGTAAGTGTCTTAGACAAGATTTGAATTCAGGAAGATGAGTCTTCTTGACTTCCGGTCTGGCACTCAATTCACTGTACCATCTATCTGCCCCACCATCTGCATGTAATTGATAATTGACTTGATGAAAGGTGATGAGATCCCTGAGACAATATGGAAATATAAGAAAAAAAAAGAGCCAAGCAAAGACCTTCAGGGGATAGCCATGGTTAGTGGGGAAATATGAATGAAGATCCATCAAAGGAGAATCAGAAGGAGAGCCTAGGCAGGTAGGAAGAGAACCAGTAGAGGACAATGCCATGGTAACCTAAAAAACCTAGGAGGAGAAAGGGCAAATGAGTGATCAGCAGAGTCAGAGGCTACAGAGAAGTCCAGACAGATGAACAAAAAGCCCTGAGGTCTGGAAATTAAGATATTATTAGGAACATTTTAAAGAATAATTTTAGTAGAATGGAGAGGTCAGAATCCAGTCTGCAAAGAATTTTGAAGTAAGAAGTTGAGTCATGGAACGTAGGTGGCTTTCTCAAGGTTAGCAATGAAAGGAGAACAGTAATAGGTAGCAAGATTTGGCAGATAAAGTTTGTTTAATTTATTTTAATTCTTATTTATTTTTAAGAAAGGAGGAATGAATGTGTTTGCAGACAATACTGAAGTCACAAAAAGATAGGGAAAGACTGAAGATATTTGAGAGTGGAAAGGATAGAAAGGCCTACCTTCTGGAAAGAAGGGATTGAATAGAATTAAGAGGACATGTTGATGGAGTTGCTTTAGGAAGAAAAAGAGGCAGTTCTTTGAGATGGGGGTGAAAGCTTAGCTAGTGGGAGAAGGCAATCTGAGAAGAGGGAGCTTTCATTGAATGGCCTCAACTTTTTTTTCAATAATGTATATGACAAGATCCTCAGCAAAAAAGGTAGAGAGGCTTGTGCAGGGATTAAAAAAAGATTTATAATACTCACCATGTTGAGTGGCATAGTGTAGTCAATGAAAGTGCATTGCTACAGTGAGAGCTGTTAGGATCATTTTACATAAATCTGTAGTGCATGCAGTCTGCAGTTTTGTGTTTTTCTCCTCTCCTTGTCATCATTATGAGGGCTGGAGGTGGGGTGAAGAGGGAAAATGTAAAGCAGGCAATGAACTCATGTTTTCTTCCATTTGAGACTTTTCCACAAAGCCTGGATAACCAAATATTGTTGATGTAGAGGGAATTCCCAGAGGTTAAGATACTTCACCTCTGAGGTATTACTACTACTACAACTGCTACTATTACTAATTATTGTTAGACTATCTATTATTATAGCTAATACTTATATAACACTATGTGCCAGGCACTGTGCTAAGTGCTTCTCAATTATCATATTATTTTATCCTCACAAGAATCCTGAGAGATAGTTGCTACCATTAACCCCATCTTATTGATGGGAAAACTGAGATAACCAATGGTTAAGTGACTTGTCCAGTGTCCTAAATCTATTAAGTGTCTGCCCCTGGATTTGAACTCAGGTCTTCCTGACTCCAAGCCCAACGCTCTATCCACTGTGCCACCTACTTGTGCCTGGTACTTTACCTTCCAACATTCAAATTCTGCGGTTCCCTAAAATGTTCTAACAATAACATCAACCACAGAACAACAATAATAATAATGGCAATGATCATAATGATGATGTTGGTAATACATGCTGTGCAGTTTAGGAATTCTAAGCTCCCAGAACATAGCTAGATTAACCCTTGGGCAATAAATACACAGTTCTTTTTTGTGATCACACTGGAAGCCTTTGCAAGTTGGTCTGCTCTGCTCACGTCCAAATTTCCCTGGCATAGTGGATTTGAGCTCACCTCCATGCCATGTTTGCCACAGGAAGAGAAAAAGTAAATCTTAAACACTAATAACTCATATTTATACAGAATTATAATTTCACGAAACGCCTTCCTGACAAATCTTTGAAGTACAAGGTCAAAGTGCTAGTTACCCGATATCTCAGGTAAGGAAACTCACATTTGAGAGCTTCAGCGACTTGCCCTTAATGAGATCATAGAACTTCCGAGGCCACAGAGTCTACTTCCCTCATTTTATAGAGGAAGAAACTGGGGCTCTTGGAAATTAAGTGACTTACCCAAGGACACACAGACAGTCAATATCAGAGGTAATTTGTAAGTCCAGGTCTTCTAATTCTTGAGTACCTATGGCCTCAGTTACTACATGCCTAAGATACAATTTGAACTGATCTCTCCCATATTGAATCCAGCACTCTGGCAATGTTTTGTATTAGTATTGATGAACCATTTCATTAGTGATTTGACTCTCTTCCCAACTAAATACACACACACACACAGACACACACACACTTATTTATTTGTTTGTTTATTTATTTCTTCTCTTCAGTATCCAACTCAGTACTTAGCACGTTGTAGAAACTCAATAAATGCATGCTGAACTGATTTTGTTTTTTTTCGGAAATGTTACACACACACACACACACACACACACACACACACACACACACGCACACATAAACTCCAACACCTAAAGAAATATTGATTGGTCTACGAAAATCATCAAACCCTAGTTCAGAATTTCCTCTGTTCCATGCCTCAGCAGCTTTCTTCTGGCCTCAGCAGTGTGGGCCACAGGCTGACACGGCAAAGACAGTGGTGTATGGGAAGTGGGAAAAATAAGGATTCTTTGGCCTCTAAATTCCAAGCTTAACCCCTTGTGACTACATAACTGTGTACAGTACCCTGCACTTAGATGCTGTGATAAATGTTTGGTGAGAAATGGGAAAAAACACAATGAAATCTCATAAAGATAGTGTGATAGCAAGCATACTTCCCATAATTGCTTTAGTGACAAAAAAAGGATTGTATGAGTCAGAAGTTCCAGGTTCTCATTTTGAATGTGACTAAGCAGCCCTATGACACAGGGGAAGCCCCTTAACTTCTTTCCAGCCTCTGTTTCCTCACTGCTGTCATGTGGGCTATTGTAGGCACAGCTCTAAAGCCAGTACCCCCATAGCTCAGGTTCTATGTTGGGACAAAATGAGTCAGTCACACATAATTGAACAACTAACAAAGGAGAAGTTTTGCTTTGCCCTAACAGATCAAAAATACACAAGGAGAATACAGTGATATAGCTTCTTTTAATGTGGCTCCCTTAGCCTCCATCTGGAAACAGATCTAGTCAGTCAGGCATCACAGTATAGAAACTTGTCTGGTCTTGAGCATCCATCCAGTCTAAGAGGGGGCGACTATACAAGGTTGGGACCTTTTATCCTCCTAGACAGGAAAGCTTCATCAGAGAAGCTGAGGAAAGTCAGATTGCATAGAGAAAAGAAGTTATGTCAGGGTTAAGGAAGATATATCAGGAGACCACTGGTCTTACTGCAAGGGCTTTAGAGGCCAAAGGGTGCTTTCCTGTTTTAAATGTATGATTCTGAAAGAATAGTTATACAACACCACTCTCCCTGGAAATTTCCTTTTTCTTTCTTTCTTTCTTTCTTTCTTTCTTTCTTTCTTTCTTTCTTTCTTTCTTTCTTTCTTTCTTTCTTTCTTTCTTTCTTTCTTTCTTTCTTTTCCTTCCTTCCTTTCTCTCCCTTTCTTTCTCTTTCTCCCTTTTATCTTTCTTCTTTCTTTCTTTTTTTCTTTCTCTTCCTTCCTTCCTTCCTTCCTTTTTTCTTCTCTCTCTCTCTCTCTCTCTCTCTCTCTCTCTCTCTCTCTCTCTCTCTCTCTCTCTCCCTACAGCATGATACAATTCAAAGTGTAAAGAATGGTTCTTCCACAGTCAGAAGACATGTTTACATGTTTACAACCACAATGGTGATACATATAGTCTACTTACATAACCAAGATTTGTGGTGTGTGTACGTGTGTGTGTGTGTGTGTGTGTGTGTGTGTGTGTTTCTCAAGGGAAATTTCCTTCATCCTAGAACAGCTGGGTCTGAAGAAGCAGTGAGCTATGGGACAGAATCAAAGGAGAGTGACAACAGACAACATTACAAGTTAGGAGACCTGGGTTCACTTCGTAGTTTTCCTACTCATTACTCATGTGACTACGGACAAGGCACACCAATATGACTCAGTCTTGGTTTTCTCATCTATGAAACAATTGTGTTCAGTCTGTGGGGTGATAGCCCCAGGAGTGGCTTCTGCCACTGCCACAGACCCTGCCCCGGACTGTGCTTTTCTCTCTCCAGTTTCAATAGGTCCTATCCTGCACCAAGAGGTCTGGCAATCACCACTGCTGCCAGTGATTCAGTCTGCTGGGGTCTGCTCCAGCCTTGCCATGGTCAAGTACACTCTGGTGCAGCCTATGCGGGGCTGTGCTCCTCTCCCAGTTCCATGCAACAGACCCCTCCTGTCCACCCTCCAGGTTTTCCTGGAATGGAAATCCTCCATGTACTATCTTCCTGTGGATTCTGCGATTCTGGAGTTTGTTCAGATTCACCCTTTGGAGGAGTCTGAGGGTCTTTCGGGGAGACCCCAGATGCATTCGCTAATCACTAAATAAGATGCCATTATTCTAACACTGGAAACCAGTTCTGGGCACAAGAACCTGGGATACTGTGTCAAATCCTTTTTTGTCCCAAGGTACTCATCTGCTTTGTACATGGGGATGTCATCTGTGCCATCTTCAACCCATGGCAAATCTAACCTCTCATGAACTTTCACACTCTTCCTTCCCCTCTTCCTCTTACTCCAGAGCCCCAGGGACAAATTATTTAAACTTAAGTTTTAGTTAATGTCTAGGTCTCCTCAAAAGATAAGGAGTAGAAAGCTACTCATTATATGATATATTGGGTATTTATTTCTTATATATCAAAAAATGTCAAAAAGACAGAAAAGACTCAAAGTATTCCAACTGACACAACGAGTTAAAATAAGATTCTTCAATATAACTTATAACTATAGGAAGATGCTAATTAAACCTCATCAAAACATAGAGCAGTTTGAGGGACCACTAAATAGATATGGCCACATTTTATCTTTTTTCTGTAATACCCAAACAACTAATTCTGCTTCTACCAGTGTTCATTTGGCAGAAAACATCCCTGGTCTATTTTATTCCATTGAGATGCTTGACCTCTGGATCTCACAAAGTCACCTGCAAACATACAACTTGAGGCTGACATTAACTTATCTATACAAGCAACGACAACAACAACAACAACTAAACAAACCCACAGAATGGAAAGCACAACCAGGATCTCAAACTTCAGCTTGTCTATTTGAGACTGCTCCACTGGGAGAAATATCATCTCATTTCCTATGCCTCTCCTACCACTCAGAGCAGATTTGGAGCTACGTAATCCTACATGGAAAGGCATTCAAAGAGAGTGAGCCAGAAGCTATTTCTGTTTTTTTTCAACTGACACAGTTTCTACCCTGTCCATCCTCACCTCCCAGTGACATACAGCAGGAGGACCAACGGAAGACTCGTTTTCTCCTTCACACAAAGGCAACATGTCCTTGCAATTCTGTGCCACAACATGGCTTCCCCAAAGAATCTAAGTGCTAAGTGACACATGGTTAATCAGAAGCAGTCAGGGAATATATGCACATTCTATACAACCCATGTTATACTATATCATAGGATTTTCTCAGGAAGGAAGGAATCATTTATTAAAAATCCACTGTGTGCCAACCACTAAGTATTTTGAAAATATCCCATTGGATCTTCACAACAATGCTGGGATTTACATGCTATTATATTTCCCATTTTACGGTCAGGCAAATTGAAGCAAGCCGAGTGACTTGCCTAGAGTCACACGGTTAGTATCTGAGGTCAGATTTGAACTTGGGTCTTCCTGGCCCAGGGTTCTATCCACTATAACTCTTAAATCCTTTAACTTTAAGATATCAATTGCTTAAAGGCATTTTCAGTTTTAAACTCTCCTGCAATCAGAATGACATGTTTTAAGAGTGAAGGAGACTTTAAGGTATCCAACATGATTGTGTGTATATGTGTGTGTGTGTGTGTGTGTGTGTGTGTAGTGTAGTGTATGTATATGTGTATAAATAGGGGTATGTTTATATATATAGATATATGGGTATATATCTACATATATATATGTGTGTGTATATTTGTATGTGTGTGCATATATACATATGTGCAGCATTTGGGAAGTATGTATACACACACTTGTGTGTGTGTGTGTGTGTGTTTATTAAATTTTGGAAAAAATTTTTCTAACAATGTGGTAAGTACATCCTTAGCCCTTCATCTGGATAGCCAACTCCTAGCTATGTACTTCAAGGAAATCAAAGAAAAGAAGGTCCCATATACACCAAAATATTTGAAGTAGAACTTTTTGTAGTAGCAAAGAACTGGAAACAAAGTAGATGACCATAGACTGGGTAAGGCTAAACAAATTTTACCTCCTGATTGTAATGGAATATTACCACACTATAAGAAAAGAGAAATTTGACAATACGGAAAAGTATGGGAAGACTTATATGAACATATGCAAAATGAACTAAGCAGAACCAGGAAAATGACATAGACAGTGACTACAGAATAAAATAAAATAGAAAGAACAATACAAAATAAAAACAATGCTTTATGATTATTAATGCCCAAGTTTGGCCCCAAAGAAGAGATGGTAAAATGTACTTCCCTCCTTTCTTTGTAGCAGTTGGAAACTATGAATGTGCAGCACTATATACTGTCTAAATCCAATCACATATTTGTTGTTTTTGTAGATTTGTTGTTGTTGTTGTTGTTATTATTCCTTGTTATAAAGGATGTTACCTGGATGGGGAAGATATGTTGAGATATGGGTTATGAAAAGATATAACATTTTAAAAGAAAAATACATAAAATTAGGCAAAAAAGGAATTTGCTCTCTTAATCATCTTAATGATTGATTGAGATTTCTGTTTTATTTTGCTAGTGTAGATCGAGCCCCATTGCAATGATCTTTCTTATAAATTTGTAAAATGCATATAGTAATATGTACCAAATATATTATTTTGAAGAACCTAAAGTTAATTATTATGAAGTAAGATGAATTATATTAATATACAGATGCTAAATGTCATTAAGTGAATTTTTTATTGTTTTTGGTGATACAAAACATAATTCATAAACAAAAATTCATATGGTTATTTACCACCAAATTATATTTCTCACATATTTACACAATGTGCTCAATTAAACAAAGTTATATTATAAAATTAAAAAAAAATGGTGTTACCAACCTCACGTGCTTTTGAGAAATGTCCCTTATAAAGGCCTCCTCCCTCTATACTACTACTTGGTTGTCTCATCAGCTCTCATGGTATTGATTATCATATCGAAAACTGATATCAATTCTCAAGCACACTCATCCAGTCTTAACCTATTTGCTGACCTCTAGTCTTGTGTTTCCAACTGCCTGTTGGGCATCTCAACCTCAGTGTCCAGTAGACACTTTAAATTAAATGTGTCTAAAACTGAAACTATTTTCTTTCTAGCAAAACCTTTCACCATTGTAAACTTTCCTATTTTTCATATCAAGTAAACCACCATCTTCCTAGTCAACCAGGCTCAAAAGCTAGGTGTCATCCTTGGCTCCATATCATCCCTCACCCCGATATGCAATCTATTGTCAAAGCTTATTAATTTCACCTTTTCAACATCTCTTCAATATCTCCCTTTTTCTTCTCTTATACTGCCATCCCAAAGGCACAAGACCTCATTTCCTTATATGTGAACTATTGCAGTAGACTGCTGGTTTATCTCCCTGAAACAAGACTCTCCTCATTCTTGTCCATTTCCATTCAGTTACCGAAGTAATTTTTCTAAAGTACAAAGGTCTAACCATATTGTACTCAATAAACTCCAGTGACTGTCATCTCTAGAACTGAATACAAAAATTCTCTCTTCAACATTTAAAGCCTCCAACCTTATTATTCCTTACATCCTCTACCCACCAACACACACATAAATTTTTTTTAATCAAGTGGCACTGGCCTCCTTCCTGTTTCTCGAACTGGCTGCCTGATATCTCAGTTCTGGCTATCTTCTTTATCTCCATACCTGGAATGTTCTCCCTCCTCTTCTCTTCATTTTGGCTTCCCTGGCTTTCTTCAAGTCCCAGCTAGAATCCAATCTTCTACAGAAAGCCTTTCCCAAACCATCTTAATTCTAGTGACTTTTCTCCTCTGATTATTTCCAATTTATCTTATATATAGTTTGATTGTTCAAATGTGTTGGCAGGTTGTCTCCCACATTATATACTGAGCTCCTTTAGGCCCTTTTATATATGTCCAGCACTTAGCATAGTGCCCAGCATATGGTAAATGCTTATTAACTGACTATGCCTTAAACTATTTAACAAATGAATTACTCCAAGTAACATTATCATCTATGAAAAAGTCATTTGAATGTAAGGACATTGTAAGTAGGTATTATATTATTCTTTGTATTATATGCTCAGTGCATACATATAAATAAATACTTGTTGATTATGGATTATGAATGATTGGAATTCATAGATGAAAGGTGATCTAGGGATAGTGTGGAAGTCAGAAGTATGCCTATTTTGCAACATGAGGCATAGGAGATATGCATAGGCAAAATGATAATAGACATGACTACTGTTTTACTTTTTATTTTTATCATTTTTAATTTATTTAATATTTTTAGCTTTTGGCATTAATTTTCATAACAGTTTGAATTAGAAATTTTCTCCCCATTTCTACCCTCTTCCCACTTGAGAATAGCATATATTCTGATTGCCCTGTTCTCCAGTCAATCCTGCCTTCTGTCACCCCACTCCCCCCTCATCCCATTTTCCCTTACATTCTTGTAGGGTAAGATAGATGTTTATGCCCCATTGCCTTTGCTCCTTCTTATCCTATCCCCCTTTATCCAATTTTCTCCCTTGACCCTGTCCCTTTTCAAAAGTGTTTGCTTTTGATTACCTCCTCCCCTATCTTCTCTCCCTTCTGTCGTCCCCCCTTTTTATCTATGTATACCTCAGAATTTTCTTATGTATATTGTTGTGGCTTATCATTTGTGCAAACCCTTCTAGGCAAGAAGAAAGAGATACCAGGCCTGAGGTATTACATCCTGTTGCCAAATGTAAAACCAAAATAATTTTCTCATCATTTATTACTGGGATTATCTTTGAATTATTGATAAAAAGCAGATTATTATTTTTATTTTTGTCATAACATTCATGGATCTTTTTGCCTCATTTGTGAGTGAGGAAATAATTTTCTAGTTATTCACATGTTCATGTGCATTCTTTTGTACATCCTCGCTGGAAAAGAAACTATGTTGCCTTACACAATACACGGAATAAAACTGCATATATTTTCTTGGCAGTGGATAAATGTTCAGCAGAAAAAAAATGCGAAAAGTTGGAAGAATAAGATATTTTCCCTTTCTCTGTCTTTTTGTTCTGCTCCCATTTCAACTTTGTAATTGATTTATAATCACTACCCCTTTTTAGATACCATTCCAATTTAAAGTTCACTAGCCCAAATAGTGGTTTGTATTTTGACATATATGATTATGAGGATGAAGAGGAGGATGAAGGGCTCCTCTCTATTAAATAATCCTATAAGACAGATGACAAATATGTATTGTTAAATATGTATGTTGAAATTTTATGGATGATTAAACTGAGGTTCAAGAAATCAAAGCAACTTGCTTTAAAATATCTTATGACAAAAAAAGTGAGATGGCAGGGGAACTCAAATCCAGATCTATTTACGTAATTCCAATGAAATTAAGTCAATAAATACTTCCATCCTCAACATTAATCATATTTGACATTGAGCTCCATTAAGAGGTAATGTTATGGTATTTGAGAGAGTATTCAAATAATATCATTTCTTCTAGTTTGGGGTAGCTATATCAATCTTCAAAGGATTGTCATTTTTCCTTCTTATTTCAAGTTTGCCATATTGGTTTCTTTTTTTTCTTTAGTCTGTTGACTTACTCTTTTTAAAATATATAGGGATATAGTCAAATCAGTTCATTAGAATTTAACACTTAAGATATGCTGACTTAGAAAAAGAATAAAATAACTTCAAAAGTCTTACATTTAATCCTCAGTAAAGACAGCCAAAACATCTAGGGAGTCTTTTAAAACAGGGGGCAGTGCAACAAACATTGACTGTAGAAGGATTTAAGTTTGAGGGCTAGTTATGTACACCACTTAATCACTCATAAGCAAAGGGTCCTCATCTGTAAAATGTGAATAATACTTAAATGACGGACCTCATAAGGTTTTTGTGAGCAAAGTATTCTCAAAGTGCAAAGGGCTAAACAAGTATAAGTGGACATTTTTACTTGGGCAGGAATATGGTTAAAACCAGATAGTCTCTGTAATTTCAGAATATATGGATCATCTCTGTTTGATGACTTCACTGCTTGTGAGATGGTTTACTAAATATATATGAAGGATAATGAGATTATAGGATCACTGGCTTAGATAAAGGAAAGATATTAGTGGCTTTCTAATCTGACTCCCCCTCCAGTTACACATGAGAAAAATGAGGGCCAGAAAAGTCTTATTAGATAAATGCTAGGAATTTTCTTGAGGCATAGAAAGGTAAACAAAGTAGGTATGGAATCATTTACCTAGTTAAATGTCAGAGGTAGTATTTGGACACAGGTTTTCCTGATTTCAATTTCAGCACTCTAGCCACTCTGTCAGGCTACTTCATAATAAATATGATGTTCATACATTAAGCTAGAAGAACTTAGACAAAATAGCAATTGCATATTTCAAGAAGAGGTTTTATGCATCAAGCTCATCATGTTAGGGCTGAAAGTGCATGCTATTTTTATTAAACCAAATTAATATAATGTAAAATTCACTGACTTAAGTTCAACTGCACTAAGAAAAACAGAAAATAGAAATCTCTGGAGCAGCAAGAGCTGGACAGTAGTCTGATTAATAAGCCTGATTCTCTGATTGCCTATAATTATTACCCTGATACTGAGTTTAAGCATTTAGAGAATGCATAAAACTACTAAAATACACCATTTGCAATTGGGAGAAATTTTCAGTGGAGGTAAGGGAAGCTGTTTAATATTTCTTGGAATATGAGATTACAAAAAACAAAAAAAAAAACAAGGCCTGTATGGGCAGTTATTTTTATAATTTATTTGAAAGCAATATAAATATAATCTGAAAAATGGACTTGCAGTTGCACATATACAAGAATGCATGACTCTAAAGTCAGCATAATTTTTCAATCTAGAAATGTAATCTACATCTGAGTTAGTTAAAGATTTGAAAATTGAAAGAATGCATCAAATATGTGCATTAAATGGAATTAAACGTTAATTAAAATTCTCCTAAATGTTGATGTGTTTGTAAGGACAAGCTTTAATTCCATGTAATAAAAGCTATTTCCTTCAGAATATTAGGGGATTTTCCTACTCCATGATAGTGCAAAGTAGAAAATGCTTTATTTTATAATCAATTATAAATGTGTAGGAAGGTAAAAATGTCATTTCCTCCTCCCACTACCTCCTTCCACCACCACTAAACTACAGATGTTAGATATATCAGAAAAAAAGATTTTTCAAACACCAGGGTAAAGTTGAATTTTCAAAGATGCATCAGATATGTACATGAAGATAGAATTAAATGTATAAGCAAGTACCCACCAAATGTATGTTCACAATGACACAATCACAACTTAACAAAGGAGGACAATGAAAACAAAAGAATTATATGGAACCATTTCTATTTCCTCTTACATTGCATTTCACTAAAAATCACATGTCTCCTCTGTGAAAAAAAATGAGAAAACTCAGTCATGAAAATAAAAGAAAAAAATATTTCAATGACCATAGGAAAAGGGGCTCCCTACTTCAAACTGGGAGTGTTTAAAGTAGAGTTTACTAATCTGGAATTTACTTTGAGAAAAAAAAAATGAATCCTACCTATATCCAGATAGGCCCACTTAATATTATTTTACTTCCAAGGAATTCTTTATGTAGACTGAAGAGGAGGGTGTGAAATACAAAGGAATGCAGACTGGAGATCTAAAAAGAGATTGGATAAGACAGAACGCTTCTCCCTTTAAATTTCCATTAAGCATATACTATACTATGTGTGAGACACAGTTCTAGGCACTGGGAATACAAAGAGAAAACATGACAGTCCTGGCCCAATTATTGTACTTTATTTAATACAAATTCATATAGATATGCACAATACATATGCTGTATGTGTCTGTGTCTCTGTGGGTATGCACAAACACGTGTGTGTGTGTGTGTGTGTGTGTGTGTGTGTGTGTGTGTGTGCGCGCGTGCGTATGTCTGTAAATAGAAAGTAATTTGAGTAAGGAGAAAAAAAACTAGCAACTAAACCATATGGGAGCAGGATCTGGAAGAATGATAACACAAGAAAGGAAAACCAGGAAGCTTGAAGCCTAATCTTATGAATGTAATGTCAGAAAAAAAAAATTAAGAGAGCTATAACCTTGTAACTTTAACTCAGAGCACCATAACCCCTGAGCTCTGAGCATATACATATAATTCTCATATTATGGATGAAATGTCAATCAAAATATCAATCATTTATTTATTATTTATTTCATATTATTTTTTTTTCAGTGAAGTTGGTAAATAAGCCAATCATCTCTAATGACCTGGGTAACTATTCAATGGAATAGTACAGTTTTTATTCCAGCCCACAAAAATATGGTAGTAGATATATGAAAGACTAATCATAACTCATAAATGATGCATTAAAGTCCTTGAAATATCAATAATCTACATTTTTCTCTTCCCCCTTCATTGAGAACCACTTTTCATAGAGTCCTAAAGTTTTTAAGATTCATAGCATATAAAAGTGATTCCTTTTTTCTCAAATTATTAGTTTTTAACATTTAAAAAAATATGAGTACTAAATTCTCTCCCTCCTTTCTCCCCTTCCCCCTCATTGAGAGGGCAAACAATTTCATATAGGTTATACATATGCTGTCATGCAAAAATTTTCCATATTATCCATTGTCACCAAAGAAAAGCAAAAGAATAAAGTGAGAAAATTATACTTCAATTTGAACTCATAATCCATTAGTTCTCTCTCAAAGATGGATGAGAACTTTAAATTTGAGTCCCTTGGATTGTCTCAGATAACTATATTCATTAAAGCAGCTAAGTCTTTCACAGTTGATCACCATTAAAATATTGCTATTACTGTGTACAATAATCTCCTAGTTCTACTCACTTTGTTTTGTGTCAATTTATATAGGTCTTAGCAGGTTTTTCTGAAACTGTCTCCCTTGCCATTTCTTCTCTGCTTTTTTCTTCTTTTTATTAATTATTTCATTTTTAGTTTTCAACTTTTACTTCCACTAGATTTTGAGTTCCACATTTTCTCCCCATTTCTCCCCCCTATCCTGGAGACAGAGTGCATTCTGATTACTCCTTCCCCCAATCTGCCTTCCCTTTTACCACCCTGCTTATCCCTTTCCCTTTTGTTTTTTTGTACAGCAAAATAGATTTCTATACTCCATTGCCTGTATATCTTATTTCTCACTTGCATGGAAAAACAATTTTAACATTTGATTTTAAAACTTTGAACTCCAAATTCTCTCCCTTCCTCCCTCTCCACACAGCCTCATCGAGAAGGCAAGCCGTTTTAGGTATATAATATGATATAGGTAGTCATGCAAAACACTTCCATAATAGTCGTGTTGTGAACGACTAACTATATTTCCCTCCATTCTTTCCTGGTCCCCCATTTATTCTCTTTTCTGCTCTGACCCTGTCCCTCCTTCCCCCAATTTCCCTCCTTTCTATCACTGCCCCTTCTCCTTTCTTCCCCTCTACTTTTCTGTAGGGTAGGATATATTTCCATATCCATTTGAGTGTGGATGGTATTCCTTCCTTAAAACAAGTCCAATGAGAGTAAGTTTCAATCATTCCCTCTCACTTCCTCTCTCTTCTCTTCTATTATAAAACATTTTACTTGACTTTTTTATATGAGATAATTTATCCCATTCTACCTCTCCCATTGTCCTTCTTCTAGTAAATTCCTCTCTCACCCTGTAATTTTATTTTTTAGACATCATCCCTTCATATTCAACTCACCTTGTGCCCTATACACACACACACATACATGTATGTACACATACATATGTATATGTGTGTATGTGTGTATATATGTATATATTTATGTATGTTATATATTCATATATAAATACACACATCCATACACATGTACATATATACATATGCGCACTATATATACCTATACATGCGCACACGTGTGTGTGCGTGTATGTATGTGTGTATACACATATATATTACCTCCAACTACCCTAACACTGACCAAGGTATCTTGAGTAACAAATATCATCTTTCTGTATAGGAATGTGAACAGATCAACCTTAATAAGTCTCTTACGATTTCTCTTCCTGTTTACCTCTTTGTGTTTCTCTTGAGTCTTCTATTTGAAAGTCAAATTTTCTATTCAGCTCTGGTTTTTTCATCAAGAATGCTTGAAAGTTCTCTATGTCATTGATACAAATTTTTTCTCACATGGATTCCCTCACATGGATTTTCAGTTTTGTTGGGTAGGTGATTCTTGGCTTTATTCCTGACTCTTTTGACCTCTGGAATGTCAGATCCGCTAATGTACAAGCTACTAAATTTTGTGTTATCTTGATTGTGTTTCCATGGCGCTTTAATTGTTTCTTTCTGGCCACCTGAATATTTTCTCCTTGACCTGAGAACTGTGCAGTTTGACTAAAATATTCCTAAGACCTTTCCTTTTGTGATCTCTTTCAGGAGGAGGTCCTAGAAGATCAGGGCAGCTTGTCTTGATAATTTCCTAAAAGATGGTCTCTAGGCTCTTTTTCTGATCATGGCTTTCAGGTAGTCCAATAATTTTTAAGTTATCTCTCTTGGATCATTTCCCAGGTCAGTTGTTTTACCAATGAAATAATTCACATTGTCTTCTATTTTTTTCATTCTTTTAGTTTTGTTTGAAAATTTCTTCATTTCTCATGAAGTCATTAGTTTCCATTTGTTCCATTTTAATTTTTAAGGAATTATTTTCTTCACTGAGGTTTTAGACCCCTCTTTCCATTTGGCCAATTCTGCTTTTTAAGGCATCCTTCTCCACATTGGCTTTTTGGACCTCTTTTGCCATTTGGATTACTCTATTTTTAAGATGTTATTTTCTTCAGCATTTTTTGCTGTCTCCTTAAGCAAGCCGTTCACTGGCTGTTCATAATTTTCTTACATCACTCTCATTTCTCTTCCCAATATTTCCTCTGCTTCTATTACTTGATTTTCAAAATCCTTTTTGAGCTTTTCAATGGCCTGCAACCAATACATTTTTTTTTCTTGGAGGCTTTGGATGTAGGAACTTTGAATTTTTGTCATCTTCTGGTTGTATGCTTTGATCTTCCTTGTCACCAAAGTAAGATTTTATTTTCTGATTTTTCCCACTGTTTGCTCATTTTCCCAGCCAATTACTTGACTTGTTAACTCTTTGTTAAGGTAGGAAGACTCTGCTTCAGTACAAAAGGTGTGCTGTCCCAAGCTTCAGGGATTTTCTGCAGCTGTTTTCGGAGATATTTCTAGGAACCGGCAAATCTTCAGTTGTTCCAAGGTGGTATGATCACAGGAGAGGTTTTTACTCCTCTCCTGGTCTGTGAGTTACTACAAGCACTCTCTTCTGCCTTGTAACTGTGAGGAGGACTCCCTCTCCAACAGCTACCACAAGCTTGGCCACACCAGTGCTCCTCCTCACTCCAGTACTGTGACCCCAGGACTGTGACCCAGATCCAGGCATGGGAAGAGGAAGAGAATCCTGCCTCTGTGCCAGCAAAGAGGTCCCTGCAATTTCCCTCTGAGTAGCTGCTTAATTCTCCCAATATCTGTAGGCTGAGAATGCCAGAAGCAGCCACTGCCACTGTTGTCATTGCTGCCATGCTGGGAATGGAGCCAGACCACACTCTCACATAGGTACAACAGACCTTTGCTACTGACTTTCTAAGTTTTCTTTCGTGTTTGTGGGTTGAGAAATCTGGAACACGCCACAGCTGCTATTGATTCAGTCCCCTGAGGCCTGCTCCAGGTTGGCTAGGGATTCATCTGTGCTGGCACTGCTCGTGCTGGACCATGTTCCTCTCTCAGTCTGGTGGAAAAGACCTTTGCTATAGAACTTCCAGATCATCTTGGGTTGGAAATTAGTTTCACTCTGTCATCTTGTAGGTTCTGCTGCTCTAGAATTTGTTTAGGGGCATTTTTACAGGTATTTGGAGGGGTTTGGGGGAAGAACTCATCAAGTCCCTGCTTTTATTCCTCCATCTTGGCTCTGTCCCCGTCCCTTTCCATTACACAGAGCAAAATAATATTCCATTGCAATGCTATATTACATTTCCAGCCATTCCCCAATTGACGAACATCCCTTCAATTTTCAATTGTTTGCTACTACAAAAAGAGATGCTATAGATATTTTTGTATATATAGGTCCTTTTCCTTTTTCTTTGATTTCTTCAGGATACAGGTCAAGTCTTTGTATTTCTGTACTAAAGGGTATACACAGTTTTATAGCTCTTTGGACACAGTCTCAATTGTTCTCTAGAATGTTTAGACCAATTCACAAATCTCCGCCAAAAGTCCAACAGTGTACCTATTTTCCCACATCCATCTAGCATTTATCATTTAAAATAGATCATTGTAGGAGGCAGTGCCAAGACGGTGGCTGGAAAGAAGGGACTTGCATGAGCTCCACCCCAGGTCCCTCCAAAAACCTATAAAAATGGCTCTGAACAAATTCTAGAATTGCAGAACCCACAAAATAGCAGAGGGAAGCAGGGCTCCAGCCCAGGACAGTTTGGATGGTCGTGGGGTAAGGTCTATCGCATAGGGCTAGGGAGTGGAGAGAAGCAGAGCCCAGTGTGGGCTGCACCCGGACCAACCAGACCTGGAATGGGGGGAACAGGCCCTAGCGCCCTGAATCAGTTAGTTGTGGCAGTTACCCGACTTCTCAATGCACAAACACCAAAGAGAACAGGGAAAAGTTGCATGGGCAGAATGAAAGGAGTTCGCAGTTCGGCTACCACCCCAGGGGCAGCAGAGGTGGTGCAGGTCTGAGGCTACTTACAGAGCCACAGCTGAAGTTGCTTCCAGCCCCAGGCCCACCTGGTGGAAGGAATTAAGTAGCAGATCTGAGCAGGAGTGCAGAGCCAGCTTAGATCTGAGTTAGTCCAGATTGGTGCTTCTTGGGGGAAGAGGAGCCCTTGTGTGGTTGTTTCAACAATCCGGCTAGCAGCTTCTGTGGGGGTGTAAGATCCACCCATAGCCAGCACCCAGAAAGCTGCCAACAGCACAGGTTCTTTTGATCTGCTTAACTAAGGAAAGCAAGGTGAAGGGATTGACAAGCTTACTTTAATTCAGCATACAAATATCTTTCGCTTAGTTCAGGGGAAGAGACCAGCACATTGAACTTCAGAGCAAATTACAAACAAATTACAAACACCAACAGACAAACCAAATGCAGATTCATAGTTACCAACATCTAGGTTCAGCCTGGGAGCTCAGAACAAGGGTTGACCCAGAGTCACTCGAGCCACCACAGCTGTGGGGAAGAGCTCCAAGGAAGAGGAGGCCAACCCCTGGTTTTATATCTTTTTCAGTGTCAGGGGTGAGTTACACATGCAACTCACCCACGTGACTTAGAATCCTCACAAAGAGGCAACTTAAACCCACGTGGTCTAAGAGCCTCTGCTCTCCCAGATATGTAAACTAGGCCCTCCTTGGAGTTAGCCCCACGTTGGGCCCCACCTTAGTTGCCAATCCACACCCACTAAGGTTTTACACCTAATAGGGGTTTGGGCCTGGGGTTCAGCACATAGTAAGGTTCAATGAAATACACTAAATTACTCAAAGGGAACAAAAGCCAAGCTATTCAAGGGCACTTGGTTGAACTAAGTGTTAAGGAGCCCATTTTGCTTACCAACACAGTAGCAGAGCTCGCTGTGTAACTGAAAACAACAGCAGAGCCCCTCAAGTTTGGGACAAAGTGCTCCATACAGTACAAGCAGTCATACTCTGAAGAAAAAATCAAGGGTCAAGTAAGTTGGCTGGGAACACGACGAGGCAGCAAAAATGGACTCAGATTCAGACTGAGACTTTGGAATCTTTCTTTGGTGACAAAGAAGACCAAAACATACAGCCAGAAGAAATCAACAAAGTCAAAGAGCCTACATCAATAGCCTCCAAGAAAAACATGAACTGGTCTCAGGCCATGTGTGTTGGTAACCAAAAATGGGCTCCTTAGCACTTAGTCAACAAGTGCCCTTGAATAGTTTGGCTTTTTCCCCTGAACTAACTGAATGCTGCTTGTATGTTGGATTGGAGTAAGCTTGTCGGCCCCTTCACCTTGCTTCCCTTGCTTAAGCAGGTGGACCTGTGCTTTCTCGGTCAACCCCTTCACCTTGCTGAAGCAGATCGAAAGAACCTGTGCTTTCCCCAGCGTACCTTACACCTCCGCAGAAGCTGCTAGCCGATGGTTAAAAACAGCTTCTGTTGGAGCCAGAGACAGCTACAACTACAGCTACATCCAAAGCTGAAGCAGGAGCTGCCGGTAGCTGAGTTGACCTACATGTGGATTGAGGCCAGTGGGTAATCTTTTTACCATAGAAGGGAAGCATGTGTATGATTTTGCTTTATACCATCATGCATCTCTGTGGCCTCCTGATTACTCTTGTGAGGCGGACTTATTGGGCCTGGAAGCTTTTGATCAATATATCAAAATGGTGATGCTGGTTTGTGGGTTGGTTACTGTGGAGCCTAAATATATGCTTTGATTCTTCTGCCTCCTACTTTGAGAATTACTTATATCCGGCGGTTCCAAACATTTCAGACATATATATGATCCTTTTTGAAATTATAAATTCTGCCCTCCTACTACACCATGGAAGAGCTCACAAACGAGTTGAAAAACAAGTTAGAGAAGTAGAGGAAAAATTGGGAAGAGAAATGAGAGTTATTTGAGAAAACCATGAAAAACAAGTCAAGGACTGGCTAAAGGAGACCCAAAAAATACTGAAGAAAATAACACCTTAAAAAACAGACTAACTGAAATGGCAAAAGAGCTCCAAAAAGCCAATGAGGAGATGAATGCCTTGAAAGGGAGACTGAGCCAAATGGAAAAGGAGGTCCAAAAGACCACTGAACAAAATACTACCTTAAAAATTAGATTGGCACAAGTGGAAGTTAGTGACTTTATGAGAAATTGAGATATTATAAAACAAGACCAAAGGAATGAAAAAAGGAAGAAAATGTGGAATATCTCATTGGAAAAACAACTGACCTGGAAAATAGATCGAGTGGAGATAATTTAAAAATTATTGGACTACCTGAAAGCCATGATCAAAAACAAAGCCTAGGTATCACCTTTCAAGAAATTATCAAGGGGAACTGCCCTGATATTCTAGAGCCAGAGGATAAAGCAGAAATTAAAAGAATCCACCTATTGCCTCCTCAAAAAGATCCCAAAAAGAAAACTCCTAGGAAGATTGTTGCCAAATTCCAAAGCTCCCAGATCAAGGAGAAAATACTGCAAGCAACGAGAAAGAAACAAATTGAGTATTGTGGAAACACAATCAGAATAATGCAGGATCTGGCAGCTTCTACATTAAGGGATCAAATTGCTTCGAATATGATATTCCAGAGGTCAATGGAGCTGGGATTAAAACCAAGAATCATCTACCCAGCAAAACTGAGTATCATGCTCCAAGGCAAAATATGGATTTTCAATAAAATAGAGGACTTTCAAGCTTTCTCAGTGAAAACACCAGAGCTGAATAGAAAATTTGACTTCCAAACATAAGAATCAAGAGAAGTACGAAAAGATAAACAAGAAAGAGAAATCACAAGGGCCTTACTAAAGTTGAACTGTTTCATTTACATTCCTACATGGAAAGATGAGGTTTATAATTCATGAGACCTCAGTATTAAGGTAACTGAAGGGAATATACATATATAGAGAGATAGAGGGCACAGGGCGAGTTGAATATGAAGGGATGATATCTAAAAGAATAAAATAAAATTAAGGGATGTAAGAGAAATATATTGAGAGAGGGAGAAAGGGAGAGATAGAATGGGGTAAATTATCTCACATGAAAGTGGCAAGAAAAAGCAGTTCTGTAGGAGGGGAAGAGGGGGCAGGTGAGGGGGAATGAGTAAATCTTGGTCTCATCGGATTTGACCTGAGGAGGGAATAACATACACACTCAATTGAATATTTTACCCCATAGGAAAGAAGGAGGAAGAACATAAAAAAGGGGGGATGATAGAAGGGAGGGCAGATAGGGGGAGGAGGTATTCAAAACAAACACTTTTGCAAAGGGCCAGGGATAAGGGAGAAAATTGAATGAAGGGGTATAGGATAGGAAGGAGCAAAATATAGTTAGTCTTTCACAACATGAGTATCGTGGAAGGGTTTTACATAATGATACGCATGTGGCCTATGTGGAATGAATTGCCTTCTTAGGGAGGGTGGGTGGGGAGGGAAGAGGGGAGAGAATTTGGAACTCAAAGTTTTAAAAGCAGAGGTTCAAAAAAAATCTTTGCATGCAACTAGGAAATAAGATATACAGGTAATAGGGCATAGAAATCTATCTTGCTCTACAAGGAAGTAAGGGAAAAGGGGATGTAAGGGAGTGAGGTGACAGAAGGGAGGGCTGACTGGGGAATGGGGCAACCAGAATATATGCCATCTTGAAGTGGGGGGAGAGTAAAAATGGGGAGAAAATTTGTAATTCAAACTCTTGTGAAAATTAAGGCTGAAAACCAAAAATAATAAATAAATAAATGCTTAAGAAATTAGAACATTCTACAGATGTTTAAATTTGCATTTCTCTAATCAATAGTAATTTAAAATATATTTCATATGAGTATACATAGTTTTGATTTCTTCTTCTGAAAATTACCTGTTCATACCCCTTGACCATTTATCAATCAAGCAATGGCTCTCATTTTTGTAAATTTGATCCAGTTCCCTACAAATCTGAGAAATGAGGCCTCTACCTGAGAAACTAGTAAAAATTACCCTTTCAATCTAAAATATTTGGACAGATTTTCTTGATAAAAAATGCTCTTTCTTTGACCACGGTTTTCAGGTAGTCCAGTGATTTTTAAATGATCTCTTTTCAATCTTTTTTATAGGTCAGTTGCTTTTCCAGCAACATAGTTAAAATTTTTGTCTATTTTTTTATTCTTGTGACTGTTTTTTATTATTTGTTGATGTCTCAGAGAGTCACTAGCTTCCAATTGCCCAATTCTAATTTTTCAGGAATCATTTTTTTCAGTAAATTTTTGTACCTCTTTTTCATTTGTTCAATTCTGCTTTTTAAGGAGTTCTTTTCTTCAGTGAATCCTCTTTTTTTTCAGTGTTCCTCTTTTACCATTAAGCTGATTCTGTTTTTAAGGTGTTATTTTCTTCAGCATGTTTTAGTTCCTCCTTTACCAAGCTGTTAATTCTCTTTTCAAGATGGTGCACTCTATTCTACCATAAAAGTGAGGTATATCTTCCCCACCCTTTTCTCCCTTTGAAGGAAATGTGTTCCAACTAGATGTCAATGCCCAATAAAAGGATCAGTATGTCCTCACTATATTAAAGACTTAAGATTAATTAGCAGAGTATCTAAGTTTTGGACCACAAGAACTCTCAAAAACCATGTACAATGTCATAAAAGACTGTGATCTGGAGTTGGTAAGGGAGGAGTATACATATAGATGAAACCAAAAATCCTCAGTCTGGTAGTCACAATTGTGACTTGTGGGGTGGCAGGGAGGGGAGGAAGGACTCACCTTATTACACCCAAATAAAATATTTTAGTGGAGTGTTTTGGTTACAGAGCAAGCATAACAAGATATAAATAAAAGAAAAAATGAATCACAATCACCACCACCACCACCACAACTTGCATTCCTGTTTACAAAGAACTGAGGAAGAGGAAATCAGGAGAAAAAGAAAGGTTTCATTGAGATGCAAAAAGAGGGAGCCAGAAAGGGAACCTCTCAGATTTCCTTAGGGAGGGGTGGGGGTCAGGGGTAAGGCAGGAGGAAGAGACTCAGATTTCAGCAAGACACCATTTTTTTCACTTTTACTTATTATTCAAGATCTCATAATAGTGTGCTTACTTATGCTGTGCAATGCAATATCACTTTAAAATAATGTTGGGGTGATTAAAATGCTAATGAAAAAATATGAACTGTATTTAAGTCACAGATCTTTGTTGTTTTTGTTTTAAAAATTCATATTTATTTTCAATCCTGAACTTTTGCACAGCATTTTCATATATATATATATATATATATATATATATATATATATATATATATATGTATATATATATATATATATATATATATATATATATATATATATATACACATATATATACATAAGAACTGCTCTCTCTAATGCCCTTCCTGCTGAAGAGAATCACTGATATTTGCTCTCATTTTCCAGTTTTTATTTTTTTTAAATGTATGAATACACTGGAATTTGTTTAGGCAGATTTACAACTTTCCATATTTCTTGAGACTCTGAAGAATAATTTGAAATTTTTCCTTTCAAGGAGAAAAATGCTTTTTAGTTGAGTTAGTATTTTAAAGGAAAAAAAAGCAAAATATCATGTGTGAGTACATTCAGTTCAATTCAACAAAGATATATTGAATACGTGTATATACTTGATGAGGAGTCAAAATAGATATAATGCAAATACTACAGACTTGGGAGTCAGGGTGCTTGGGTTCTAATTTTATCTCTACCACTAAATGGCTGTGCCATCTCTTTGTGTCTCAATTTCCCCACCTGTAAAATTAGGTTGGATTAAATGATTTGTAGGATTTCTTTCAATTACAAAATATAATTTACTAGGAATCAATTTCAAGGCGTTACATGAGTAGGCAACATGATGTGAGTGATAAGTGCTGAGGGTAGATTCAAAAGATCTGGATGACGGTGAAATTGTGAGTGTTGGAGAAGCCATGTCACCACTGGAATTGTTCCCTAAGAAGAGATACTTTACTATGATTTATGGGAATCTGTGTGGGATGGTAGAAAGAGTGATGGATTTGGAGTCAGAGGACAGTTCATATTGATACTTACTCACTATGTAACCTTCGACAAATTATTTATTCTGCCTGCATCAGTTTCCTCACCTACAAAATAAGTTCAAACTGAATGACTTTTTGACCCCCTTCAGCTCTAGATTCATATTTGTTCTATATTTTAATTCATTATAAAAATATCTCAATCTAAGTCAGGTGAAGGAATTACCACTCTGATTGAAACTCATATATTCTGTTTATAGAAGAAAGTGCTAGCACATAGAGATTTAGACTACTGGCACCAGACTTTCTATTAGGGGTGTGATAATGGACCTTGAACATTTATACCACTTCTATAAACAAAGAGTGAGAGATTTGGAAGAGAATTAGAGACGAAAATGATCTCTTATGTTAGCTACTGAGGTTAAGATGCAGAAATGTGAAGAAATAGCCAGATCAGCTAGGAACACCACATCAATCAGTCAAAAAGCTATAATTAAGAATCTACTATGTTCCAGGAGCTAAGCTAAGCCCTGGAACCATTAAATAGAATTTGAAAAAATTTAACTTTTTTTAAGTTGTCATCTTGTTCATAGTTATAATTAATGAATAAATGGTTCTCTTTGGCTAAAGCTGCTAGAAGCATGTACAAATATAAGACCAATTGCATTTGTGAGCATGATTTTAGATCTCTCATATACTTAATCCTAATTCCTCATGCAGATATTTATGTGGTCTGCACCACCCTATGATTGACTGTAGGTGTGATTCTGCCCCAGTTACTCTCTTGGTCCCCTCTCTTCTGTCTTTTGCTTTCCTTTCAAAGCTAAGAGATGCTCCTAGCTCACCCAATGACCATTCCCAGGTGTTGTCTAGTGTTACCAACTTATTTTGGTGCCCAAAGAACTGCACATGAATGTAGCAGTTGTTAAAAAAAAAATCAGTAACTCTCTCCTTTGAATATAAGCCTACAGATGGAAATCTTACTCTATCATTTCTTATAGGTACAATTGTTTTAATTCTCTCTCCCTATACAGGTATTTCCCAATTGTTCTCTTCAAACTTGATTCAAGTAATAAGAAACAGAGTTTAGTAGTTCTATTGCTAAACCATTTTATCACATTTTCCAGCTTAAGAAGTAAAATAAACTTTCAAAATAAATGTAAACATCACCCAAGCCCTGGGGAGAATCATCTGGTTGAAAGTGAATGTGATCATCTTTTCCAGAGTGAGGGAAAGGCAATGAGGGAAATGCAGGTTACTATTTGCCTCAAGGTTAAATGATTTTAGTAGTGTAGATTCAGTACTGGATATTATTCATGTCCATTTTTAACACCAACCCTGGCTCAAGACACTCTGAAACTGCTGATGACCTCCCCCACCATCTCTGCTCGGCATGATGGAAGCTTCTTCAGTTTCTAACTTCCTAGCTCCTCAAGATCCTCCTGGTTCTGTTCCCCAAAGCCCATAAGGATCCAGGTCAAGTGAAAATCATCATGGGGAGGGAGGGTCAAAGAGAAGGACAATGCAAAATTTTTGCCTGCATTTTCAAGCCTCCATCTCCACTATCTTGATCTTGGGAACATGCATGACCAAGAATGCACTAAACAGTTTCACAAATATTATTATAGTGGTATAAAAATAAATGTGTTACATTTGAAAAAAATATTCACCTACTTGAATTTAACTTAAATACCAAGTAGAAATGCCAAAATTTAATTAAAACTGGCCAGGATTTTTTCCTGCATATGTGAAATGATGTTAGATAAAAGATGATGTCTGAGTGCTGTGGATCCATAAGTACATTAGAGACTTCTACTTGGCATACATTCTCTCTGTTTTGGACATACATGTAAACTTCTCTGAAGTGGGCAGATGATCAAAATTGTGGTCACAATCATGGTTAAGTTAGACTCTAGGAATTCAGGAAGATTTGTGTACAGTAAAGAGAGCAGTGGACTTGGAATAATGGAATTTGAATTCAAGTGACTATGGGAGAATCAGCTGATTTGTGAACTTTAATTTCATCCTCTATAAAATGATGTCATTAATAGTTGGTATTCCCGCTTCACAGGGTCATGTCAAGGATAAAAAGAATCCATGAGTAAGTGATTGGAGAACTATTAAATGTCATGCTGACATTTTGCTTCAGATCTCTGATTTCAATGTATAGTAAAATCCCTCTAAGGATGAAGATCTACAATTCATAGTCAGATCTGCAACATATAGTATTAGAGAATTTCCCAGGTCACTGAAAGAATAAGGGATTCCCAGTGTTATGAGGGCCCAGTACTGGAAGTACGGGAAACAAAGTCTTCATGACTTTGTTTATTATTGACTACAAATAACTTTATTATTGACTACAATTCACTGTTTTTCAACATGCAAAAGTAAGGTATTGTGATTAGAAACACATAGCAGATACAGAAAAGTATCTTGTCAAGTTGTTTTGTTATATAGTTGGGAAAAAAATGAGCTGTGGCCAAGTTTATGCACACCATATAGAAGATTTTTGTTTTGTTTTATTTTTTAAAATGACTTGTCATTTCATTGGTGCAGGAAATTTCCAATGACAAACTTTCTGGGAAAATGAGAGTATGAGTGAGCAGCCATATGTAAGAGGCAACACAATTCTAGGTCTTCCTGACTCCAGGACACTCCATTGCAATTAAGAGTGGGCATGCCATGAAGTCCTGCTGATTCTTTTGAATTGGAGACAGAGGGGATGAAGTGATAGGAAGACAGGAACAACACTACAACCTATAACCATCAGACTTTGTATTTTAGCATGGGAATCTTACAAAGTTACAGAGCTGAATTAGGTCTGCAAAGAAAGTTGTAACTATAGATTGTTCTCCAAACAATGTTAGATGGAACGGGACTTAAATTTCCTACAAAAACAAAATTGGGCCTGGATATTAATCATGTCTAAATATTGAAGTTCAATAGCAAACATGACTAGGTCATTGTTGGCTTGAGATTAAAATTTCAGGCCTCAAACCTTCCTTGATCTCCCATTTCAATGCCAGCTCTGTGAGATTTTTCTTCCCCAACTTGAGCTATTAAATAAATTGACATTGATTCTTATTTCTGAGACAGGAGGATTAGTCTGATTTATACTATTCAATTATATTTAAAAATTCTACCATTTTCACTATTATATTCAAACACATTATATGTGTATCTGTTCTCAAAAAAGTCTTATTCCAATGTATTTTTTTCAGCCAAAGAAAAAACAAAGTTTATTAAAAATCTGCCATATTGTGTAGACCCTTAAGGAATCTGAGGATTTGTGACACTTGTATAGGTGAACAGGCCACCTGCTCATCTGAGCACCTTCATGGAGGCCTAGATGGATCTTATATACAGAAAGACTAGGAGGAATCTAAGATTGGGCAAGTAGTCTGGAATAGCTAGAAGAGGGCTTTAGGGAGGGTCTTGATGGCAGTGGCTAGTAGCTAGGGTGTCTACAGGTGAGACACCAGGAACCAAGAGAATGGGAGTTTGGTAGAATCAAAGGTGCGGACTAGCTGGAGGCAATCCAGAGTTAAAGGACAATGGAGGGCCAGGTTAGGTTAAGGGTAACAGTGATTTAGGCAAAGCAATAATGGAAAGCTTGTGGCCTCAGGTGAAGGCCAGATCAAGTGAGAATATTCAAGGAGAATTTAAGGGCATTCTCAGAGTCTGTACACTGTCATTCCCCCTTCAAACAAATGGGATCCAAATTCTTTTGGGTTAAAGGGTGAAGGTCTTGGCTTCTGAAATTGCTTTCTGCTGTCAAGGGGTTCAGAGCTGTCCTTGCCTTGCTGGGTCGCATTCAAGGGGTACATAGCCTGAACAGTGATGTGGAAGTTGGTGGCTTGGACCCTGGAGGAGACAAACATGGCAAGGAGGTTAAGCAAAGGAGAATCCAACAGGCACCAAAGGAATTTAGAGAAAAGACAATTTCCCTGGTATAAAAGACAATTTCTCTGGAAGGAATTAAAGATTACTATGGCAAGACTAAAACATAAAAGGAAAAGGACATGTTTCATAGGGGAGTTTTTTGCTGTCAGATATCCCCTTTCTTTCCAAGTTGCTCTATGGGCATGTAGAGCATGGAAAATATATTTTGAGTCAGCAAAAACATTTACTTTTTTATTTGCCTGTACCTCTAGGACCCTGGTGGGTGCTAGTAATTCTGCCTTCTAGGGAAAGGTCCCAAGGGGCAGGGGTTTGGCCTTTATGGGGTGGTGCAGACTGACTACTTCATACCTAGCTATCCTAACCCCTTGTTCTGTGTACCCCACTGCTTCATGGTTTGATAGGGTGTGGCAAACCATAAGAATTAGGGCAGGAGTATCTAAGAGCAAGGCTTGATTCTTGGTGAGCCTGTGGCTGAGCCAGCCACTGGTGGCCCTCTGCTTCCAGGATGCTCTGAACTTGATGGGGAGTCAGAACTTCTAGGGGCTGGCCAAATGTAAGTTTAGATGCCTCTTCAGTTATAATGGTTGTAGCAGCTACAGAGTGTAATTGTTTTTAAAAATAGGCAACTGGCCTTGGTTCAGGTCCTAAAGCCTGGGTTAGGACTCCCAAAGCCTATCCTCTCCTTTCATCAATAGAGAGAGTAAAAAGTTTTCCTAGGTTGGGTAGAGCTAATGCTGGAGTGGTGGTCAATTTAGTTTTCCAAGTCTCAAAAGGTTTAGCCTTGTATGGGCCCCCCCACCCCCCTCTAGAGGGGGTAAGTCAGGGCCTTGAGTAGCAATTCATGGTTGCAGTCCCTCCCAGGCTTTGGGCTTAATTGAATATTGACTGCAATGGGGGAGCACTTTAGGATCTTGGAGGCAAACTCTGGCTGGGGTGGCAGAAATCTAGAGCAATGGGCTCAACTATCTCCCATACTTCTGGGGGACCTTGGAGAGGTCTGATGAATGGAGGAAAAAGGGAGATGGGAGGTTTAACTAGAGAAAATTGGGCCCCAGTTTCACCATCAGGTTCCTTCCTAACAAGGCGACAGGGCAAGAGGAGAGCATAAGGAAGGAGTGTTCAAACAACAGATTCTCAAATAGGTAGAGGAGGGGGCATGTCTTGAGACATCCATTAGTCTCCCTCTTGATACACATGACCTGATGGGGTGCAGGATGGGTAGGGCCAGAGTAATTGTTTAAAACAGAGAACACAGCCATGATAAAGTGTGTAACCTTACCTTTGGCCTTGAATTTTGCCCAGGGCTTGATGTGAGAAATGGAGAAAGTGGGAGTCCTGCCAAGCCCCAGTCTCCCCCGTCATTCTGATACTGTGGAGTGGCTCCAGCGCTTTTCCGACCTTGGGGACAATCCTTCATCCAGTGTCTCTCCAGGTCACATGCTGGGCACAGTCCTGGAGGCATCAGTTCCTGGGGCTCCCTGCCCTGGAGGGGCACTCCTTTGATGAGTTGCTGTCTTCGTGGCATTGATAGCTCATTTCCCCGCTGCCCAAGCTGCTGGGCTCCCTCCAAGGGAGCACCCTAAATCTCTGTTGTTGAAAACTCCAAAGGCAGTCTCCAGTAATTGGGCCTCAGGTGTTTGGGGTCCCATTGCCAATTTCTGCAGTTTCCTTCTAATATCTGGGGCAGACTGATTAATGAAATACATGATAAGGATTGCTGCTCTTTCTATAGATTCAGAATCTAAATTCATATACTTCTTAATAGCTTGTACCAGGTTGTCCTGTTAAAGAGCACGGTTTTCCTTTTCACCTTCAGGAATTTCCCTATTTTTTTTTGAAAATTTATTTGCTTTCAAAATGCTGTTCTTTGACCTTCTAACAGGCAAATTACCATGTGGTCTCCCTTTCCCCTATCCTTATTCTTTTGATAATCCCATTCTGGGTCACTAATGGGAAAAGCAGCTATTCCTGGGGGGTATTTTGTAGGGTCATCACTAGCCAAATGATCCCCCAAATTTTGGGGCTTGTTCCCAGATTCTCTTCTTCTTAATGGTAGAACAGGGGGAGACTAGGAAATGCAAATTCTCCCTAGAAAGCTTGAATTTTAGGGATGTATCCATAAAGCCCTCAGTAAACTTAATAGGATCTTCTAAGTATCTCATCAGTTTCTCTTTAACTTGACCTGAAATGGAGAACAGAGCATGCACTCTTATTGTCCCACTAAGCAAAGCAGGCACTTCCCACAGAAGAAAAAAGCCCCAAAGGCAATATGAGGATAGGGGCTTGAGGAGGTAGAGAGGAAGTCTCACCTCTTGTGAGGGAGAGGCGGGGGTGTGCTGACTTACCTGGATTTGAATGCAAGGCTGAGGATCTGGCTGGCAAGGCAAAAGTTCAGCTGGCACCTGAGGAGGAGAAGGGATCGGAGAAGAAGAAACTGTAAAGAATGCTGTGGGGACTGGCCTAGAGGCTGGGACCGGAGTGAGCATCACCTCCAAGGGAGGGACCATGGTGGGAGATACTGCAGGAACTGCAGTAGGGGTGGACTCCAAGACCAAAACTTAAGTAGGGGAAGGGCCATGGGAGGAGATGCACGGCAGGAGATGTGGAAGGTAAATGAGGCAGGAAATGATGGGGGGTGGTCTAGAGGAAAAGGGAAGGGAAACCAGGGGGAAGAGGGGGTGGCCAAGGATGGGGGGCATGGGAAACAAGGGGGCTTGGAGGAGGTTGGGGAACAGCAGGAGGGGCTGGGGGAGATTGGGGTAGGGATAAGAGTTAGGGGGATGGTAGGCATGGAGGCAGAGATGAAGGTGGCTTAAAGCCCTGGGGGGCTATAAGAAGGAGGTCTTCCAAAATGTCCTGCTGACCCCCATTGCCCCTTTGTGGGGCAGCTGTAGATACAAGCATCTTGCAATCTTTTTTGAGAATGGGGTTCTGGGAGAGTTCAACGAAGGTATTTCTATCCATTTTCCTTCTCTATGACAGTATAACTCTAAATATAAGAGAGTATTGTGTTGTAAAATCCCCAAAATAGGCCATGCTTTGTGATCCTCCAGGTGATACCGAGGCCAAGCAGTGTTGCAAAAGAACACCAGCTTTTTTCTTTTTAAGTACTTTAGGAAAACTAATTTTTTTTTCCAATTTTGTAAAAGACAACACAAAGATGAATTTTGGGGAATTGAAAAGGATTGACCCATTATGGGTGTGGGGGCTAGAAATCCCTACCTCTGTAAAGGAGGATGTGGAAGTAAACCTTGAGAAACAAACAAAAGAGCAAAAGAGCACCTGACATTTTCCCAATTCCCTAGCTCTCAGAGAACTGAAAGAATTGGATGTTTGCTTCCAGAGACGGCATCCATCCTTGTCCTCTTTGCTTTCAAAGGAGTGTCCAGGTCCATGGCCTTGAATATAACCACTGGACCAAGAACCTGAGAGTGTCAGCCTGAGTATGTGACAGTTTCCTAGCTGTCTGACCTAATGGGACTTGAGAGTTCAGGCCCAAAAAGCACCTCCAAAGTGGTTGGAGGGCAAGAAAGGGATAGTGAGAAGAGAAGGCTTTCATACCTTCCAGTCCCAGCTGGAGAAGAATGAAGTTAGCAGTTTCCAGGTCAGGAAACCATATGTTGAGGTTTAGGGGTGCTGGGACCCTGAAATAGCAGCACAAAGGTCCTGACCGAATGAATTCATCTCAAGCCTTCTTTCAGCCAAAGAAAAACAAAGTTTATAAAAGATCCACCATATTGGCTAGACTCTTAAGGAATTTGAGCATTTGTATCACTAATGCCAGTGGGCCAGATTGAATCTGAGCCTTTGTGACAATTTTATTGATAAGTGGGCCAGAATGTATCTGAAGAAATGTCTTCTTTTGTTACGAGGCTGACCCTGGATTCTTGGAGGTCATGTCTAAAACATCTGTACGAACTTCTAAGGCTTTCTCTTTGTGCCATCAAAGAAATGGTGATTATTGCTATTACATTAGTTCAATCCATAATTACCACCCCTTACCTAGATTATTTCCTGGGATTTTTAATTATTCTTCTTGATTTGATATCTCTAACCATCAGTTCATCCTCCATACAACTGCAGAAATCATCTTCGCAAAGCACAAGTCTGACCATGATTCTCTCTAGCTCAAAAAGACTTTAGTAGCTATTTGAGCTTTGTTGCTTCTTAGGGAAAATATCAGTGCCTTGTCTTGAGTCCCTACAGCCTTCCTAAAACTTAACTTTCTAGCTTTATTAACATTTTTTCTCTTCAAACACTATATTCCTGCCAAACTAGATTGAAGAGGCTCTATACACTCATCATTCCACCTACCACCTCCATTCATTTGCCCAATCTGTGTCCTAGAGTAATAATGCTCTAATGATTTAAATTCTCTCAGAATCCTGAGCTTCTTTCAAGTCTCAGCTCAATGTGTATCTCCTCAGGGAAGGTGGCCTTATTCTTTCTCTCTTCATCTTATAATTCATTTATTTATTCATTCATTGATCCATGCATTTATTTATTTACTTATCTTGTATTTTATTTACTTGCCTGTTCATTCATTTATTAAAGATTTTTTTTTTTGAGGCTGCTGACTTCCAGGGGTGGAGACAATATGGTGGCTGGAAAGGAGGGACTTGCCTGAGCTCCCCACCATGTCCCTCCAAAAGCCTATGAAAAATGGCTCTGAACAAATTCTAGAACTGTGGAACCCACAAAATAAAAGAGGCAAGCAGGGATCCAGCCCAGGACAGCCTGGATGGATGCTTGATGAGGTCTATCACACACGGAGTGGAGGGGAGCAGAGCTCAGCATGGGAGGCAGCAGGACCAGCCATACCAGGAGCTGGGCAGAACAGGCCGTAGCACCCTGAATCAGTGATCTGTGGCAGTTACCAGACTTCTCAACCCAAAAAACACCAAAGACAACAGAGAAGGTTAGTGGGAAAAGACTGGAGCTGAATAGAAAATTTGACTTTCAAACACAAGAATCAAGAGAAGCATGAAAAGGTAAACAAGAAAGAGAAATCATAAGGGACTTACTAAAGTCGAACTGTTTTGTTTACATTCCTACATAGATGATGTGTATGATTCATGAGACCTCAATATCATAGTAGCTGAAAGGAATATGCATATATATATATATGTGTGTGTGTGTGTGTGTGTATATACATATATATATACATATGCGTGTGTCTATGTATGTATATATGTAGGTATATATGTATGTATATATGTACCTACATATATACATATATGTATATATATATACACACAAAGGGCACAGGGTGAGTTGAATATGAAGGGATGATATCTAACAAAATAAAATCAATTTAAGGGATAAGAGAGGAATATATTGAGAGAGGGAGAAAAGGAGAGATAGAATGTGGTAAATTATCTCACATAAAAGTGGCAAGAAAAAGTGGTTCTGTAGGAAGGGAAGAGGGGGCAGGTGAGGGGGAATGAGTAAATCTTGCTCTCATTGGATTTGACCTGAGGAGGGAATACCATGCACACTCAATTGGGTATCTTACCCCACAGGAAAGAAGGAGGAAGAAGATGAAAAAGGGGGGATGATAGAAGGGAGGGCAGACGGGAGGAGGAGGTAATCAAAAACAAACACTTTAAGAAAGGGACAGGGTCAAGGGAGAAAATTCAATAAAGGGGGATAGGTTAGGAAGGAGCAAAACATAGTTAATCTTTCACAACATGAGTATTGTGGAAGGGGTTTACATAATGATACGCATGTGGCCTATGTTGAATTGCTTGCCTTCTTAGGGAGGGTGGGTGGGGAGGGAAGAGGGGAGAGAATTTGGAACTCAAAGTTTTAAAAAGAGACATTCAAAAACAACTACCAAAAAAAAAGTTTTTGCATGCAACTAGGAAATAAGATACACAGGCAATGGGGCATAGAAATTTATCTTGCCCTACAAGAGAAAAGGGGAAATGGGGATGGGAGGGGAGTGGGGTGACAGATGGGAGGGCTGACTGGGGAATGGGGCAACCAGAATCTATGCCATCTTGGAGTGGGGGGAGGGTAGAAATTTGTAATTCAAACTTTTGTGAAAATCAATGCTGCAAACTAAATATATTAAATAAATTTTAAAAAATAACAAAAAAAGATTTTTTTTTTGTTTTTGTTCATGTTGTATGCCTAAGCAGAGTTCATTTTGATTTTGTTTGTTTAATTCCCAGAAATAGCACAGTGCCTTTAATATACTAGGTGAGAAAAGTGCATCTATTTGGTTATTTATTTCTTTTTGTTTTGTTTTTCATTGAAGCAAAAATGGTATCCTGGGATCTTAAACTGGAGAGATCAGTCTTTTTCCCCCTCCATTTTTTTTCACCCTGTCGTGGCTAAGCGAATGTGACAATAATTCTAAGAAAGTGGTTCATTGAAGAGATAACTGGGTTTGGAACCAGCTGATTTGTTTGAATATCAGCTTTGCCACTTAATATCTGTATTAATTGGGGCAATTTAATTCACTTGTCTGGGACCTTTTCCTTTTGTGAAAAGGGGAACTCTGGTCCTGATGTCTTCCGAGGCCTCTTTCACCTCAAAATCTAAAATTCTAGTTCTAAACAAGTTACTAAGAAAAGAGTGTGTAGTCTTTTAAGAGGAAAATTTGAAATTATAATGCTTATTTGGCTATATAAATTCTGTCATGACTGTGTAAAAAAATTAGAACAAGTCCTTACATGTTATTCAATTTCTTGATGTATTCAGTCTTTAGAAAATAACAGTAAGCCAGTACCATATTTACTGTTGATTCTTCTAATTTATACTCTTTAGTTCATCCAACTCACAGTAAAGTGTATTTGTTGAATTCTTTATTGAAGGGCAAAAGGAAAAAGGTTAACATTTTCTTCATGAAGATTCCTTTGTTTCCTTCCCACCCATCCTCCTTATAACACAATAATTTCTCAATTTCTCTCTACCCATTAAATTGTAAGTTCCTCATCATATTTTTTTGTCCCTGTGATCTACGACAATGTAGAAACGTATATGCATATATGTATATACACATACATATGTATGTATGTATATATGTACAAAGATAGCTAGGTATAAGTTATAGATTTATCACATATCTACCTATTTGCATTCATTCATACTGAAAAGTAAGCAATGTGGATGAGATGGAAAATTTTTTTTTTTTTATTTTGAATGGCTTGGGATGAAATGGAGTCAGTGCCTCATATCTTTGATTTTGGTCACCATTTTTCAAGGCAAATCTTTGAGGCCTTTTTACATAATGAGGCAAAATCTTGGATGAAAATCATTGAATCAAATAAGGATTGATTCCTTAAATTTAAAAACAGATATAACTTGAATATTTTGAAAGAAAAGTGAAGCTTGATATAGTAGTGAAGCAACCAATAAGTGAGGAATATTTGGGTTTAAATCCTATCACTGACATATACTGATGGTGCAAACAAGAGAATATTACTTATTTTCATTGTCCCTGGGCAACTGTCTATATATAAAACTTTATAGATACAGCCAAACACTTTCCCTACACAGACAAATCATAAATCTTAACAAAACAAAAATGTGAAGTTTCTGATGCTATTGAGATAATAGTCTTTAAATTATCCTGTACTTTTTAAACACCAAGAACTTTATCTCTAATGACCATATTTGCTACTGGGACCTTTGCAATAAAAAAGGGACAATTAGAAAATGTTTTTCTTGATTAGTTTCCCCCAAAGCCATGAAATCTAACTTTCCATAAAGTCTCTTTAATAATGCTTTCAAAACATTCTCGGAATTCCTTGGCCATGATAAATGTACTTTTGGCTTCTGTTGTAGTTTAAAAAGAAAAAAAAAAAGTAAGGCAGAGATGATGAAGCAAGATAAAATTTTAGCATTTTGGATTCTTGAGCTGCCCAGAGAGGCAATGTGAGTTGCCTAAGGTTACACACAAAGAGTGAAAGAAAGACCTTGGAATCAAAATCAGGTCTCCTGATTCAAAATCTTGTGCTTTTCCTAGTCTACCTTGTTGTCTCCCTTGTATGGTACCAAATGAGAGTGCACTATTACTGTTCATATTAACAATATTTACATTTGTTTAGCAGTTGTGGGCATCAAATTGGCTACTATACATAAAAGACTCTATGAGCCATAACATGATAGATTAGATTTGCAATCCATTGACCCTGGGGACACACGACTCAACCCAATCATTCCTGCCCAACATATGTTTTTCATCTGTGCCAATTCTTACGTTTTCCTCATGGAATACTGCCAATATGGTTAGGAATATCATCCTAGTCTTTTGACATCACAAGAATGGTGACGATGCACATGGACTGTTATTACTCACTCTTACCACCTTTCACTCCCCCCCCCCCACTTTCTCTCATTCACTTTTTTCCTTGTTGGCATCTTTATAACAATTCTACCAAATTTCTGGTATGGAACGTGTTGTAGATAGCTCACATCTATCATTCACTCTTCCCACACTGTCCTTTGCTTAATCCTTAACTTTATTTCTTTGTGATTGTAGAGTTTGGCCAATATCCTGTAGCCACACAATAGTTCCAGAAAAAAAATGGTATTAGAGGGATAAACCTTTTTACCCCAGGAAGTGATTTGGAGTCTTCTCACCCTCCAACCCCTTTCTAGAACACTTCTAGATGTGTCATCTTCTACCATTAGAATTTAAGCTTTTGAGGGTAGGCACTGTCACGTTTGTTTTTATTTGCATCTCTAGTACTTAGCAGAGTGCTTGCCACTTTATAATTGCTTTGTGTAGCTATAAAACATGTTTACATGAATAAAGCAAGTAAAAAATAAAGTACTGTATTATTATGTATATAATAAAGCACAAATCATTATTATTATTGTTGTTACCTATTGGCAGCCCATATAATACATAGGTACTATTGAAATATTAAAATGTGAGACAGACTGACAAATTTTTGATGGGTACTTGAAAAGGACTCTGATGAAAACAGAGAAAAGAATTATAGAGTATAAGGAAGTTTGGAAATGTTGCCTTCTGCGTTGTTAGAGAAAATATCCCTTAACCTTGGAAAGTACAAATCCACAACAACCTTGTAATGTACATCAAAGGCAAATATTCTATGTTCTCTTTTTACATTTCAGAAAACTGAGGCTCAGAAATGTTGTGACTTTCTCTGTCGTGACCACCAAGTTAGTAAGTGGAAGGGTAGAGACTTGAACCAGTAGAGACAGTGCCCTGTCCCACTTAAATTATAAGGTTTCAACTCAAATACAATATATATGACTAGTTATTACATTACCTCTGTTTAATTAATTTATATATATAGCCCCAACTTCCCTTATGACACTACATACACCAAATCCCAGTCAAACCTGCATGTCTGGTCCCCAGAGGGTCTCTAAATATTCCTTTAGGATTCTGGAAGTAACCCTGAGGGAATGGGAATTTCTAGTGATCTCAAGAGCTTTTTCATGAGTTGTCAGTGTGTTTCCCTCACCATAATAAGCCTTCAGAAAGGTTATTTATTGAATAAGTATAACAAAGACAGTCATTTCAGAAACACCCCACACCCCTGCCAAACCAAAGGAGAACACTCCCCTTGTAGCCACAAGGTCACTGGGGGGCAATGGGTTCAAATTGCTCAAATGCAAAAGGAAACAAGTGTCCAAAGAGTAGAGTTACAAGTCCTTGTTACTGCAAGTCCTCATTTCCCCTGGTGGAGACCTCATAAAGACTCCCTAGGTTACTATACAGTTCTGTCTGCTAGGCTCCTGAAGCTACGTTTCCTTATGGTCTCTAGTTTGTCTCCTCTGTGTTTCTTATTCATGGGCACCTAGGTGGCTCAGTAGATAGAGCACTGGACCTGGAATCAGGAAGATTCATCTTCCTGAGTTCGAATTTTGCCCTAGATACTTACTAGCTATGTGACCCTAAGCAAGTCACTTAAGCCTGTTTGCCTCAATTTCTTTATCTGTAAATGAGCTGGAGAAGGAAATGGCAAACCGCTCCAGTATCTTTGCTGAGAAAAACCCAAAGGTGATCACAAAAAGACACAACTGAACAAGTATCTCTCATCTCTCAAGGCAGATGCTGTTATCAGCCACTTATGCTCCAGGGTTACCCAGGGAACTGAGAGGAGCTACCTATCTTCTAACCTTTCAAATTTCACAAGGGCATCACCTAGTGGATTGATGGGAAGAAGAAGAGAGAAGCATGATCCTACCACTCAAGTCAGTTCCCTCTCAGAAGGCCTTCACCACTGGATTTGACCCTAATTCAACTCATTGTTATTGATATGATTGATTCAATACTGACTTCTTGTGTCAGGATCTACCAAAAATATTTATAGGCATTTATGTTTAGTTATGTTTGGTTGAATTCTTTGTTGAATGGCAATTGGAATTCTGCATGAAGTCTCCTTTGACTTCCTACCCACAATTATAAAAATGTCGGGTACCCTAACCTTTGTAGGGAGCACAAATTTACTTTTTTAATGAATGTAACTTATCAACAGTCAAACAACAAATATTTGTTAATCACCTAGTAGGTACCAGGCACTGTGCTATATATTGAGGCGCTTGATAGTCAAGTGACATGCCAAGGGTCACAGGGCTAGCCTGTATCTGAGACAGCATTTGATCCAATGTATTCCTGACTTTTCAAATCCAGCACTCTATTCACTCAGCAACTTATACTACACCATATTTTTGTTTCTCAGTGTGGCATCAGGACCTTATGAGGCACTTAAAACAATAAGATCTCATCCCCACTTCCTACTCCCACCCTGACACTCTCAGGAAAAATCACTTCCCTACAATCCCTGGTTTGCTCCAGTCTCCCAGAGACTCATCCAGGGCAAAGGGAGGGAAACATATTTCAGAGGTGACAAAGCCCTTGTATTCCTAAGAGTCATCAGGAACCTCTCCTTTTTTTCTTAGTGAATGAGGACTTCTAGAAAGATGTGGCTCCTCAATAGCCAGCAGACAGACTCTGGCCAAATAAGAACAATAACAACAAAAATCTAGGTCCCTAAAGTGGACCTATATGAAATTCACATTGGATTCCTTGAGCTCAGGCTAGATTTTCCAGTTCAGTGTAAAAAAGGGTCTTACATCTGAGGAGCTGGAAGCAAGTACCTCAGTTAAAAGGCAGAAAGGGACCCCAAGGAGGACCTGATTTAAATGCCTCCATTAAATAATAGAGTATATTGCTCCTGTTCTCTTTCCAAGTTGGCAACTATCACATCATGCCTCTCATCAGCTGTCTTTTCTCTAGATTGAACAAGTCCACTTCTTTTAACCTTTTGTCATCATTCTTATTTCCCACACCATTTATCATTTTTGTTGCTGTCCTTTGAACTCACTCCAATTTGTCTGTGTCTTTTATGAATGCATGGTGCCCAGATCTGGATAGAAAACTTCACCTGTGATTTACCCAGTGCTAATAAAATAGAATAATGGTTGCCCTTTACCTTAGTGTAATACATATTTTAAAAATATCCTGTTTGGATTCTTAAAGGAATACTCTAGTCTACAGAAAAGAAAATCACTGAATTGAGAGCAAGGAAAAAATGTTGCTCCTATTTCTAGTTTAGGTAGAATCTTATGCTTCGTTATTTTTTCCATTCCCATATCCATATAATAGGAAATTCCATTCAATTATTTCCAGTGTTCCAGGCCACTCATTTTAGATCACAATAACACTGGTATATTTCTGTAAGTGGGGGAGGACTATTGAAAAAATGGGGGTCTAGTCCTTGGACCATATACCACATTTTCTCCCTGAAGCATATGAAAGTGAGATTTTTGTGAGTTTGCGTCCAAAAGTGTGATGGTGATTAGCAGGGGGGCTCTGTCTCTAGTTCAAAAGGCGCATAAATGACTATATCCTATTGGCTACTTACATTTTTGTGCGGAAAAAAAGCGAGCGAGACCCAGATATAAATTTAGATGTGGATTTATTGAAGTGAGTGACTGTTTGGAGTAATTACTCAAATTGAACAGCAGTGAGCAAGGGAAGAGAAAGAGTATTTAAAGGGAAAGAACATAATTAGATTTCCGTGGAGATGGGGACAAAACAGTGGGACAAGTTGAGGCAGGATTATTTCCGTGGAGAAGGGAACACGAACAGTGGGGTCAATGGAGATAGGAGTAAAAACAATGGGGTCCATGGAGATAGGAGTAAAAACAGTGTGGTGAGCTGGGGCAAGATGGAGAAACTGGAGGGGTGGGGCAAGGCATAACAACATCAGTGGTGACAATTATTTGAATTGCTTGCTAAATTAGAACTGAGTGTGTACTCAAAGGTCACCAATAGATAATAACTTTCATGTCCCTGGTACTTTTTGAGTAAAGAGAGGCAGCACCACAGCCAGTGGTTTTATTTCCTCATCCAGAGCACCATATGACTGCAGCATCTAGGTAACACAATAGTTAGAGAATTGGCCCTAGAGTCAGAAAATCCTGAGTTCAAACTGAGCCTGTGTAATTGTTGTCTGACATTGGGCAAGTCTCTCAACCTCTGATTGCCTTATGTTCCTCAACTATAAAATGGGTGCCTGCAGGGCACCAGTTGCCTCAGGGTCCCTTGTTCAGGCGCCAGTTGCCACCAGTGGCTGTGGTGTCGAAATGGCCAGAGATGGCCAAATGCCGTGGAGAGTGAAAAGAAAAACACAAAACATGGGCCAGGCAGAAAAGTAAAGAACAGCTCCATTTGTTAAACTGAAGGACAGTGCTTATATACCCTTTAAAGCAAGCAGAATCAACAAATCCACCTGTGAGGCATTTGCATAATGCAAGACTTCCCTTTTGCTGCAAACAATAGTGTGTTAATAGCCCACAGGTGGTATTTAGCTCATGTATGCCATGGGGATTTTGGAGAGACCACATGTATACCGAGAAGGCTTGAAGAGCTTTCATCCTGAGCAGCATGTGCATGCCGAGGGATGGAGAACTGTTTCAACAATCCGGCTATCAGCTGTTGTGGGGGTGAAAGACCAACACATTCCCAACAACTAGAAAGCAAATAGCACACTGCAAAAGAACAGGTTCTTTTGATCTGTTTTAGTAAGGAAAGCAACGTTAAGGGGTTGACAAGCTTATTTTAATTCAGTATACAAATATCATTCACTTAGTTCAGGGGAAAAAACCAGCACCCTGAACTTCAGAGCAAAATACAAAGTACAAACATCGACAGACAGACCTTGTCTGATTCAAATTCCAATACATAGTTACCAGAGTGTAACATAGTCTCAGCATCTGGGTTACAAGCTGGAGGGCTCTTAGCTGCAGCTGCCCGGAGTCTCCGTGTCTGTGTCGGTAAGCAAAATGGCCTTTGTTTTCTTTGAGTAACTCAGTTTATTTCATTAAGCCTTCCTAGGAAGGCCTACTTTACATGTCTGGGACAGTAGAGGCTTTTAGACCACGTGGGTTTAAGTCCGCCTCTTTGTGACGATTCATGGGGCTGGCTAAAGGGAAGTGTTAACTCCAGAGCCATGCCCCATTGGGTGTTAACCTAATCTACATGGATGTGAACCCCCAGGGTCCTAGGTGGAGGGGCCAACTCAAGAACCAATCGGCTCTGGTCATTCAGACAATGCTTGATGATGTCAAAAACCCTATAAGAGGAGAAAAGACAGCTTGAAGATCCCTTTTTGGTTGGATTAGCCGTGGTGGCGAGCGTGACTCTGGGCCAGCCCTTGTTCTGAGGTCTCGGGCTGAACCTAGATGTTGGTAACTATGAATTGTATTGGGTGTGTCTGTTGATGTTTGTAATTTGTTTGTATTTTGTTCTGAAGTTCAGGGTGCTGGTCTATTCCCTTGAAGTAAGTGAATGAATCTGTATTTGGTCTGTCTGTTGATGCCTGTAATTTGTTCGTATTTGTTCTGAAGTTCAGGGTGCTGGCTTTTTCCCCTGAACTAACTCAATGCTGTCTGTATGCTCCCATGAACTAACTGAATACTGTCTGTATGCTGGATTAAAGTAAGCTTGTCAACCCCTTCGCCTTGCTTTCCTTGATTAAGCAGATCAAAAGAACCTGTGCTTTCCAGGCTTGCCTGTAGCTTTCTGGGTGCTGGCTGTGGGTGGATATTATACCCCCACAGAAGCTGGTAGCCAGATTGTTAAAACAGCGTCAGCACAAAGATGGCGGCTGGAAAGCAGGGACTAGCGTGACCTCCCTGCTGAGTCCTTCCAAAAACCAATAAAAAATGGCTCAGAACCAATTCTAGGACTGCAGAACCCACAAAACTGCAGAGGGAAGCAGGGCTCCAGCCCAGGACAGCCTGGATGGTCTCTGGGTGAGGTCTATCCCACACGGAGCTGGGAGCTGGGAACGGAGTGGAGCAGAGCCCAGCCTGAGAGTCGAGAACCAACCAGACCAGGAGCCAGGTGGAGTGGGCCCTAGCACCCTGAATCAATGAGCTGCAGCAGTTACCAGACTTCTCAACCCACAAACACCAAAGACAGTAGAAAAGGTTAGTGGGAAAAGCTGCGGGAGTGGAAGGAGTCCGAGGTTCAGCTTCCAGCCCCAGGGGCAGCGGGGGTGGGGCAGCTACAGCTGTTGTTGCTTCCGGCTCCAGGCCCACCTGGTGGGAGGAATTAAGTGGTGGATCAGAGCAGGAGTGCACAGCCTGCTGAAGATCTAAGCCCAGTCTGGGTTGGGGGTTCTTGGGGAAGGAGCAGTGCTGGTGTGGCAGAGCTGGCATATCCCCCCCAAATGTGGAACATAGAACTCCTTAGTCTACAAGCAGTCATACCCCACTGAAAAACTCAAGGGTCAAGTTAGTTGGTTGGGAATATGGCCAGGCAGCGAAAATGCACCCAGATTCAGTCTAAGAATTTGCATTCTTTCTTTGGTGACAAAGAAGACCAAAACATACAGACAGAAGTTAACAAAGTCAAAGAGCCTACAACAGAAACCTCCAAGAAAAACATGAACTGCTCCCAGGCCATGGAAGAGCTCAAAAAGGATTTGGAAAAGCAAGTTAGAGAAGTAGAGGGAAAATTGGGAAGAGAAATAAGAAGGATGCGAGAAAACCATGAAAAACAAGTCAATGACTCGCTAAAGGAGACCCAAAAAAATACTGAAAAATACACTGAAGAAAACAACACCTTAAAAAACAGAATAACTCAAATGGCAAAAGAGCTCCAAAAAGCCAATGAGGAGAAGAATGCCTTGAAAGGCAGAATTAGTCAAATGGAAAAGGAGGTCCAAAAGACCACTGAAGAAAATACTACTTTAAAAATTAGATTGGAGCAAGTGGAAGCTAGTGACTTGATGAGAAATCAAGATATTATAAAACAGAACCAAAGGAATGAAAAAATAGAAGACAATGTGAAATATCTCATTGGAAAAACCACTGACCTGGAAAATAGATCCAGGAGAGATCATTTAAAAATTATTGGACTACCTGAAAGCCATGATCAATAAAAGAGCCTAGATACCATCTTTCAAGAAATTATCAAGGAGAACTGCCCTGATATTCTAGAGCCACAGGGAAAAATAGAAATTGAAAGAATCCATCGATCACCTCCTCAAATAGATCCCAAAAAGAAATCCCCTAGGAATATTGTTACCAAATTCCAGAGCTCCCAGATCAAGGAGAAAATACTGCAAGCGGCCAGAAAGAAACAATTTGAGTATTGTGGAAACACAATCAGAATAACGCAGGATCTGGCAGCTTCTACACTAAGAGATCGAAGGGCTTGGAATATGACATTCTGGAGGTCAATGGAGCTATGATTAAAACCAAGAATCACCTACCCAGCAAAACTGAGTATCATGCTCCAAGGCAAAATATGGATTTTTAATAAAATAGAGGACTTTCAAGCTTTCTCAGTGAAAAGACCAGAACTGAATAGAAAATTTGACTTTCAAACACAAGAATCAAGAGAAGCATGAAAAAGTAATCAAGAAAAAGAAATTGCAAGGGACTTACTAAAGTTGAACTGTTTTGTTCACATTCCTACATGGAAAGATAACATGTATGATTCATGAGACCTCAGTATTAGGGTAGCTGAAGGGAATATACATATATGTATATATGTTTATGTATATGTATATAAGTGAATGTGTATGTAGGTATGTATATATCTTTGTGTGTGTGTATATATATATATATATATATACATAGAGAGAGAGAGAGAGAGAGAGAGAGAGAGAGAGAGAGAGAGAGAGAGAGAGAGAGAGAGAGGACACAGGGTAAGTTGAAGATGGAGGGAAGATATCTAAAAGAAATAAAATGAAATTAAAGGATGAGAGAGCAACATATTGAGAGAGGGAGATAGAGAGAGATAGAGTGGGGGGGATTATCTGGCATAAAGGTGGCAAGAGGAAGCAGTTCTGTGGGAGGAGGGGAGAGGGCAGGTGAGGGGGGAATGAGTGAATGTTGCTCTCATCAGATTTGGCCTGAGGAGGGAATACCATACATACCCAATCTTACCCCATAGGAAAGAAGAGGGAAGAAGATAAAAAAAGAGGGGGATGATGGAGGGGAGGGCAGATGGGGGTGGAGGTAATCAAAAACAAACACTTTCAAAAGGGGACAGGGTCAATAAAGGGGGAGGGGTTGGGAAGGAGCAAAATATAGTTAGTCTTTTACAACATGAGTATTGTGGAAGGGTTATACATAATGATACACATGTGGCCTATGTTGAATTGCTTGACTACTTGGGGAAGGTGGGTGGGAAGGGAGGAGCGGGGAGAATTTGGAACTCAAAGTTTTTAAAAACAGACGTTCAAAAACAACAAAAAAAGTTTTTTGCATGCAACTAGAAAATAAGATACACAGGCAATGGGGAGTAGAAATTTAGCTTGCCCTACAAAAAAGGAAGGGAAAAGGGGATGGGAGGGGAGTGGGGTGAGAGAAGGGAGGGCTGACTGGGGAACAGGGCAACCAGAATATACACCATCTTGGAGTGGGGGGGAGGGTAGAAATGGGGAGAAAATTTGTAATTCAAACTCTTGTGAAAACCAATCCTGAAAACTAAATATGTTAAATAAATAAATTAAATTTAAAAAAACGAAAAAAAAAAACAGCATCAGCACCACCACGAGTGAGAGCCCTGCTCGAATGGCTCTGTCTTCTCTACTTATAGCATTTCAGACGTCATCAAATGTCATCTGAATCACCAGAACTTAGGCTCCTATGATTGGCTCCTGTTTAAACCCGCCCCTTAGGACCCTGGGAGCTTCATGCCCATATCAGCTTAGCACCTAATAGGGGTTTGGCCCTGGGGCTTAGCACCTAGTAAGACTCAATGAAATACACTGAGTTACTCAAAGGAAAAAAAGCCAAACTCTTCAAGGGCACTTGGTTGCACTATGTGCTAAGACCCCATTTTGCTTACCAACGCAAGAGCCCTTGTGCCAAGTTATCAGCCCAAGGGCAAAAAGAGGCTTCTGGCCTGTATCTTATCCCAGAATGGACTTTCTCAGAGCATGGCCCTCTACAGGCACCTACCTCAAAGAGTTGTTGTGACATTCAAATGAGATAATTTTTGTAAAAATGCTTAGTATAGTTACCTTCCTCTTTCTCTCCCTGTGAATTCACATTATTTCTTGTTTCTTCTGTCTCTTGTGTTTTTTCAACTTAGTAATACATATCAGAAATGGAACAAACCAAGTTACAGTCTTGAGAAATTTGAAAGACAGAAGAATGATCAAAGGTCCAGCAGCTAGAGACCATAGTGAGTCTGCTGCTTGTTACAACAGCTGAGTCCAGAGATTAGCTAACCATTAGTTACCTGCTTGACCCTGCTCACCAGTGAATTAGCCCAGAAGCTGAGAAAGCATGTGCTACAATCAAGTCTATGGCTCATCCATTGGCTATGGCAATATCAGCAATGTACTTAAACTTTAAGTGTGAATCTACTCTCTTCAGGAAATGAAGTCATGAAGGAGAATGTGATATTTGTTTGGGAGGTTTTTCTTTGGAATTTTCTCTAACTTCTCAGTAAATACCTCTTTGTAAAAGTTAATTAATATAAATTTGTTAATTGAGAAAATATTAGGTTATGTTGTGAAAATACTTAGGGAGTGATATTGCAGAGATGGCAACTGGTAACCAATACTGGAGAGGAATAGACAAGATGATGGTGGCTTGTGAGCAATAGTATTAGACACCCCAGGCACTTAAATGGACCCTGGGACCGTGAAGTGAGGTGAAAGCTAAGCTTATTTAGTTGATCTTACTGCTTTCTCTGTTTCTAATCTCTTCTCCACAAAATGTAAATTTGGAAGGTACTTCTGAGAACTTTCACTCATGAAAAGTAGTTCCTTCTACAGTGAATATACCTGACAAGTGGTCATCCAGCCTTTAGTTCAAAATTTCCATGGAGAATAAACCACTCTACCCAAGGCAGCCTGTTGTAATTTTAGACAACCTTTATTGGCAATTTCCTACCCACCCCCCCCTTTAAATCAAACCTAAATCTTCCTTTTTGCTAAAAACAATACATTGTCCCATTGGGTTACTCCACCTCCAAACCCTAATCAAACTCACAGGTTGGGTCCCTGTGAGGATGACTATTCTATGTTCAAATTACTCTGTGGGTCTATATTCCTAAAACTGTTACTTACTAGTCCCAACCAATGTGTTAACTTTGAAGTTGTTATCTAGAAAATACAAATATCTAAAACAAAGGACAGTTGAAGTTCCTATCTGTATGGAGATAGAAAGATATAGAAACAGAGAGTCACACAGAAAGGGACAGAGAGACAAAGACAAGGAGTGAGACAGACATGCGGGGAGGAGGAAAGAGTGAAAGAGAAAGTCAATATAGTCTAGTGGTTAAACCAAGGTTTATTGGTCCATGGGATCACCATTTTCCTCTCCTCATTTTTGTGATCCATACTTTCATAATAAAAACTGACTCAGAATGCAATAAAAATCAGCTTTTCTTTATCCAAAGACAAAGTCCTTTATAAAATTATAGACATCAACTACATTTTAAAGACACCAAGAAACCCACATGTTTAAGAAAGGAAGTTCTCTAGGTAGTAATAAGGTAGGGAGGAAGAGGAATTCAAGAAATTTATGACTTTTCCAGGTTCCAGCAGCTTTACCACTTTTTAATTATGTTCCTTAAGACAGAGAAAGCTCAAATTATATATTATGTTCAGATAAGGGTAGGAGAACCCTTTACTTGCAATTAGTTGGCTATTGGCCTGGTACCCTTCCATACCTGACAATCCTTCTGTGCTCCTGGGGGTTTTCAAAGTTCCTGGGTTTCCAGTGTCCAAGACAGCTTCTGCCTCCCATGATCCTTCGATCTCTCTTTCAACTGGGGAAAAAGAAAAGAAAAAAGAAAAGAAAATCTACTTTCCTTCAGTATCTTTGGCTCTAGGGCTACAGTAACAATAAAAAACAAAAACATCTTCCCCATAAACCTCAAGTACACAACCACACACTGTATCAGTGGTGTATCAGTGGGAACACTGAAAATACTGGGAGGTCACATTCAGGGTAGCATGTACATAGGGGACACATGTGACCACAGTCTGTGTAAGGAGGGGCAATTTGAACTTCTAATAATGCAGAGCTAACTAAGTCTTTGTGTTCAGGGTGTGGGAGAAAATAAACATTTGTATAGTAACTAGTATTTGGGGGGCCCTTTGAATATTACCTCACTTGATCCTCGCTACAACTGTGAGAGGTAGCTTCAATTATTATTTCCATTTCACAGTTCAGGAAACTGAGGCAAACAGAGGTTAAGTGACTTGCCCAAGGTCAGTTACTTGTGAGCATTTCAGGCTGAAGTTGTACTCAGGTCTTACTGATTCTAGGTCCGTTGCTCTATCAAATAACATTTCCAGCCTCTAAAAGTCTGCTCTATTGTTTATTAAATGAAAATTAACCCTTGGAAAAACCAGAGTATTTACACTTGAAATTTAAGTAGACATTAACCAGAGAATGTCTTTACTACATAATAGTTCTAACCTATACTACATAGCACATTCCAATCATATTTCAAAATTGTCTTTTCAGAAAAAATTAAAAAGCCACTGCATAGGCAATAAAAAGCTTGAATTCATCTGTAAATATCCAGGGATAGATAAGCTAGGGCAGATGTTAGGCAAAGGTCAGAGACTTTAGGCCAGTTCCACCAAACCCAGCTTGAGCCTTCCCAGGCTAATGTAAATTTGGAGAAAAATTTTGAGGCTAGGAAGGCCCAGCCCAGCATTCCCTGCTTAAGCCAAAAAGCACTGAAGTCTAGCCCCAGCCTTCCCTAAGTTATGGTTTGTTGCCTGAGCTCAATTTGAAAGAGAGCAGACTTTGGGCCTTCCAAGGCATAGTGGCTGTAGCATATCCCTCAAGTTCTGAGCCAAACTTTGGCTGAAGTCAGCCTAGTCCCAATAGTAATTGAATCCAACCCTAGCCCAATAAAACAAGTAGCCTCAGAAAATATCCTCCCAAATTCTAGGCAGGGTCTATTTTGGCATCTGTGGTCTCAGGTCAACTTTAAGAGAAAAGTCCTGGGGAAAATTTAGGCAAACAATTCCCTGGAGCAAGTAGTGGGAACCCAACATTAGAGTAGTACCCGAGGACCTGAGTGAAGGAGAAGGACCCCCATGAGAGCTTAAAGCAGGAAGAAGACAGAGCACTGAGAAAAGAGGGAGCCCCTGTCCTTTGAAGGTAGGGCCTACTTTGGGAATCTATACTCAGGACAGGTAGGCCTTGCCTACACCATTTAGTTGTGGAGCTTGACTCAGTGCAGACTCCCAGATTAACTGCTCCAGGAAAATTCTAAATACCATAAGGAAATATTTTGGTTGTGAAGATATATAGGGATGAACCCAGAAGAAGATTGTGACTTCACAACAAATCCTGGTAAAATCTCAGAGCAAAACAAGGGATCTTGTCTTTCCTGTGGAGGATTTAAGATAAATCACTATTTAAACCTGTATCTTTAAAAATATAACATTCATTGACTTTACATAAGTCACGGAATGGTGATGGAAGTGTCAAACTTAGTATCCTTAAGTTCTTGGACTAATATCCACAAGGTTGTGGAATCCCAGGAGTCTGGTAGCAATTAAGTTCCTGCTCACTGATATGGAAAGTGATTCTAGTTGTGATACGCTTCCCACGTGGTTACAGACTCCAGTATGAACAAACACATGCCCAGTTGCCCCTTACTGGGTTTGACAGACTTGGGCTTCCTCTCAAATGCTTAGATTCCATAAACCTACTAAGGGGTCAAAAAAACTAGAAAGACAGGACTGCTCTGAAAATATTCCTATACAGGATTTTAGGGATCTTCTCCTCTGTTTAGTCATCCATGCAAGCCTTTGAAGAGAAACAGGAGGCCTGGGCTTAAGCCTGTTTTCTATCACATGTCAATCTGAGTCATGAAACCTTTTAACTGTCTAAGAAAAAATATTAACACTGTACTTTGCATTGTAGGCACAAGTCAGCCAGAAGCAATTTTATTAATTTATCATTCTATGCCCAAACACTTCTAACTTAGACAAATGTCCAAAATGCTGTATTCCCTCCTCCCCACACCCTTGGATATCTTTCTACTTCAAGAAAATTTGAGGGACTCATTTATAGGAATTTTGAAAATGAAACAAGGTTATACATATATTAAGGTATAGTTTGAGGTTAACTTTACAGAGCAGTAGTCCCTATTCTGTAACTAGCATGCCTGAATTCCTTCTTTGACCATTCCCTTAAAAAATTTAGAGGATCTCCCTGGGCTTGTTATATAAATTCTTTATCAATGGAGAAAAGGATACTTCTCTCTAGGATGTGTCATAGTCCTATCCCTACTTGAGGTTCAGAAGGCAAGTATTTAAAGACTAGTTTCTATCCTTAATCTATTTCCCAAGAATTTTGCCCTTTTTTTTTGCCTCCTGCATTCTTTCTTAAAGGAAAAAAGTCATATTTCTCAGTAGTTCTGGAAAGACTGAAAATGAGTTTTTGGTAATATGCTTCTACACAATCATCAACTTTGTGGTAAGCATAGAGTTTCAATAGAGGAAACTAGGATCATTGATTTAAAAGTGAAAGGGACTATTGACATCCAGCTCCTTCATTTTATACATGAGGAAAATGAGGTACATGAAGATTGAGTGATCCCAATATTAGAAGTGAGTTTTGAACTCAGATTCTCAGGGTTTAGACATCTTATTTTGAGGGGATTTGTTCTGTGAAGTTTGGGTTCAGTCAAAGGGCTGCACATCAGGACCTAGAAGGCCATATGTGGCCTCAAGGCAATAGGGTCCCCACCTCTGGTAGAGAAAATCCTCTTGACACCTCTTCAAGTTCTTCAGCTTTTCCCCCTTCAGATATTATTAACTACTCTTTATTCCCACTTAATCTAGGTTAGAAATGAGGTTTTTTTCTTACTACTGAAGTTATTTCTTATCATAAGAGGTAGTAAGGTGACATAGGATTTCTTTGAAGGACTTGGTTTGGACTCAGGAAGACCTGAGTTTAGATTTGGTCTCATATACTAATTAAATTGCATGACCCTAGGCATGTCACTTAACCTTTCTCTGCTTCATTTTCCTCAAATATAAAATGGGGATCATATTAACATCTACCTTCCAAGGTTAAAAAAAATGATTGTTCCCATGTTTTGTACAATTGTACATGTATAATCTATATCAAACTGCTTGTCTTCTCAAAGAGAGGGTTGGTAGGGAACAAATTTGGAATTCAAAATATTGAAAGATAAATGTTAAAATTGTTTTTACATTTAGTTGAGGAAAAATGTATTGAAAATTTATTTAATTTAAAAATGGATGTTCTTTCTCTCATCCCTTCAAAAATATAAATACTTCATTGGAATGATGATCTGGTTTTGTATTCCTGTGCTGCAATGATTTGCTAGCAGTGCGACTTTAGTAAAGCTACTGAACCTTTATGTCTGAGTTTCTTTTTTTTTAAAATGAAGTATAAGGTTTTCCCTAAGGTCCTTTATATATCTAGATTCTGTAAGCGTACATTCTTACATTCTTCACTTTCTAATATGTTTGGTTTTGGATGGAATATGAAGAGTATAAATCATAGCAAGAACCCCCAACACCATTTTCTTAAAACTTCAGAAGAGATACAGCATAGGAAATATTTGGCAAATATTCTTGAAAATAACAGTACTTTTCCCCTTTATTTCCAGCAAATAATTGTATGTCAAAGGGTAGAGGTAAGTTTAGAGGACTTCTAGCTCAATTATCTCATTTTGTTGATAAGAAAACTGAACTCGAGTCAGGTTAAATTACTTCCCCACCATCACATAAAGAATAACAGGTAGATCCAAAATTAGGACATCTAACAAAAAACTCAGCATCCTTTCCCACCCTAGTTACCATTACAGCCAAGAGAAAAGGAAAGAGAAATCCCTTCCAGCTGTTTTCCCAACTCCTAGGAGTGTAGAAATCTAGGCTATGTAAAAAAATGAGCAAGAGAAAACAGTGCCAAGTTTCATCACCAAAAGTCACAACTTCATCATGGTGTTAATGCTGACAGCAGTGCTATTCCACTAATATTGTTAAGTAATGACACAGAAATTAAGATGGAAGGTGAAGATGTAACTTTAGAATATTAAAGGTAAGGTATTCTCAGATATTAGCTTATGCTTGGCAAGTACGACTGAGGATTGCTAACTTAGAGACAAGTTTAATTGGGGTATTTTTGCTGCATTTTTATCTAATGTTTTAAGAATTAATTTACTTAAAACATTTTTTGTCCTTATATCAAAGAATCAGTGTGATTCTGTTCTTCTCGGGTCATATGAAACATTATGATATAGGTAAAAATTCCCCATGATAATTAAATTAATGAAACATTCAATAAGCTAGTAGTGTGTGGATAACGCTGAACTGAAGCACTGATTGACTCCAGTCCACAAAGACATGCAAAGTTTAGTTAAGCAATGGTTCCTAACTCTATGGAACCTACAATCTAGTAAGAATAATTCTAGTTTACATTTAGTATTCTAAAATTTACAATGTGATTTTTACTATATTATTATAGTAATAATACAAATTCATATTTGTACAATCCTTTACAATTTACAGAACACTATTCTCACAACCTCTCTTTGAGGTGGATAGTATTATCTTTCACATTTTATAGAATTGGAAACTGAGTCTCGATTAAAGGGAATCCTTTTTGTTGAAAATTGCTGTGATGGAAATTACAGATACTGTTACTGTTTCTTTAAGAGACAATGGAAATTTCAGGAAGTAAAATTTAACTATCACTTTATGAGGAATCTGTTAAGAGACTGAGAGTATCGCTGTCATTCTGGAGAGACTGCTAACTGTGATGACTGAAGAGAGGATAGAGAAAAGGACTTAGAATACTTATTTCCTGAGAGATCTGAATTTATTCCTTATCTTGTGAAGAAAAATGAAAAGAATTCTTGAGAAGAGATATTAATTGGTATCCCGAGAGCTGAATTTTCAGACTGTGTTTCCAGAAATAAAAATTCATCTACTGCAGTGATGTCCCCAAATGATACAGGATATACAACCATGTATATCCCTTCTATGTTTTTGTTAAACTATTAATAAATAGTAAGTCAGTAACTTTGATATTTATTTAAGCATTAAAGATAACAGTCTTTAACTTGATAAAACACAAGTACATATATATATGCATGTACATATAAATACATACATACCCACATACATATACATACATACACAATGTATTATATCCATAGTTAAATGTGTGTATATCCATATATATGTATATACATACACACATATGTGTATCCGCACTATCATATGTGTGAATACACCTATATATGCACACGCATGCACATGCACACACATGTGCACATACATATATGTATGTACATACATGCATGCATACACATACACACACTCATATATATATATATATATATATACACACATACATACATACATAGACACGTGATTGGGTGGATGGGTGGCTGTGATGGGTATATATACACCCACACACATCTCTCTAAGAGACCTAGGTTCAAGTCCTCCACTCAGCTACTTCCAGAAACAGAGGGAGGATATAGGGATCAAGAACTTATAGGAAAAGAGATTTCTCCAGTTAAATAACTAATATATTTTAAATGCGGCAATTGAATGAGATAACTGAATAAGAGAGATATTTTAATTCTAATAATTAATAAGGAAACCTATAAAATATTTGTGTCCATTGGCTGCCTTACAATCTAAGATGAAAATTACTAAAGAAAATAAGTTAATATGAGGCAGACAGAGGGTTGGTCATCACTACCTAGGTCAAGAGTGAGAGTTAACTCTAACCTGTGATACAAGTGATTTGCACAAGATCATAAGGCTAGAAAGTAGCTGAGTAAGAGACTTACATCTTTTAATGTTGAATACAGTGCTCTTTCCAGAACACACAATTGTTTCTTATATTAACTATGTTCCATAGGCAACATTAATATAGTAAAATGAAAATGAACTGGGAATCAGAGGACTTTACTCTGAATCCTACTTCTGTTACTTAACTATCTACTTGAACTTGGGCCAGTTACTTCAAAAGTTACTAATCTTCAGTTTCAAAATATATGCAATGATGGAAATGGATTAGATGACCTCTAATAACTCTTCCATTTTTAAATACATGATCCACTCTCCAGCATAACTACAACAATCTCTAATATGTAATTCCTTTTCCAGAATTTTGCAAAGAAGATCACGGAACCCCAATACAACATTACATATCAACAACAAACACCCTTGTAAATCACTACACTTTCTTGATACAATATATAGGAGGGAGTAAATAGCCTTCTATATTCTGGAAACATTTAAAGAACATCTTGAGTATCTAATTTTCCATTGGATAGTAATTATAGTGAAATTCAGATTTATATAATATTAATGAATCTTTTTAAAATATCAATAACACAAAATACAATTGTACCTCTTTGAAAGACTCTAAACACTCACAAATAATGAAATAAATTCTCAGATACTTGTGATTTCTACTAATTTGATAAATATTTAACTTTCATTACGTCACGTTATTGCTATAGGCACAATAACTCTGTATAAGCAAATATGAAAAGGTTTGACTTTGGCTTTAAATAAAAATCTGGTAGCTATTTTACTTAGGAAAAAAAGTAATAAATTGATACCTGGATTTAGACTATATCATATATCTTACATCTGACTGCAAGAGGCATCTCATCAAATAATGTCACTCTGGGTTTTAAATCTATTTTTATCACCCCAAAGATCTCATCTGTCAATATTTGATTAGCAGTCCTACCAGCCTGAGACAGCTTTTCTCAGTTTGATAGATAATCTGAAGGTCTGAGACTGTCGATTGAAGTTTCATCCCAGCAAAAAAGCCAGGAGATAATTTTTGATTACATTTCAACCTGTGACTTCTGCTTTGAGCTCAGATAGGAAAGCTCTATACCCTTGGCTTATCATGGCAGACAGATACTCTTATATTGATCTAGATAGAAAAGTTCAAATGAGCTTCTCAACTAGGTTATTTTTTCCACAACATCTCATCTAGGGTTAAAAAGGTATCTCCCAAGACTCACATAAAACTGATAAGCCAAAAAAACATTTTTTAAAAAAAAAATCACCTTAGAAATTTTGTGCAGTGATTTTGTGTAAGTAGCATATTTTGGTTGACAGATGTGTTCTTTCAGAGAATAACTCAAAATGTCAGCATATGAACTATACAGTTGAATCATAGGCAATGCATGAGGGTAACACTCAATTTGTGAATTATCCAATTTATTCCAACTACATCCCAGAATCCCAAATATGATGCTGAACTGAGAGATCATTATTGGGGCAAAAGGTAAGGAAATATGTATCTAGAATAGGATTTACATATGAATATGTTGAAAAAAATCTGATTACATTTTAAAGCTAAACTTAAATGATTACAACTTTCACCTATCTCTTCCTTTAATATGTATAATATAGAATGAATATATATCTTGCGGTTTTGGAAAAGGAAATCACCTTGGAAATCGAAAGAACTTTAATATGTTAAACAAAAGCTTGGGGTTCTAGTTCTGGCATGGTCAATAGCTGTCACCTCTCCTCTCTGTGATCGTGTTGGTAAGCAAAATGGGTTCTTAGCACTTAGTTCAACAAGTGCCCTTGAAGAGTTTGGCTTTTGTTTCTTTTGAGTAATTCAGTGCATTTCATTGAGTCTTACTAAGTGCTAAGCCCCAGGCCCAAACCCCTATTAGGAGTTAACCCAACCTATGTGGATGTGAACCTCCCAGGGTCCTAAGGGGAGGGACTAACTCAAGAGCCAATCATAGCAGCCGAAGTTCTGGTCATTCAGATGACGCTTGATGACGTCTGAAGCCCTATAAGAGGGGACAGAGCCATTTGCGCAGGGCTCTCACTTGTGCTGATGCACTGATGCAGACTCTGGGCAGCTGTAGCTAAGGGCCCTCCAGGTTGTAACCCAGATGCTGGGACTTTGTTAAACTCTGGTAACTATGCATTGGGATTTGAATCAGACAAGGTCTGTCTGTTGATGTTGTAATTTGTTTGTATTTGTTCTGAAGTTCAGGGTCCTGGCTTTTTCCCCTGAACTAAGTGAATGATATTTGTATGCTGAATTAAAGTAAGACTGTCAACCCCTTAACCTTGCTTTCCTTAGTTAAGCAGATCAAAAGAACCTGTGATTTTGCAGTGTGCTGGCAGCTTTCTGGGTGCTTGCTGTTGTTGGATCTTACAACCCCGCAACAGCTGCTAGCTGGATTGTTGAAACAGTGATTTAATTTCTCTTTCTGATATTAAATCAGATAACCTTTAAGCCTATTCTTGCCAGGGGTTCTAACATGATTCAGCTCTCTATTGGAGCCTAATGTTCAATTTAAAATTCTCACTATTAACTTTCCCAGTGCAGTGAAAGAATGATTAATGGATATATTCAGAAAGGACATCCCTCAAAAATATCAGTAGGAAAAGTATTTATAAGGGTTTTATCTTGCAATAATGTTACTGAACACTTCATATAGTATATATTGTATACTTCATGCTACTTTTTATATATGTATTCCAAATGTGCCTTGAAACAAACCTCATTTCACATGCAAAAAAAATGAGGAAAGTATAATATAAATGGTTTTAAGCAAGAATTTAATCAGTGTTGGATCTAATGGCTGGTTGGTGGGGGAATAGGATTATTTCTGCAGCCAGGGTGGCAGCAGATTTAGATAAAGAGACACTGGAGAAAGTGGATAGAAGTAGTGAGATTTTTGAAAACAGATCAGGAGAGAGGTGAAGACATAGAGAACTAGGGATGTGAGAATAGAGAAGAAGGGATAGAAGTGATAGATGTTATACAGGCAGAATTGGCAAAAAATTAGCCAACTGATTAGATGTGGAGGATGAGGTTGACTTAAGATTTTGGGATAATTCCAAAGTGGATGGGAAATTGGTGACTGTAAGAGAATTGTGGTGCACTGACTAAAAACAAAAAAAAAAGATCAGAAGAGGCACAGATGGTGTTTTTTAAAATTATTTAATATTTTTGTTTTTTAGGATTGAGTTTCACAAGAGTTTGAATTACAAATTTTCTCCCCAATTCTACCCTCCCCCACTCCAAGATTGTATATATTCTGGTGGCCCCATTTCCCAGTTAGCCATCCCTTCTGTCACCCCATTCCCCCCATCCCATTTTCCCTTACTTTCTTGTAGGGCAAGATAAATTTCTATGCCCCATTGCCTGTATATATTATTTCCTAGTTGCATGAAAAAACTTTTTTTGAACATCTGCTTTTAAAACTTTGAGTGCCAAATTCTCTCCCCTCTTCCCTCCCCACCCATACTCCCTAAGAAGGCAAGCAATTCAACATAGGCCACATGCCTATCATTATGTAAAACCCTTCAACAATACTCATGTTTTCAAAGACTAACCATAATTTCCTCCTTCCTATCCTATCCCCCTTTATTCAATTTTCTCCCTTGACCCTGTCCTCTTTTGAAAGTGTTTGTTTTTGGTTACCTCCTCAGCCTATCTGCCCTCCATTCTATTGTTCCCCCTTTTTTATCTCCTTCCTCCTTCTTTCCAGTGGGGTAAGATACCCAACTGAGTGTGTATGTTATTCCCTCCTCAGGTCAATTCTAATGAAAGCAAGATTCATTTATTCCCCCTCACCTGCCCCCTCTTCCCTTCCTAAGGAACTGCTCCTTCTTGCCACTTTTATCTGAGATAATTTGCCCCATTGTATCTCTCCCTTTCACAACCTCTCAATATATTCCTCTTTCATCCCTTAATTTGATTTGATTTTTTATATATCATCCCTTCATATTGAACTCACCCTGTACCCTCTGTCTATATGTATATATATACACATATATACATATATACATATATATGTATATATGTATATATGTATGTGTGTATGTATATTCCCTTCATCTACCCTAATACTGAGGTCTCATGAATTATACATATTATCTTTCCATGCAGAAATGTAAACAAAACAGTTCAACGTTAGTAAGTCCTTTATGGTTTCTCTTTCTTCTTTACCTTTTCATACTTCTCTTGATTCTTGTGTTTGAAAGTCAAATTTTCTATTCAACTCTGGTTGTTTCACTGAGAAAGCTTGAAAGTCTTCTATTTTATTGAAAATCCATATTTTGCCTTGGAGCATGATACTCAGTTTTGCTGGGTAGGTGATTCTTGGTTTTAATTCTAGCTCCATTGACCTCCGGAATATCATATTCCAAGTCCTTCAATCCCTTAATGCAGAAGCTGCTAGATCTTGGGTTATTCTGACTGTGTTTCCACAATACTCAAATCGTTTTTTTAAGGCTCCTTGCATTATCTTCTCCTTGATCTGGGAGCTCTGGAACTTGGCAACAGTATTCCTAGGAGTTTTCTTTTTGGGATCTTTTTTCAGGAGGCGATGTGTGGATTCTTTCAATTTGTATTTTACCCTCTGACTCTAGAATATCAGGGCAGTTCTCCTTGATAATTTCTTGAAAGATGATATCTAGGCTATGTTTTTGATCATGGCTTTCAGGTAGTCCAATAATTTTTAAATTATCTCTCCTGGATCTATTTTCCAGGTCAGTGGTTTTTCCAATGAGATATTTCACATTGTCTTACATTTTTTTATTCCTCTGGTTCTGTTTTATAATATCTTGATTTCTCACAAAGTCACTAGCTTCTACTTGCTCCGATGTAATTTTTAAGGTAGTATTTTCTTCAGTGGTCTTTTGGACCTCCTTTTCCATTTGGCTAATTCTGCCTTTCAAGACATTCTTCTCCTCATTGGATTTTTGGAGCTCTTTTGCCATTGAGTTATTTTTTAAGGTGTTATTTTCTTCAGTATTTTGGGGGTCTCCTTTAGCAAGTCATTGACTGGTTTTTCATGGTTTTCTCACAGTACTTTCATATCTCTTCCCAGTTTTTCCTCTACTTTTCTAACTTGCTTTTCCAAGTCCTTTTTGAGCTTTTCCGTGGCCTGAGACCAGTTCATTTTTTTCTTGGAGGCTTTTGATATAGGCTCTTTGACTTTGTTGACTTCTTCTGGCTGTATGTTTTGGTCTTCTTTTTTCACCAAAGAAAGATTACAAATACTGAGTCTGAATCTTAGGCTGTTTTTTCTGCCTGGCCATGTTCCCAGCCCAACCTACTTTACCCTTGAGTTTTTCTGCAGAGTATGACTGGGTGTAGAGTATAGAGTACTTTGTCCCAAGCTTGAGGGGTTGTGCTGTTGTTTTCAGAGCTATTTCTACACAGCAAGTTCTGCCATACCAGCACTACTCCTCCCCCAAGACCTGCCAACCAGGACCAGACTCAGATTGAAGCTGGCTCTGCCCTCCAGCTCAGATATGCTACTTAATTCCTCCCACCAGGTGGGTCTGTGGCAGGAAGCAACCTCAGCTGTGGCTCTGTAAGAAACCTCAGAGCTGCATCACCTACACTGGCCCCAGGGTGGTTGCCGAACCACCAACTCCTTTCCCTCTGTCCCCACAGCTTTTCCCACTAACCGTCTCTGTTTCTTTGGTATTTGTGGGTTGAGAAGTCTGGTAACTGTCACAGCTCACTGATGCAGGGTGTTAGGGCCTGTTCTGCCCAGCTCCCAGCCTGGTTGGTCCAGGCATGGCTCATGCTGTGCCCTGCTCCACTCTGCTTCCAGTTCCATGGAATAGACCTTGCCCCAAGACAATCCAGGCTGTCCTGGGCTGGAACCCTGCTTCCCTTTGCTATTTCATTGGTTCTGCAGTTCTAGAATTTGTTCAGAGCCATTTTTTTAGATGTTTGGAGGACCTGGGGTGGAGCTCATGCATGTCCCTGATTTCCACCACCATCTTTTTTTGTTTTGTTTTGTTTTTGGAAATATTCTTTTTAAAATGCCAATGGGATAACCAGATAGATATCTCAAAAAATTATTTAGTGATGCAAGACTGAACATCTGGAGTGAGATCAGAGATGGAAATATAGCATTGAGAGTCATCAATATATATAATAGTTAGATCCATGAGGTTATGTATGGTCACTAAAGAAGAGAATAGGACCAAGGATGAAACCTTTGGAGTTCCTCACTGGTGGTGGGAAATGAATGATTCTTTAGCTGGGGAGGTCATGTGTAGTGAAAAAGTATTACCAGGTATATACAGTGTCAAGTTAACCAGATAGAGAAGAATCAATTGAGGAGCAAGGATCAACAATATCAAAAGCTGTAGGAAGCGTAGTAGATGAGTACTGACTTAATATTTTAGAAGAGATAATTCTACATATGTGAGTGCTCCCTTGAGTGATATAGGTTGTAATTGCTTTGCAAGCCAACTTTGCAAATGTTGTAGTCCAAAAATGCCACTGCTTGATGGACAATCTTCTGTAGGTGAGGCTTTGTAAACTTAAGTAGGCTGGTTCATATATATCATTCATATAGCCTGTCACTGAATTCAAACCAAAACCCTTTCTATCTTTCCAAACTTTCCAAAGCCCATGCTCCATTTATGTAGCCTTTGGGAACCCTGAATTAACCACCAGGTCATAATAATATATTGGATTAACATTGTAGTTCAAGAATATACAAAATGTCAAAATACATTCTTTAGTTATTCATGAAGGTAAAGCAAGATGTTATCAGATGAAGGATGACAGCAAAAGACTGCACTTAGTGGCCACTTAATAAATACTGAATGAATGTAATTCAGTTGAAAACAAGAATACTTCAAAAATTTGCTCATTAAAACAAGACAAATGTCATTTAGAATAAGCAGTAATTGTAAGTGTTGGATTGTAAATGGAGAAGGAAGTTAAATCATGCCTAGTTATTTATATATCTTTAAATTTAAATCTATGCCATACCTCTTCATGATTAGTTAGCTGTTTATCCTGTATTCCAATAAAGCACTTTATTATAGTTTTTTAATAGAAAAAATAGACACACATGATGTGATTCATTTCTTGTTATATTCCTATTAACTACACTTGTAAATGCCTAATTGTTGGGCTCACACAGCTAAATCCAAGGCATGGATTATATGTATCTCTCTTATAGGTGTAATGCTTACAAGGAATTGTTTAGCTAATATAAGACTAGTTTTGCAAATGTCGACTCTCTAAATGATTTTAAATGCCATACTTTGCTGATGAAAAACATCTGGGATATTTTTGTATCTGATTTTTGAGCAAAGTAATTAGCATACATCAGAGGTTATAACTTTGGAGAAGAGAAACCAGAGTGATAATTAACAGTCATGAAGAATATAAAGGATTCTTATATAGATGAAGCTGACTAGCTATTCTGATGTCCACTAAGAACTAATATATAGAAAACAGGCTGAACCTATAGATTATCATGTATCAGATATAAGGCCAAGTTATCTAACAAAAAACTGGAGTGCGAAAATTGTGAGAACTTCTTTACTAGAGTCATTTTTTCTTTGTTTTTAATGGAAAAATTCCAACAATTTGCTTTAAGTATAGATCTGCCTAAAGATGAGGTGATAGAGGGAGCAGATTGTAAAGGAGAAGGCTTGGTTCTGGAGTTCAGAAGGCTTGGGTTCTATTACTGTTCTGTGTTTAACTTGCAGTATGATCTTAGGTAAACTATGACGTTTGCAGGGCTGGATGGGATAAACTTTTAGGTCTCTTATTACTCAAAAATTTCATGTATCAAGTGATCTTTACATGTTTCATGTGTGATTATAGGTTCATTTATTTTGCCTGAGAGTGAAATAAAGTAAGTGATTTGATTTCTGGCTTTGATACCTGTAACAGTCATTAAGGGGTAAGAATGCTAGCTCATAAATTACTCTGAAAAAATGCTCAGACTGGATGTTGTCTATGCATAATATGAAGCATGCCCTTTGACTGCTAAAATTTTGACTGATTATATTGAGCTTACATGATATTTCCCCTGGGGCAATATTCATTCATTTGGTGTACATAACTATGTGATTTCTTTTTAACCTTGAGTGAATTAATTAAGCACCAAATAGGTGTTGCCTTCCTGATGCCTCCTTTGGAGGGACCGTAGCTCTGAGAAGGAAGATGAAAATACAACCATGTTAGGCACCAGAAAAGAGAGTCTGCATCTGTGTATGTAAAGGTGCCAAGCAGGGAAACACGATACAGAATGCTCCTTAGTTAGGCAATGCAGAGAACCTTCGTCTCGAATACATAAAGAAAAAAATCATGTTCTCTGTGACCACAAGCTTTCAGATATTAAAACAGGTATTAACACTTGCTAGAGATCTTATTGAAGCATTTGGAAATGTTTTCTTCACCATCCCCGTCCTTAGGGAATCATATAACATAGTGTAAAGACCACTCATTTTAAAGTCAAGGGAATATGAATTCAAATCCTGCCTCTGAGATAAAATAGTTTAATTACTCTCTGCCTCATGTTTCTGATATGTAACACAAAGGGGCTGGAATAGAGGGATTCTGAAGTCACTTCTAGCTCTACAGATATGTTTGCTTGTTGATCATCATAGTAATGTATATTCATACAATGCTGTAAAGTTCACAAAGTGCTTTATATAAATTACCATATTTTAACTTCAAAACAAGCATATGAGATAGTTTCTATAGGCATTACTGTTTCCATTTTACAGATCAAGAAACTGAGTTTCAGAGAAATTAAGTGACTTGACCTTAATAATACAGCTACTAAAACACGTCAAATTTGAACACTAACATTCCTGATTGTAAATTCAGCACTCTATTCATTGAGATGTAATAATTTATATGCACATATATACATATTTCTACTAATGGCTTATTCCTGGTGTGAACATGAATGTTCACAAATTGGAGGATGAATTATTTTAAATCTTATCAAGCTTGAAAGACATAAATTATGGTCCAAATAATATACTCTGTGTCTATCATTTGAGACCCAGCATAGAACAGGATCATCACCAAAAGTTTTGCTGTGAAGCAATGATGTTTAATTTCATTTCATTTTACTTTTTCCTGCACCCAGCCAATTCCCCCAGGTTGGAGGAGAGAAGCACAGTTCAGCAGGTCCTGAAGACTACCTAATAAAATATGCAAAGGGTGGCTCTTCCCCAGTGGAAAGAATGCCACTCATTCCAAAAAGAAAAGGTCACAAAGAGTTGAACAAGATTGAATGGAACTGATCAAATCATCACCTGCCAGGCAGAAAGTAGGAATTATGTTTCGTTATTAGTCTTCTTTAATCATGCTTGATCATGGCCAGAAATTTTTTTCAAATCCTAAGATTCCTAAGCAGTTTATATATGCGTATTTATATGTCTTTTAATTTCTCAAGATTAGCAACTATTATTGCCTTACCAACACATCAGAATCCACCTCTTCAATTTTGCTGTTCTAAAGCTACAAGACCTGAATAGATCCAGTATATTCATTTGAAAACTCCTATGTTTAATGTCTAAGATGTCCCCTACTGCTCAACCCATAATTTCCAATTGCCCCTACCTTAAGTCTCTAAGATCTCACAGGTGTAAAATAGTTCAATATTATGGAGCTTGTTAGTGTGATTTTCAGTGGAAAGATTTAATTCTTAGGAGGTAAGTTAATTGAGATATGTAAGATGATTATCACTCATAATTATTCAACAATATGTTCGGGGCCAGAGAAAAGACAAATGTTTAGCTTAGAAGGATAGTATCTCTTCATATACAGTGCTAAAACTCTTACTCTGAATTTTCAAAGAAAAAGAACAACTTTTAAAAATTTCACCATTATATGCTTCTTAATATTTCCCTAGAGATGCCACATTTAAACGTGTTTAATTTACATCTGATTTGAACAAACCTTTCAGTAACCTTGTTGTGATTGAACAAATCCCAAAGAGAAACGTGGTTTTTACCAGTTTAGCATGATATTGATATTAAAGGACTTTAAAAAAATCATTACTATTTTTCCTAGCCTAATACTTAGAGAACACAAGACTGTCTCCACATATTAATTCAAGTCACTGAACATTTGAACACTGAACAACTACTGTGTACAGAGTTTTCTGGTAATGTGAGAGATAAAATAAGACAGTTCCTTCCTTTGTACCCCTTAAAATCGAATGAAGGATTAAAATATTTTCTTAAGCAACTAGGATACAAATGATATCCTGGTATAGGTTTAGAAAAAAAAATGTGAGCACAGTGCTACACAAGGTCCAATCAAGGCCAAAATGAAAAAAAAAAAGGATCATTTCTAACTGGAGTAATCAAGGGAGGCTTCTTGAAAAAGCTCACATTTTTGTTGGGACTTGAGACATGGGGAGAATTTCATAGGTGGCGATTGAAGGAGGAGTAAATAATTCCAGATATAATGAAGAACATGAACAATAGTGAATACAAAGTGGGGACAGTGAATAGACATTCCATGTTTTGAAACATATTAGCATATTGTCTATTATATAAAGATATTTGCTTATCCTACATGGGAATAAAAGGTGCAAATTATAAATCATTTCACTGAACACTGTCTACCCAGGAAGACTTAGTCACTTCTGGTTTTAAGGCTAAGAGTAAGGATTTTTTGTTTGTTCATTTGCTTTTGCTTTATTTGGTTTTGCTGCAGTGGATTACCCTGATTCCAAGCACCTGTCTGATTTATTTCCTGTTTACATACATTTTCAAACCATCTTGAAAGAATTTCTGAAGGTACTACCACATTAGAGCCCATTTTTCTTAGTGACAGGGTGGCTTTGTGAACTTAATGATTTCTGCTATACTCTGTAGGAATCTATATGATAGATATTTCCTGTTCCCTGCGCTGCATGATAATGAGCTTGATCAGGTATAAAAAGATCAAATTGTTCTTAATGACTTAGAATGAAGACAAAGGAATTAATACAAAAAGTCCTAGAGATTATGGAGGTTTACCATGGAGTTTTAGAGAGAAGAATAAAAGAAGCACTCAGTACTTCAGGTATACTCCACAAAAGTGAACCTATATCAGCTAAAGTTGGACACAATGAAAATATGTTCAGTATTTTTTGAGGGTGAGTACCATTTCCTATGTTCAGAGGATCACAGATTTAAAGCCATAAGGGACCTCAGAGATCATCTTGTTCAGACTTCTCATTTTATGGAAAGGAAAATGAGACTCAGGGAAGTTAAGGCACTTGTCTTAGTTCAAACTAAGCGGTACTAGATTTAAAATAAGTAATTCAAAAATTTAATAAGTAATGAAAGCTGTAGCAACAATCTGCTAGCAGCTGCTGTAGGGGTTGAAGACTCACTAACAACCAGCACACAGAAAGCTGACAACATGGTTCTTTGATCTGCTTTACTAAGGAAAGCAAAATTAAGGAGTTAACAATCTTACTTTAATCCAACATACAAATATACACGGTTACCGGAGACAAACCAATATCTGCGTTGCTGTAATAGTAATTAAGGTGGGACTTTGTGCTTTTCTTCTCTTAAGTGCCTTTAATGATACTTGCCTTTGTTTGAATGGGGCAGGTAAAGTGGGATCTTTTTGTATTGGTTATTTCTCAGCACAGAGACAATTGGATGTGATTTGTGTATGATGCGATACTGGGGATGGGGAACTATTCCAAGCCCAGCCTGGGTGAAGTCAGAGCCCTCAGGGGTCTAAGCAGGAGATAATTGAGGATAGCTTGTCATTTGACTTTTGGGGGCAAACACATGGAAGGAGTGTTGATACTCTGGGCAAGCTGCAAACTGCCCCCAGGTTTGCAACCCAGAAGTTGGCACTGGTAACTATGTATTGTGATTTGAATCAGACAAGGTCTTTCCGTTGATGTTGGTAATTTCTGTTTGCATTTGCCTTGAAGTTCAGGGGGCTGATCTTTTCCCCTTGAACTGTGAATGATATTTGTATGTTTGATTAAACTGAGATTGTTAACCCCTTAAAGTTACTTTCCTTAGTAAAGCAGATCAAAGAACCTGTGTTGGCAACTTTCTGTGTGCTGGTTGTTGGCAGGTCTTACACCCTTACAGCAGCTGCTAGCAAAATTGTAACAACAGCTGCACAGCTGGGGGGCAGTTGCAGCTTGCCCAGAGTCTCAACAATCCTTCCATGGGTGTTCCCCAAAAGTCAAATGCTAACTCTCCTCAATTATATTCTGTTTAGAGCCCCGAGGGCTCTGACCTCACCCAGGCTGGGTCTGTGAAAGTTCCCCATCCCTAGTATAATATCATAATACAATTCAATGACTCTGTGACTTAATACTGAGAAAAACTCCAAGGCAAAACCCCACTTTATCTGCCCCATTCAAACAAAGGCCAGAATCATTAAAGGCACTTAAGAGAAGAACAGCAAAAAGTCCCACCTTAATTACTATAACAGAAGCACACATTGAGCTCATAGATTTTGACTACACATCTGGTACATTTCTTCTTTATAATAGAGAATAAACTTTAGCCTTCCAGCCTTCCAGTTTTGGCAAATGTTTTTATGATTCCTTTAAGAGTTACCAACAAATTTAGCTCATTTTAAGCAGCACTGACAGGATAGTACTCTCCATTCAGCTATATTGACTATTATTCTCCAGCCTTCTCATTTCTAATTTTAAATAAAGTGTTACTTAGCTGAGTTTAGCTAATCCCAAATAAATGATGGATTGATAGGTAAATAGAGTTGGATCTACATATAAAGTAATATAGATATAAATATACACCAATCATACATATATATAGAGAGAGATAGTATGTATAGATATATATATATAATATAGAGTATACTACATATAGTATATATATAGAGAGAGGGTATAGATATAGCATGTGTCTGTGTGTATAGCTATACCTAAATATAGGGAAATATCAATATATAGGCATACATACACATATATACACATAGTTCTATATATGTATATGTGTACATAAATACATATGTGACATATGTTTATAAACAAATGCCTCTCATAACTGAAGGGAAAGATGGAAGGAAAAGCTGATTTTAGTCTAAATAAATGTACCCTTGGAAAAGTCACTTAATTGATCTATCTCTCAGTTTGCTAATTTGTAAAATTAGTTGGTTCAACTATGATCTTTAAATTTCCTTTTAGCCACAATGTTACATGATTTTAAAATCATATCTGGAATATTATCTTCAGTTTTGAGCAACATATTGAAAAGTTTGA